>NC_091447.1:12974930-13274930 GCF_964237555.1 Oryctolagus cuniculus
AGAAAATTCCATCCACTGGTTCACATTCCCCAAATGGCTGCGACAGCCAAGGCTGAGCCAGGCTGAAGACAGGAGCCAGGAGCTTCGACGAGGTCTCCTATATGGCTGCAGGGGCCCAAGCATGTGGACCATTCTCTGCTGCTTTTCCAGGCCATTAGCAGGGAGCTGGATTGGAAGTGGAGCAGCTGGGACTTGATTTAGCGCCCATATGGAATGCTGTTGCTGCAAGTGGTGGCTTAACCTGCTGTACCACAGTGCCAGCCCCCCTCCCTGAGTCGATATTGCAATTCCTGTCCGCACATTTCCTTTATACACCATGTCCTTTCCCCAACCTTGTAATTATAGATAGTGATGTTATTCTGTTCCTGATTTCATTGAAAGTGTTTTGGTTGATGTGGACCTTGGCAGACAAACCGAGGCTTGATGGGCAGAGAAGGCAAGGCAGTGCGAGGAGAATGTGCTATGGATTCAGTGGGGGCTGTGCTGTGGAGCTGCTGCTGTGGGAGAGGGAGTAGCTTTGTGCAGTGGGAGCATGGGTGATTAGAGGAAGGGTAAGAATGTTCTTCCTAGTTAAACCCAAAATGGCGTATAGACAAGAAAACACAAAGCCTCAAGACACAGGTTGTATCAGGAATTGATCATTTGCTGTAGGTGGGACTTCAAGTTGGTAGGAGAAAGAGATGGGTCATTCAGTAAACCACACTAGGGCCACGGTAAGGCTGTGTGAAAACAGCTTAATGCTTCACATTATCAACCAAAAGCTTCAAAGGTTTAAA
Source organism: Oryctolagus cuniculus (assembly GCF_964237555.1). Taxonomy (NCBI): domain Eukaryota; kingdom Metazoa; phylum Chordata; class Mammalia; order Lagomorpha; family Leporidae; genus Oryctolagus; species Oryctolagus cuniculus. The sequence goes on from NC_091447.1 coordinate 12,975,707, forward strand.
ACAAGAGGCTGTGAAAATACAAGGATGGAGCCAGTATTGTGGCATATACAGTTAACCTGCCACCAGTAATGCCGGCATTCCATATGGGTGCTGGTTCAAGTCCTGGCGGCTCTACTTCCAAACCAGCCCCCTGCTAATGCTGCTGGGAAACCAGTGGAGGACCCGTGTGGGAAACCTGGAAGAAGCTCCTGGCTATGGCCTGGCCCAGCCCTGGCCATTGCAGCCATCTGGGGAGTGAACCAACAGATGGATGATCTGTGTGTGTGTGTGTGTGTGTGTGTGTCCTCCTCTCTGCCTTTCAAATATATATATATATATATATAAAGAATAACATGGGAGAATCTTTATAATTTTGCAATGAGAAAGGCCTTTTTCATTATAACTAAACTTCAAAGACCATATAGAAATTTTAGGTAAATTTATAGAAAATAATTTTTAAAACTTCACAATAGAAACAAAACCAATTTAAAAATCCAGGAAAAAGAGCAAATCCTAGAAAATGATTGCATGTCAGCCAAATAATTAGTAGTCTAACATGTAAAGGGATTCTACAAAACAGTTAAAAACTCCTAAAACATGAATAATTTCAACAGTTTATGTAAATAAATGGTTCTGAGGCCAGCATTGTGGTACAACAAGTTAAGTTACTGCACACATTTCACATCAGAGTGTGGGCTCAAGTCTTGGCAGCTCCATTTTCTATCCAGCTTCCTGCTGATGCCATGGGAAATAGTGGATGATGGTCCAAAAACCCAGGTCCCTGCCGCCCATGTGGGATACCCAGATGAATCTCCTGGCTCCTAACTTCTGCCTGGTCCAGCCCCAACTGTTGCATCCATTTGGGGAGTGAACCAATGGATGGAAGACCTCTCTGTGTTTCTGCCTCTCTCTCTCTCTCTCTCTCTCTAATTCTGCCTTTCAAATAAATAAATAAATTTTTCAAAGGAAAACACTATGGGAAAGCAGGCAATTTAATGTATTGCTTATACTAGTGTGAACTGATGTGTCAGTGGGAGTTTGGCACTGTCTTTCAAAGGAACAAATAAATATGTTTTGGGGGCCGGCGCTGTGGCACAGTGGGTTAAAGCCCTGGCTTGAAGTGCCGGCATCCCATATGGGCACTGGTTCTAGTCCCAGCTGCTCCTCTTCCAATCCAACTCTCTGCTATGGCCTGGGATAGCAGTGGAAGATGGCCCAAGTCCTTGGGCCCCTGCACCCAACATGGGAGACCTGGAGGAAGTCCCTGGCTTCTGGCTTCAGATCAGCACAGCTCCAGCCGTTGCTGCCATCTAGGGAATGAACCAGCAGTCTCTACCTCTCTCTATAACACTGTCTTTCAAATATATAAAATAAATCTTAAAAAAAAATATTTTTTGACCTAGCAGTCTCTCTTGGGGAGTTTTTCCTACAAACTCACACACATGCAGACTCACATGTTCAGAGGTATTTACTGTACCATTATTTTTTATAGCAAAAATTGGCATCAAACCAAATGTCCACCAACAGAGAACTGGTTAAATTAATAATGGGATATTTATGCAGTGCAGAAAGATGCAATGGCATAAAAATTAGCAACTTCATAGTATCAATATGGCTAGAGTTCTGAAGTGAAAAAATAGGCTGATCAGGGAAATGCAAATCAAAACCACAATAAAGTTTCACCTCACCCTGGTTAGAATGGCATTCATACAGAAATCAACAAGCAACAGATGCTGGCGAGGATGTGGGGAAAAAAGCACACTAATCCACTGCTGATGGGAATGAAAACTGGTAAAGCCACTATGGAAAGCAGTTTGGAGATACCTCAGAAATCTGAATATAGCCCTAACATATGACCCAGCCATCCCACTCCTCGGAATTTACCCAAGGGATATTAAATTGGTAAATAAAAGAGCTATCCGCACCTCCATGTTTATTGCAACTCAATTCACAATAGCTAAGACATGGAATCAACCTAAATGACCATCAGTGTAGACTGGATAAAGAATTTATGGGATATGTATTCTATGGAATACTTCACAGCGGTTAAAAAAAATGAAATTCGGTCATTTGCAAAAAACTGGAAAACATCATACTGAGTGAAATAAGCCAGTCCCAAAGGGACAAATATCATATGTTCTCCCTGATCTGTGACAACTGAGCACCTAAAAGGAAGCCTGTAGAAGTGAAACTGACACTATGAGAAGCTAAGACTTCATCAGCCCTTGTCCTGTTGAGGAACAGCTTACTATTGTATTCTTTTTAGTATTTTTTTTCTACTTAATACCATTGGTTGAACTCTTTACTTAACACAAAATTATTCTTAGGTGTTTAAATCCAATTGAAAATTGATCCCTGTTAAAAGTAAGAGTGGTGGCCGACGCTGCAGCGCAATAGGCTAATCCTCCACCTGCGGCGCCGGCACACCGGGTTCTAGTCCCGGTCAGGGCGCCGGATTCTGTCCCGGTTGCTCCTCTTCCAGGCCAGCTCTCTGCTGTGGCCCGGGAGTGCAGTGGAGGATGGCCCAAGTACTTGGGCCCTGCACCCCATGGGAGACCAGGAGAAGCACCTGGCTCCTGGCTTCAGATCATCGTGGTACGCTGGCCACAGCGCACCATCCGCAGCGGCCATTGAGGGGTGAACCAATGGAAAAGGAAGACCTTTTTCTCTCTCACACTGTCCACTCTGCCTGTCAAAAAAATAAAAAATAAAGAAAAAAGTAAGAGTGGGAATAAGAGAGGGAGGAGATGTACAATTTGTCACACTCTCACTCGGACTTACCCCTAAGGATAAAGCTAGAAATGTGCCATGGGACTCCAAAGCCCATTAAGTTGGCAGGTACCAATACCATCTTATTGTGGGGAGCAATCCGGACTAGACTGAGTTACTCGAATTAAGACTTATTCTATGCATCTGCTCTCCCACAATATGGCGCTGGGAGAGAAGTAAACAGCTTCCGCACAGCTGCCTCCAGTTCAGCTAATAAACTGTAGGACTTGCTCCTGATTGGAGAGCAGCGTACTCGGCGTGTGGGCAGCCGAGTTAGGATTGGCGGAGGAGGACTATAAAGGAGGAGAGAGACGGCATGCACCAGGAACATCTATGGGGAACATCTAAGGGAACCTGTGCAGCCCCCGAGAAGAGCCGGCTGGCGGTGTGCCGCTCCCCTGCGGAAGTGGGGAATGTGGCCAGGGGGAACTGCCCTTCCACGGAGGTGGAAGGGATAGTAGCCAACCCGGGAAGAACCAGCAGCAAACCCGGGGAGGGCCGAGCAGACGAAAGAACAGCGCAGGGTCCTGTGTCGTTCCTCCACGAAGAGGGGGAGCGACATAATGGTGCCGTGACTCGGATATGAAGCCTAGGCAGGGCTTAGTGTCGTTCCTCCATGAAGAGGGGGAGCGACACTTATTAGTTAAAATGATCAGTTTAAGTTCATAACTGATCGTAAAGATAGGATTAAGTGTCAAAGGGATCACATAAATAAGGCTAAGTGTCTGCTAATAATAATTGATAGAATTAAAAAGGAGAGAATGACCTAACATGGGAAGCAGGATACACAGCAGACTCATAGAATGACAAATGCCCTAAACAGCACTCTGAATCAGCCCTTAAGGCATTTGGATCTGGCTAAGAAGCCCATCAGAGCATTTCAGGCATGGAAAGCCAAGACACTGTAGCAAAATATGACCTACATGAAGGATCTCTGTGAGTGAGATACTGGTGGAAAGAATGGCCATCAAAGGAGGTAGCTTTCTCTGAAGGGAGGAGACAACTTCCACTTTGATTATGGCCTTTTCTAAATAATGTTCGAGTTTGTGGACTCAAGAGGCTTCCATAGCCTTGGCAGCTCATGGCAAGAGCCTGGGGTGATCACTGATGTCATAAATAAGAGTGTCAGTTGTTAAATCAACAACAGGAGTCAGTGTGCACTTGCTCCCCATGTAGGATCTCTGTCCTTAATGTGTTGTACTGTGAGAATTAACGGTACAACTAGTCTTCAAACAGTACTTCATACTTAGTGTATCTGTGTGGATGCAAACTGTTGAAATGTTTACTTAGTATAGAGTTGATCTTCTGTATGTAAAGATATTTAAAAATGAATCTTAATGAAAAATGGGATAGGAGAGGGAGTAGGAGGTAGGATGGTTTGGGGTGGAAGGATGGGTATGGGGGGAAGAATCGCTATAATCCAAAACTTGTACTTATGTAATTTATATTTATTAAATAAAAGCTTTCTATAAAAAAGAAAAAAGAAAAAATGGGCTGAACAACATGTAAAATATAATCTTTTTTGTTCAATGAAGAAACTATAACTGTATGTTGTCTTGCAAAAAGAAACCCTGGAATGATGCAAAGAAAATAATAAAAAATTGTCCTCTGGAAGATTGTGGGAACAGACAAATGGGACAGTGGTAGAAGCAAGTAGTTTAACCATGTATTTTTAGTATTGATGACTTAAATTATGAAGGCAGATTAGCTACTCAAGAATTTTTTAAGTTTTTGAAGTTTATTTGCAAGGCAGACACACACACACCAACATACACACATACACACACATACCCTTTTTCTCCTCTCTCATAGATGCACACACACACACACACACATACAGAGAGGGAAAGAGAGAACTTTCATCTACTGGTCCACTCCCCAAATGTCTGCAATGGCTACGGCTGGTCCATTGCCAAGGTTGGGAATTAGGAACACAATTCAGATTTTCTCCGTGAATAGCAGAAACTTAATTACTGAAGCCATCACTGTTGCCTCCCAGGGTTTGCATTAGCAGGAAGCTAGTGTCAGGAGCCAGAGCCCTGTGAAGGTATCTTCACTGCCAGAACGCCAACCTCAACTCGAGAATTTTTTTAAAAAGATCAGTTTTTGTCTTTGCCATACTTCAGTGATTGATTACTTAGCAGTTTCAAATGATGGAATTTTACATTTGCTTATTTTTTTCCTTTTCCAATGGTTTACTTTATAAGATCTGGTCCAAGACTAGAATCACTAAGAGTGCTTTTCCCAGTGCATTTTCCATGCATTGAATTACAGGGAAATTGGAATCCCAGGAAAAATGTTATTTCTGATATGCTCTCTGTCCTGTAGTCAGAGCTTTTTAGTAGCCTGATACTTGCTGAGGTTGGAGGGAAAATTCTAGGACTAAAGTTGACTGGATTCTTATGCAAGATTGGTATACTTTTGATTTAAAAATGGGATTAAGGGGTGAGTATTATGGCACAGTGGGTAAGCTGCCATTTTGGACACCCACATCCTGTATCAGAGTGCCTGAGTTTGAGTCCTGTTCTGTTTGTGACTTCAGCTTCCTGCAGATATGCACTCTGGTAGGTGGGAGGGGATGACTCAAGTACTTGGGTCCCTGCCACCCATCAGAGGGGCATTTGTGGGCTTGTACACTGGCTCCTGCAGGCATTTGCACAATGGACCAGCAAATGGAAGATCTCTGTCTCCGTTGCTCTGCCTTCCAAACAAATAATAAAAATAAATATAAAATAAGTAAATAAAAATGAGGTTAATGTGCACAGAAAAATAGTAGGAAAAGGAAAATAAATTGACTTGGAGGAAATGAGATGAGAGAAGGAGATGCAAAATTAGTACACATAAGGAAAGGACCAGATAGAGAGAATCCACAGAAGTCTAAAGAAAGTACAGGTGATGAGCAATCTGAGGAGAGAATGGGGGAACTCACCACAAGGGCTGTGCAGCCTGTAACTAAGGGTCATGGCTAAGAAACATCCCAGAGAGGCAGAACTGAAGCATTAGAGCTGCAGTACTGAGATTTTCCTACATAGCCAAGGAAACCAAGACCTAGGGCTCAAGTTCAGTACCCCAAGGCCACACAGAAACTCTCTGAGGCTTCTACCCTGTGTTGTTTTTTTGGTTTTGCCTTGCATGTTTATTTTTCCTTCAGTGTCTCTTCGAAAGCTCCTGTGTATCTGGTTTGGAGGCTGTCACTTTAACATGGGTGATCACTATTCGCTGCTTCCAGAAAACAGAAAGAGAGTAGAGAAGTGAGGGAGAAAGGGAGCCATGAAAGGAAAGTAACAGCAAATAGTAGACAAGTAAACGTGTGACACACATAAAGGTCGTTTGTGCTGAAACTGGGCCCAGCAAACCTTGTTGTGAGAATTGAAGGTCAGAAGTTGTATCTCCCTTATTTCAAGGCTTTTCTGTAAAATGCTGGCAGAGCCATTTAAAACAGCTGTCATCCCTTGTACTGTCATAAATCATAAAGGGAGATACTTTGCTCTCAGGTATCTTAGCCACATTATATTTTCTTTCAAGCATCTCACAAAAAGCTTTTTTAGAATATTCCTTGAAATACAGGCAGCCCTCTGCATGCACAGATTCTGCATCCTTTGACTCAGCCAGCTACGAACTATGGACTGAAAATATTCAGGGAAAAAAATTCATCTGTACTGAACATGTACAGAATGCATTTTCTTGTCATTATTCCCTAAACCACACAGTGTAACAACTGCATACCTAACTTTTCCACGGTGTTAGATCTTAGGGATAATCTAGAGGTGATTTAAAGTATGCAGGAGCGTGTGCATAGGTTATATGCGAATAATGTATCATTTTCTATGGAGGATCTGAACATCTGCAGAGTTGGCTATCCACAGGGATCCTGGACCAGCCCGCATTGGACCTGGGGGTGACCGTGTTCTTCCTAAGTAGAGTGCTTCCCCCAGGCAGCTGATAATCTATTTACATGCATGTTAGTTTTTCTCTATAGTGATCTATGAAGCATTTCGAGTTTTCCACTAGAAATGTAGGAAAGGGACATGAGTATGAACTGTTTTCTCCTGACTGTTCAAAGCCATGTTTTCTATCCCAATTCGTGTTCACACATCACACAAATGTTCACATCAAAAATACTCACTGGCTTCAGCTGTGATTTAAAAGTAAAACTGAATCCTGAGTAGCACTGACCCATTCCAGACAGTTGTCACACCGATCATTCTGCTGATTTTTGGCTCACATCTCAGAAAAACATATATACTGCTCACCCTAAAAAGAAAGGAAATTCCAATTCACCATTCAATAAAATGCTTAATATTCCATATTCCTTAACTTCCAGATACTTCCGACCATGAAGGTACTTAAAGGTGATAACTTTTAGGACTTTAAGGCAGAAGCTACTCCTGTCCTGCCCTGGGAGAAGATTAAAGGGAACAAGGATTAAAAAGAAATAAATAAGATCATTACCCTTTTGGAAATTTAGACAGTCAGGTAAATATACCAGAAATGAAGACTTCTATTTTATGCTCATATTCTATCTGAAAATTGAGTCCCTTCTGTGATTATGGCATCTACTGACTTTTTTGTTTTAAATAGCTTACTGGGGCAATTGGTTCTGATAACTTGACTGACCCTGACTAAACTCTCTTCCTATGGGAAGCTATGATAGGAGTTCTGGACTATCACTGTTTCTGAAGTTATAAAATTGCCTTTTTTATTCAACAGAAAAAAGCATGCCAAGAGGGCTTCCTTTTGCTTCCTAAGCTTGGCAGGAGCCACCTGGCTCTCTTAAATTAAGAGATGAAGTAGGTTTTATGTGTTATTGCATCTTAGGCATTTTTCCACTTTAAAGGATTTTTGGTTTTTCAAATTTAAGGCATGAAATGGCTCATCCCTGGGGCTCTTTGGCTTGTCCACTTCTACCTGCAACCTTCCTCCACTCCCCTGACACTTTCCATCCTCCCCTCCCATGCTCCATCTCTGACAAGCCTCTGAGAGTCATGAATCATGGTGCTGAAGGGTGGAGCAGTAATGTGCTTGAAGAAAGAAATGATGCACTATAGACTTGGATTTCCAAAGATCTGTTTACCATAATGCCATTAATTCAGCAAGCAGATCTGTGATAGCTGGCATTTATTGTGAACCGACTGGATGCCAAGCTTCTGCAAGACACCTACTCCTCAGAATAGGTCTGAACCTGGCACCATTTTTCCAGAATGAGGCTCAGGGAAACTGGGTAAATTGTAAAAAAGAAAGGAAAGAAAGAAGGATGGAAGGGAGGAAGGGTAGAAGGACAGAAAGGAAGGGAGAGAGGAAGGAGAAAAAAGAGAGATAGTAAGCTAATATAGAACAGTTAAGATTTTTAAAATTTTTATTTATTCATTTGAGCAAGATGTGGGAAGAGTGCCTGCATCTACTGATTCATTCCCCCAAATACCCACCGTAACCACAGCTGGGCCAGGCAAAATCAGGGGCGAGGAACAGAATCCAGGTCTCCCACGTGGCTGGCACTGATCCCACTCCTTGAGCCATCACCTGCTGCCTACCAGGATCCTCATTAGCAGGAAGTTAGAGTCAGGAGTGGAGCAGGACTGAAATCCAGGACTCTGATATAGGATATCCCACCCAGCATCTCAATTGCTACGCCAAAGGCCCACCCCTAGAGATAGGATTTGAGCTTTGATTTAAAAGTCCAAACTCTTGTTCTTTCTGCCATTACCATAGCTATGATCTAAAGTCTCAGACTTTTTTATTTTAAAGGGCTCTTTAACACACTATGGTTCTACTTCGGGTTAACAGATGAATGTTTTTCTTGAGTACTTCCAAAAATGATTGAGTTATACTAGGTATACTTTATCTTATCCCATTAAAACAATTAATATTAGAAACAGCAGGTTGAATACAAGTCATGGTACTACATTAATTGGGGATATCATACTTCTCAATGAGCATGTGTATGTGGGAGTTTATCTTCTGTCCATCCACTTAACACCTTGAGAAATGTTACCAGCCCATTGCTGTTCTGTGCCCCGAGAGGCAGAAGTAAGTTAGAGCTTTGTTTTTCTCTCAAAGATTATGTTCTAGATCAGCACTGTCCAACAGAACTTCATGTGAGATAAGAATCTGTGCTAACAAGAAAAGTCAAGGAATGGAATTTATAATTGTTCTTAATTTTAATTAACTTAAACAAGCATATGGTTAGTGATAGCTATATTAAGCAGTTCTAGAGGATTTGAGGAGGTGGGGAGACAGAAAATAATAAATGATCAAATTAATTACTTTATTAATATGCTTGCTGTAGGGGAAGTAAGCAAGGTGAGATGAGAGGGTTGAAGGAGGGGCAACTGAAGTTAGGGTTGTCAGGGAAGTTTCTCCAAATAAGTTCCATTTAGACTGACTTCTAGCTGGCAATAAGGAGTCAGAAATTCAAGAGCATGGAGAATATTCTAGATTGAGAGAAGTAAGGTGAGAAAGATGGAGGTGATCAGGTCTCAGGAAGTAGATCAGTGTTAATTGGATCGCAGTGTTAAGTGGCAGGCAGTGCTGTTGGGGGATGGAGGGACCAACGAATGTGGTGTTCTCTGGGTTGTGGTAAAGGGTGTGAACTTTATTCTAGGTGAAATTTAAATCTACAGATAACCTTTTAAAAATTATCCTATAAAATGCTTATGTCCAAAATTAAATTATCGAAAGATGAAAAGGGTGATAAAATAGAACTTTATTATTTTTAAAAGTCTTATCTAAAATATAGTCAGAGCACGCCCTGGATTAGAGAGAACTGCTGGTGGTTATGTAATTGTCCTAGAGACTAAGATGTGTATCATGGAAAAATTGGCAGCAGAGATGGCAAACAACCTATTTACATAGAATATCCAATTCTAGAGTGAGAGAATCGGCATTTTACTTTTAATATTTTGTGGAGTTAATTTTTAATAACACTCAGGCCTGGTTTGCTTTGAAACACAAATAGGAAACTCTCTCTTCCAGGTGTGGCATAGTTTGTCATCCTCTGGAAATGTGACGCTTTATACAGCTGGTTGACATCCAGTTTTCGGTGGAAAAGTATTCACAGCCAAAACCACAAATAGGATGCCCTTGAGTCATAGCAAAGAACCCTAAGCTCCTTTATTCAGTACTGATAATAGTTCTTTAATTGAGACTCAATTTTAAAGATGTTATTATCTTTGAGTTTGTCAGTAGGTCTGAGCTTCTGATGCTACCAATTCAACATAGCACTTCTGAGGAGTCACGACCACACTTGAGCCAGCACATGAAAGGGAGGGTCACAGCCATCCAGTCTCCATAGAAACTGCATGACCGACCCTGGCTCTCTCACCAGATAAAGCACAATTCACTACACTTTCAACATTACTGTTTAAAAATAATGCACACAATTATGCATCATAAAATGATGTGAAAAACTGATAGAGCATGTTTTGAAAATAAAGACATTAGTAAATTATTTAGACCATATAGACTACTAAGTCCTACAACCTGTAAGAATTTAAAGTCACAAGCTTCAAATCCAGGGAGTTATGACTTCCAAATTCATATTTTTAAACACTGCGAACCTTTCAGTATACAGAGGGCATTAATTACTATTTTGCTCCTACTATTTTAAAAATATAAATAACAAAAATGCAAGACTAAACTGTCAAAAGAGAGAAAATACTTAAATTTCCAAATTCACACTTAGCAATCTTTTCTTATAATGGAAGGTCATTTTGTACATGAATGTAAGGGAGAATGGGGGTTTCAGAAAGTGAAAGGGGGAGGGAGGGAGGGAGGGAAGGAAGAAGGAAGAGAGAGAGGGAGAAGAGAGAGAGAGATCACTTCCAATCGTTACCAAATTAGTTTGTGCTTATGAAGATATCAGACCTTCATTTCACCCAATAAAACATTTTTGGTGTTGTAATGATATTCCCCTTGTGAATTTCCATAAAACTAGAATGATAAAAACAATCCAGCTTTGAGAGCAAATGTGGAACTATGATTGTTTCAAACCTTTAAATCCAAAGCAAGGCACAAACATGATTTTTGTCTTAAATTCAGACTTAAAATGAAAGCATACATTGATGTTCTTTGTTTCAAATACACTTTGGTACCCAACAGACCACACTCAACCTAGTTAAATGATCTGAATGGGTTTGGGGAGATGAGAAAGGAGTCTGTTCATTTTAATATACCTTCAGAAATATTTTACTTCTTGATGATGACAGCAGCTCTTTCTGACAACTATTAATACATTATAAACACCCCATCAGAGTTATATAAAAACATGTCAGTTTTAAAGAGAACATCTTTGACAGCAAATTTTCTGATTGTGAAACAGCTGTGCCTTCAGTACAATGCATTAAGTAGTTTATTCCTTTTAGATAGTTAAATTGTGCATGAAATGTTGCTGGCGCAAGGGCTCCAAATCTGGCCTGATTAGCGAACATCTGTTACATTGGAAAAATTCATGTCTACCCTAATTAGCTGTCAGGCTGATGTACATCAGGCCTGATGGTGAGGGATCCTGTGCTGTTTAAGTCAAACAGGTTCCTCTCCTCTCCCGTCACCTGCCCTTTCAAATCTCTTCCTTTCGTGTGCTGCTGTAATTAGAGATGGTTGGACATACAATGGAGCAGGCTACGGTCGGTTATAGTCCCATCTGTGCGAGATTTTTATTCCCACCAAACTTGGGAGCTGGAGAGGAAGTGACTCAACAGCAGAGAGGCTGTCAGACCTGTTAGGTCTATGACATTTGATGATCCTGGCCCCACATTCTGCGTTTGCAAGGCTCTGGGAATCCTGAAGTCACCATCTTGTGGACGAATTGATCTTTGTTTTGTCGGTTTAAATAGGGCTGGCTCTCAGCTAATTTTGAAATGTTGCAGTGTGCTGTAGAAGGGCCGGGATAGCATACGATCAGGTTTTTGTTAAAAGGTACAAAGAACGTTAGGAAAGGAAGTGAGTGTTCTGCAAATGTAATTTTCATAGCCCCAGACTGGCTGTGGATAGCTCCAGGAGGCCGTAGAAACAAAAGATCTGATTTTATTGGGTTTATTAGTCTGGTGTACACAGGGTTTTCCAATGTAAATAAAAACTTTCATTGACCTGTGGATGGGCACAAGTCCCAACTTCCTGTTTGAACTGCTTGCCTTTGCAAAGTGCAGGTTACTGTGTTCCTGAGCTAGGGAGCTCTTTTGCCTTTCTTTTAAGAACTGGACTTCCTGGGGCCACACGCACATCCAGCCTGGAGGATCAAGATCATAGAAGATCACAGCATGAGGTTTTAGTAGAGTGTGGTTTGACCCGGGGAGAATGAAAAATCATCATTCTTCTTGCTTGGTATCATTCTTCCCAGATAATTCCAGCACAGGATTATTATTCCCAAGCATCTGGGAGGTGTAATCACAATGTATGCTAAAATTCAGTCATTGAAGGCATACTTTATGAAATTCTTGATGCATGAAGTTATAAATGGGGAAGCTCATTTACTCAGTGCATTCCAGATTTTTCTGTGGACTTAAATGGGATCACACTTGGAATTCAGAATTCTCCCTGGATAGCACTGTAGCCAAACCGGACTTCAGTTTTGTGACCTCAGCAAGGTTTCCTCTCTATTCACCTCTGCTTCTTCCTTCTTACATTCTTTCTTTCACTTGGAAATACTTTGCGTGTTTAGCCACGGCTTGCCTGAGAAGGCACCAGCTTCTCTACATCATTGCCAACCTGATTTGAAGGGAACAGTAAAGTTCCTGACTCCTCAGTGCTCTGTACTTCTTCTTCTTAACAGTGTGGTGTTTTGATTTTCTCTTATAGTACTTGCCATTTCCAAGCTTTTATTTAAATATTTAGTTGCCAGGGCCGTCACTGTAGCATAGTGGGTTAAGCCACCATCTGCAGTGCCGGCATCCCATATGGGCACCTGTTCGAGTCCCAGCTGCTCAACCTCCAATCCAGCTCTGTGCTAATGGGAAATATGGCCCAAGTCCTTCAGCTCCTGCACCCACATGGGAGACCTGGAAGCTCTTGGCTCCTGGCTTCCGGTAGGCCCAGCTCTAGCTGTTGCAGCCATTGGGAGAGTGAACCATCAGATAGAAGATTTCTGTCTCTGTTTTTCTATTTCCCTGTGTAACTCTGCCTTTCAACTAAATAGAGAAATCTTTAAAACAAATTTTAAAAATATTTAGTTCCCTTAGGGTACTTTTATCTCTTGTATCAAACTGTAAACTCCTTGGAGACAGACACAGTGAATTATTTTTTTATGTGTCCCAAAAGTGTAGTTCATAATAGATGCTCAACACATGTTTGTTGGGTGAATATAATTTGGCTCCAGTCAGAGGAATTCTAAGGCCTTGATTGGCCCTTGGAGAAGTGGATGCTGTTTTCCTAAGCTCCTGTGAATCACAGGATTCATGAGCTCCCCAGCTGCCTTAGCACCACAAGCATGGGCCAGTTGAGAACCACTAGAAGCTGGTTAAAGTCTCTTATAAGTGTGGATGCTCTTGGAAATATCCACCAGCATCCCACTAAAAAGGATGGCTTTTTCTTGCGTCAAGAGAGCCAACCAGAGCTACCAGAGCACACAGGATCATTTGACTGCCCCAGAGGGAGGCTTGCTGAAGTCAGTGTAGGTCCTGCAGGTCTTGGCCTGACTCCAGCTTATTCTGGATCCAGATTTACATTCTGGATCTCTACAGAGAGGCAGTGGATCTGCCTGGGCAGTGAGTCCTCCTCCCCTACCTAGCCTTCTTCCATCCCACCCAGTCTGCTCCTCCTGACTCTCCCTGCAGACTTTCACACAGCTTTCTAAGATGATCAAGAACTAAAAAGATAGGAAATACTTAAGAATACATGTTTTCTGCTTAGTTTTGTGGATGTTGTTGAAAACAAATGATTTACATCTTTTAAAGGCAGGCTAAGCCTTTGGGATTTTTGTCTACTCTAGCTTGAAAACTGCTTTGCAATAATTCACCAAAAGACAAAAAATGGAAATACGATTTGATCCTGACTTGAAAAATGCCTCTTTTGAACATTTTTTCCTTTCTGACTACAATATTAGAAGTTTTCTTGAATTTTATAGTACATTTTCAAAATGTCTTAATACATATTGCCTCATTTGAATGTAGTGGCTATTTTCCACTTTTATCCATACATAAATCCCTGCCATTGAAAACACAGAAATAGAGACTCCTAAATGCGTCTCAGCTAGGTTTTGTGATCACCATCATCATTATCATTCCCAACAGAAACAAACACAGACATAATCACAAGCATTCTAGTTCCACATTCTTACTGCTCACAAACATTTCTTTAAGTTGTCATTATCTCTGTTTATAGATAATGAAATTTTGACTCAGAGATGATGTTATTTGCCTAAAGCAACACAGCTAACAAATATCAGATGTAAAATTCACTCCATATTTGACCCCAAAGTGGTTGAACAATTGCCGCTCAAGGAAATACTTTCATATTTAAGTGTTTGTTATTTTTAGATAAATCTTTTCATTTCATTGTCTTGTTAAAACACTTTGAGATTTTAAAATTTATTTGTTCTCCAAAGAAGGTTACAGTTCCATGCATTTAGCTTGCTTGATGGTAGCAAGTCTGAGTAGTCTTACAAGAATTTACACCATATTTTATTTATGTTATTATATTGCTTGGACAAGTTAACTATTCCAAGTTGTTTAACCCAAACTAGTAAAAACTAAGGTGTCCTCATTAGAAAACCTCATCTTTTTAAATTTTTATTTATTTATTTTTATTTTTTAGTTGAAAGGCAGAGACAGAGATAGGCAGACCATGAGAGATCTTCCATCTACTGGTTTAGTGCCCAAATGTCTGCAACAGCCAAGCCTGGCCCAGGCAAAAGACAGGAGCACAGAACTCAATGCAGAGCTCTTACCTGGGTGAGAGAGACCCCAAGTACTTGAGCAGTCATCTGTTGCCTCCCAGGGTGCACATTGGCAGGATGCTGTAATCAGAAGCAGAGCCAGGACTTGAACGCACGCACTCCAGTGTGCAACGCAGACATCCCAATGCAGCTTCACTGCCGCCCCAAACACCTGCTCCCAGGGAACCTGCACCTTGGACTTCCAAGTCTCTGAGGCCTGGCTTCCACTAAGTTCTACTCTCTGTGTGAGACAGATTGTAAAGGCTCTAACAGTGACTTTGAAATAGTTTTGATGATTCTGACACTGTGTGCTTAATGGCCATTGGTTGAAGTGTGTGATTTTTAACTAACTTGGTAAACAAAATTAAAAGGCTTTTCCTGCAGTTAATAAAGAGTGATACAACAGAAATATTTACTATGCACTATGCCAGCAACTAAATTAACCAGTAATAATTGTTTTCCGTGGTACCAATCAACAGCTGAGAAAAAAAAATCCCACAGGTCATGGTATTTATCAAAACTATGATTTATGCCCACCCTCTTGATGCATAGCACTCCTTTAAACATGCTGAATTACACACACACACACACACACACACACACACACCAGAGGAGAAAAGCTAATTCTTCTCAATGTGTGTTTCTCTGGAAACAATCTTGCAAACTTTTGAGTATTTTGTATTAGTGAGAGAGCAAATATCTGATTGCTATTCCAAGCCTGTAATTTACCTTGCGACTGCTGACGCCATCCTTCCAATAGAATCACCCTATGGTGCTGTAGATGGCAACAGAAGGTCACTCCCTTCCTGTAGTGACTTACCCTGTGAGTCTGTCAGAGAGCAGACACCAAATGCATGCTTTACTTCAGAAAACAGTTGCACACTGGCCACCAGAAACCAGGGAGGAAATCATTAACTCCTGCTGCCAGTTTCATAGTGCAGAATATGTAGGCCCTTCTAAAAGGCTTGTGCAGCAACCCTGAAGGCCAGCTCCTCTACTTTCAAGACCAGCAATGATCTTTCTCCTTGAAGAGCTAACACAGTCAATCTTGGGTAGTGGATGACAGCCCCCAAAACTCAATCAGTAGGGTTCCGCTTGCTGATGGTCACAAAGAGAGATGACCATGGGAAGAGGCAGCTGACAAAACTTCTTCCTGGAGTTTACGTTGTTGCATAGTACAGAGCAGCAGGGTGTTCAGCATCTGGGAGGAAGTAACACCTCACATTGCTGATGACGTCTGGGTAAGGATCCCAAAGTCACACACTGCCACAGTGCACGAGGTCCAGTGAGGCCCAAATCGAGCTCTCAGGCCAATCTGAATTCCCTTTGGAGAACTAATTTTCTACATACGTGGACAGAATAAAAGATGGGCCCTTTTATGCAGTGACAGTAAAAGCTGATATGGGATGGGGTTGCAATTTTGTCCATAAATTTTTCATACTCAAATTATTTGCTCTTAACCGACTATCTCGTACACATGCATGTCTTGATCGTCCTCCTTCTTTGCAGGTGTTGAAATCAAGCAAGGGAGGGATGGCTGAGGAAGTAAAAATCCATGTTTGCTCGTGAGCCCAAAGATTAGTCAGCTCCCTCACAACTGGAAGACGGGCCCATTGTAGACACAGCCCTGAAATAGCTCCCTCGGTCAGGCAGGGTAGGGATGAAAATTAAACTTAGATTTTCTGACACTCTCCTCTTGTTCTCTCACCACAAGATCCTCCCAGTTCACTGAGAAATCATTAGGTTTACACTATAAGCCAATTCTCCTAGAGACCTGACAAATTTATAGCTTCTCCAAACATGGGCGCCAAAGCAGAAGTTATCAATTATTTTCAAGGTGTCTAACTTTTAGCTGGGGACGCATTGCGACGGACATGTGATGGCATCTGTAATTCCAGGCAGTCCTCAAGGGAGTGTGCAGGCAGGCTTCTTTGGAGTTCTCTCTCAGATGATAAAATAGGTTCTGTTCAGACACACTGTACCTCACACTCCATAACAGCTTTCGACAGAAATCTGGAACATGATTTACATTTGAAAGCACCGGATCAATATTTGAGGAGGGATGATTTTTTATCAACTTGGCTCTAATTCTCTGAAATATAAAGTTATTTTTTTAAATGTCAAGACAACTACACCCCACACTGGCGTGCAATGGCTTTGTCGAAAAAGTTGAAAAAAAATTAAACGTAAATTTTGTGTTGACATAATCCAGGTTAAGTCTAAAAAGGAAAAATACTTACTTTTGTAAAATGAGAGGCTATTTTATCACTCAGAGAATGTCACATCAATTGTAAAGCCATCAGCCCCAAGGTTTGGTGGTGATTGCTTCATATTTACTGTGAGTCCAGCAATGGGGATGGTACTTTTACAGTCTTTGGACAGACTCGTGAGTGTGACATTTAAAGTGTTGATTTTTGCAGCACTTATGTTAATTGTTGTAATTTTCCTGATGAACCACCATTCTGGTTTCCTGATGCAGCCAAGATAGTTTTACATTTTCTATGCAGGGCCTCTTTGCCATTTGGTCTGTGTAGTGTCAGCTTCGAGTGCTACTGAAAGCAGACAAAATTGCAAGCAAATTGCATCAGATTGCCAACATTGTGAAAAGGTAAATTGCTTGCAAATCTATTTAAACCACTGCCCTATTTTCATCAGCTTCAGTACTTGGTATTCATGATTGCTTAATTGGCGACCTCTCCTATTGTGCAGTGCTTTATGGTGTAATGGAAAGCGATCTTTACCAAACCAATTACCCTTTTTTTCTCAGCACTACATTATTGCTGTGATTGCAACTGCCAGTCCTTTGTAAATGAACTTTCTGATTTCAATGATGTTTTTAAAATGTAAGATAGAAAAAAGTGGCATTCATATTGTGCGATGTTCTATTTTGAAGCCTCTTTGTAGTCACCATTGTCTGGGAAAATGGACTGAAGGGTTACACAGTACCTACAAATATCCATGTAACTATTATTAATATTATTATAATGTCCTCCTTTGTGCTGTGGCTCAATTAGGAAAGGATAGGAGAAATATTTTGTCACCCTGTCAAGTGCACAGGAAGTGCATTTGAGGCTTCTTTTTGACACATACATTATCTCTAGTAATAAGATTCATTTTAAGGAGTGGCGATGAAGATACAAAATCAATTTAAATAAAACTCATATTGTTCGTGTTATGGTCACTCCACATACTAAAAGGAGCCTTCAGTGACTCACATATTCAGACTTGGAATAAAAGCTTAATTTTTATAAGAGACAGTTTTGCTGCTTGCTAAGAAATAGTGAATTTGGAAGATCCCGGATTCTGAACACAGATGCCAAGAGACAGCAAATCATGACTATTCCATAGCCTTAAAGCTAAAAATAGGTATAGACGGATCTGTAGCTTGAATTGAAGCAAGGCTAAGGTAGCCTTTTTAACATTCCATAAAATTAGCAGCCATGCAGATTCTCATGAAGATGGGGGCATAGAACTGTACTGGGTCCTGTTTGTGTATTTTTGTGTGATTTAGAAAATTATATCATTACTCATAAGTGTATGTGCAGCAAGGGAACTATAAGTAATTTAGTCATTCCCTAATACTGTAAGTGGAAATGCATGCATCTTTTTGCCCCCTACAGTTAGAAACTATTGTATAAGGGACATTTTGTGAAGATTTCTTTTACTCTCTTCTCTCATTTAATTAGCGAGGAAAAAATGCAGTTCAGACAAGGCTTGCCAATGATGATCAGGTGATTGTTGATTTTAGTACCTTTGATGCAATGTAATGATTTATTTACAGCACAGTAACTTATTCTTTGAAAGCAAAGAAATGTGTTTATTATCTGCTGCTTATGAGAGTGTTCATAACAGCCAATTTCACTGTGATATTAAGGTCCAATCGGTTATTATTTTGTATCAGCAACATATTTTCTTTTGGAACAATTAGATACATGATTGGATTCCCTAACCAGAAATATAGTCATGTATTTTTGGATGGGAGAATGGCATTTGTTTAAGGGCTTAATTTTTGAGACCTAAGGTGGTAAAAACAAGTGTACTTGTTGGGAGCAGACTCTGAAAAACCCTCACCTTGTGGAGGAACTTTGCTAAATAACTTTTGTGGAAAGACTTTCAAGACAATGTTACATTTTGTGGGAGGGTAGGATGCAGGAGAGAGCTACAAGAAGTTAAAAACTCCTGGGGTAGCATAAACTGCAGTTATCACTGTCATGGTTATGGACAGAGGTTGGCTGTGAGCTATCACTCTCATCATTCATCTGCCTAGACAAGTGTTGAGCCCCATGGGGGAGGAAATGGGTAACACCAGCAATGGGCAACACAGCCAGGACTTACATCATGCCTCATCTTATTTAATTCACCCAGAATTCTTACTTGGAGGGTGTTGTTATTTCCATTTTATAGAAGAGACAATTGTGGTCAAAGCTACATGGTGGCTGATGCATGTGCATGGTGCATGAGGGATATGAGCCTGGGCAGCCAGGCTCTGGAGCCCTGTGTTCTACTGTGTGAAGAATTCTATTTCCCAGCTTCTGATTTCTCATTCTTGGGCTGAGGAAAGAAAAGTGATTGGTTGGCAAACGCAGAGAATCTAAATATCTGATTTTCCAGAATGTTTTAAGTAGTTACTCAGGAAAAAGGAGGAGTGTGCCCACACGTCATTTGACATTTCACTTTGTCTCTTCATCCTTAGTGTAGATTTGCTATTGGTTTTCAGGTTTTATGTGCAAAGCTCTAAGAAACTCAGATGTTCAGAAACAATCTCCTCACGCCTAAGGCAGAATTCCTATAAACAGCAAATGGCACTAAGAGGCCTGCAGCTGTTTCTCTGTTTTCTCCATCTTCCTTGGAAAGAGAGATTGTTGAATACTGCAGGCATGATTTAAAAAAATCCAGTCCATGTGACCAACACTGTTAAATAATACACTCTAAGGTTTGTTATTGTAGTTTCTTTGTGGCTGGAACAATCTCACTTTAGTCCAAAGCTCTTTCAAAGTAATTGCAACAAGAATAATGATCAGATTTCTTCCTGTTAAGGGGGTGAATTGCAAGAGTAGGGCATTGGTTCCATTTAAGGGATCTACAAGTAAATTACAGCATGAATGAGATGTTCTTGGAGACTGTGTATGAAGCATCTGTTGAATGGGTTTAAGTAAAACCTAGGTGTTTCCTTGCTAGGCATGTCATAGTAGCCAGCAAAAGGTTGAGCATATGCCCTAGTGTTTAAATGGTCATTAACCCCGTGCTCTGTCTCAAAGGGTCGTATATGAGCCCGGGGAACAGCTGTCAGGAAAACTAGGAAAAAACAAGAAGCTGGAGAGCACCCTGTATTCCTCTTTTTACAGCTCTATACACCGATTTCTGGATTGACCCCAAAGATTGATCTAGGGGTGTGAGAATGGTAGAAAGGAGTATTAACCTAACAAAGGATCATTTATACACACAACCATAACACATCACACCTTTCTTTAGCAAAGTTCTTGAGTGGATTTAATATACTATTTCATTCTGAAAAAAAAAAATGAATGTATTCCAGGTTTTTGGACTTCCCACAATTTTAGGCAACTACCTATGCAATGTGTGCCTTGATGCTGCAAAACCACTGCCGCTGGGTCTCCAGTCCACACTCTCCTGCGGGATGTGGTCTCACAACCCCATCCTCCACACAACCAACAGCATCCATTCACGCCAAGCACACGTGTGCTAAGGAACAACGCAAGTTGAACACCCAGGAACTTTCTGATCCTTCATGCGTATTAGACTTTTTTTTGACATCTTGGAACATTTTATTTAAATTATCTTATTTTAAAATACACAATGGTGTATATTCTATATGCTGTATTGATTTCTCATTTAATTGTATACTTCACATTTAAAAGAATTGTTTACTTTCATTTTATTTAGTAGATTGATGGATAGAAAGAGAGTTAGAGAGTCAGATGGAGATTTTCCATCCCCTGGTTTGCTCTCCAAATACCTTCAACAGTCAAATCAGGGCCAGACTGAAGCCAGGGGGCATGAAACTGAGTCTGGCTTTCCACATTGGTATCAGAGACCCAGGCACGGAGCCATCATCTCCTGCCTCCCAGTGTGTGTATTTGCTGGACACAGCTCGGAAGCAGAGTAACCAGACTTTAACTCAAGCACTTAGATATGGATTGTGGTCATCCAAAGAGGCAACTTAACTGCTGCATCACATGTCTCCCCCATAGTATAATAATATATTAGGTTTTTTTTTAAACATGTGTAATGCAGTGTGCTTTTGCCATTGATGGGTGAAGGCAGTGATGATGGATGCCAAATAAGCAAATGCTCTGAGCTTCCTTGCCCTTCATTCCTTTTATACAAGAAGAAACAGCTGA
Source organism: Oryctolagus cuniculus (assembly GCF_964237555.1). NCBI lineage: Eukaryota > Metazoa > Chordata > Mammalia > Lagomorpha > Leporidae > Oryctolagus > Oryctolagus cuniculus. Next base: position 12,996,683 of record NC_091447.1, read on the forward strand.
GAAACATGTGCATACACATGTGTGGAAATAGCTGACATTTGTTTACAGATTGCAAACAGATTTCTCTGGAGTGCACTTTCAGAAAGTTTGTATAACTTTTTTAAAATTTTGTTTATTTTTATTTTATTTATTTAAAAGGCAGAGAGTCAGAACCAGAGAAGGTGAGAGAGCAGGCCAGAGAGATCTCCCACTTGGGCCAGGACAAAGTTGGGAGCTGAGAACTCAATCCAGGTCTCCCACATGAGTGGCAGGTACTTGAGCCATCACCTGCTATCTCCCAGGATACCCATTAGTAGGAAGCTGAAGGTGGTAAGGGAGCCAGAACTCCAACAAACTCACTCCAATATGGGATGCAGGGATCCCAACCAGTGTCTTAAACACTATGCCAAATGCCAATACACATTGTATAATTTAAGAGCAAATGGAGAGGCTTTTGTTGTGATACAGCACGTGAAGCTACCACCTGGGACACTGGTTCAGGTACCAGCTACTCTGCCTCCTATCCAGCTCCCTACTAATGCAGCTGGGAAAGCAGTGAAAGATGGCATAAGTACTTGGGTCCCTGCATCCATACGGGTGACCTAGATGGATTTCCAGGCTCCTGACTTTGGGCTGGCCCAACCCCAGCCATTGCGGCCTTTTGGGGGAGTGAACCAGCAGATGGAACATCTCTCTGTGTTCCTGTCTCTATAATTCTGCCTTTCAAATAAATAAGAAAAATCTAAAAAAAAAAAAGAGCAAATGGAAATGATATGCCATAGAGAAGCCTTTAGAATTTGTAGAACAAGATCAAACATTGTGAGATGGAGTTGTTTCACTGCTATGCATTTTAGGGAGAAAACGTGACTATTCCACATCCTGACAATGATAATAAGCAATGTCTAGTATTTCCTTAGTATTTACTGCAGGCAGTACTGCAGCTGTATGATGTGGATACTCAGAGCACTGTATTTAATAAATGAAGAATATGAGGTTCAGAGAGATTAAACAGGGCTTCCAACATTAGAGGGTTTGCAAGCAGCAGACCTGGGATTCCAAGTCAGAGAGTTTGGAAGTCAATGCTGACTTTCAATTTAAGAAGAAGAAGGAAGAGGAGGAAGAGGAAAAAAAGGATAAATGAAAGGAAAGAAAGGAGAGAGGAGGTAGAGACGAAGAGAGAGGGAGGGAATGGAGGAAAGGGAAGGAAGCACTTCAGAAATGAAGAAAACCAAGAAGAAGCTGCGTTATCATCAACCTGCTCCCCAAATCCCCAATCATGTACAGTATGGTTTAGAATATTTTTGAAGATTATTTATTTATTTATTTATTTATACAAAAGGCAGAGTGGCAAAGAGAGAAAGAGAACGAGAAAGAGAGAGAAAGAGAGAGATCTTTCATTTGCTGGTTCACTCCCCAAATGGCCTCTACAGAGCCAAGAATTCCATTCGGGTCTCCCATGTGGGTGGCAGGGACCCAAGTACTTAGACCATCACCCACCGCCTTCCCAGGCTTAATAGCAGAAGCTATGTTGGAAGAGGGGATGCTGGGACTCAAATCTGCCGTCTGGTATGGGATGCCAGTGTTGCAAGCAGAGGCTTAACCTGTTGTATCACAAAGTCAGTCCTGGGATCTAGAACTTTCCACCAATTCCTATGCAGGCACTTCTTGCTGTACATATCCATCCTGGGAGTCAATATTATTTCCTTTTTCACAACTTTTTCTTGATAGTCAAGGCAGGATTGTGTGGATAGCACATGCAGCTTTTGGTTTCAAGCATTATTATTGATCGTAAAATAGCGTGGAAGTAGTACATTAACATAGGCAAGTTCCACCTTTGTGGTATTGGTGAGAAACTGTGGAAGGAGCCCCTACATCAAAATTCCTCTTCCTTTCTCCTGAGAAGTTTTCAAGAGATCACCTTAAGTTAGCAGCAGACAGAGAAATGGCAAGAATCGGGAGAGAGAGGAGCATTGGAACCCGGAAAGATGACCCAGCCATGGTCTGAATGTGTACTCCCACTCCACCCGCATGAAAGCACAAAGTAGGGCCAGGAAAGGTGGTGGGCCTAGCTGTTAGGACACTGGTGAAGATTTCCAAGCCCCACATCAGAACACATGGGTTCAATTCCTGATTCCAGCTTCCTGCTAATGTGGACTGGGGGAGGCAGTGGGGATGGTTGAAGTAATTGAGTTCCTGCACCCACATGGGAAACTTGGATTGTATTCTGGCCCCTGGCTTTGGTCTCAGCCCAGCCCTGGGCAACCTGGGCATTTGGGGAGTGAACCAGCAGGTGGAACTCTATCCCTCTGTCTCTCAAATAAACACATAAATAATTAAGAAATAGCACCTTTAGGGGGTGATCTGTGGTGAGGGTAGAACCTTCAGGAGTGGGAAGAGGCTGAAGGGAGCTGGTGGCCTCCCTGCTGCCCTTCTGCCCTTCACCAAGTGAAGACTCAGCCTCCTTCCTTCCCCCTTCCCCTTAGACACAGCACCAGAGCACTGTCCTGGAAGCAGAGAGCAGCCCTCAGCAGACACCAGCTCTGCCAGTGCCTTGGCCCTGGCCCTCCCAGCCTCTAGAGCTGGGAGGAAATTCCTGTTCTCTGAAACTACTCAGGGTCAGGCATTTTGTCACAGTGGCGCAAATCAGGGAGACAAACCCTAAGACATTGCACCTGGAACGCCTGCCCAGGCCTGCCCCGAGTGCACACGCTCTCTGTTTAACAAGTCACTGAACAGACTCAGAATCCTCAGGAAAGGAAGTTTGTGAGATGCCCTCCACTCAGGATCAGGTGCTTGGAAAGTCACCCAGAATCCCCCAGGAAATAAGTGATGACTTAATCACAAGGAGAAGTTCATTCCTGGAGTCCTGGGTGAGGATCCGCTCAGTCATTTAGTGAGCACAGCCGAGCCCTTTCTGTGTGTCGACTGCGTGGGGACAGGAAGTGACAAGCCAAGAGCACCTTGCTCTCGGCTGGTGCACACTGGTCTCTGTTACGAGACAGGTTTAATTCAGAATTAACCATCCCCTGGTTCATTCCCCAAATACCCACAGTAACCAGCACTAAACCAGGCCAAAGCCAGGAGCCAAACACTCAATCCAAATCTTCCATGTAGGTGACAGGAACCCAACTACTTGAGCCATCACCTGCTGCTTCCCAGGGTGTGCATTAGCAGGAAGCTGGAATCAGAAGCCAAGTGGAGACTGGAACCAGAGCAGTCCAAGGGATGTAGGAATCTCAAGTGATGTCTTAACAAAAATGACTTTTCATAATGATTTTTAAAAAGAATACAGTTCACTTGGTTTTCATCTCTGAACTACATTTTGACATTGAACATTGTTCAATGTTTAATCTAAAATTTCAACTGACCTGTGTTTTAAAGTATTGCCATTTTGGAGTGGGCCTCTGGCCTGGTGGGTAAGATACTGCTTCAGATGCCTGCATCCCAGAGGGGAATGCCTGGGTTCTGGTCCCATCCCTACTCTGATTCCAGCTTCCTGCTAGTGTGCAGTCTGGGAGGCAGCATGCAATGGCTCAACTAGTTGGACCCCTGCCACCTATGTGGGATACCAAGATTTGAGTTCTTGGCTCCTGGCTTCAGCCAAGCCCAGCCCAAGGTGTTGTGGGCATTTGGAGAATGAACCAGCGGATGGAAAAAAAAAATCTTTTTTGTCAATCTTGGTCTCTCTACTTTTCAAATAAATAAAAACAATCTAAAAAGATAAAGTATTTGCTATTTAGACTGATATTTTCTTAAAAAAGGATTGAGACTTTCTGGCTGATAATATTGTCCTTCCATGATAAAGAGCTAAATAATTGCATTATTTTAGGATGAAATAATGTTACTTTAATTCATTCATAAATATGAATTAGACTTTCACAACTCCCTTTCTAAGTAATACCATGCTATGTTTAGTCTTCATGAGTGTTAGGTTTTCACAGACGCACTGAGATTTGTATATATATAAATAGTAGGGATATCTTGCTAACTAGAGCGTTTTAATGAGCAGTCACTATCTGAACAGAGCATTTTTGAAATAAGCTCAGTAGCCAGGAGTACTGAGCACCGCAGGCTCAGGAACCCTGAACAGTGCATAACTCACGGGCCTGGCTACCATGAGATTGAGCATGAAATTTCACATCAAAGACTTCCATGTCTGAGGAGCAGAGATGCAGGGGGAGGTATGGCCAGGGGGAAAGAGCGTGGACAAAGCAGGCGGAGTTCTTCCCAGCGTGGTGGGAGACCAGACGGGTTTCTGCAGGCAGGGGCCTTTTTTCTGGAAGCAACAGGCTCCTGCAGTCAGAGCTGCAGTACCTGAGCAGGGATCGCCAAAACAGCAGCTGCGAAAGACCCAGGGAACCTAGGCACGGTCAGCCCATCCTGCCACGCGGGGCCTGCCGCCTGGACCTGCCGCCTGGGCTGTGGCACCGTGTTCCACATTCTTGTACAAGACTCCGGCCTTGCTCTTGTGCTCTGCACCCACCACTGCTCTCAAATTCTTAATATTTTTTGAACCATGAGCCCCTCAGCATGAAGCAGCTATCCTAAAGGGAAGTCCATTTCAAATTAAGTTCATCTTATTCCCAGAAAACCATTGACAATATGCAGGGTGAAGAATGGTCTGGAAATTGTCACCGAGGGGATTATGGAGGAAATGAGGAATGGTAGATAGGCAAAAATGCAAACTCAAGATCAAGGGATAGTGTTCTTGGCTATCTAGAACTAGCTTTCCAGGGAAGGAATGAGAGTTTGGTGGTTCTCTTACTTAGTCTTCATCCTGTGAAAAAGGCAAAATTTCCCCATGGATCAGTGGTGTTTGAACTTGCTTGATCATGACCCACAATAAGAAATACAGTTTAATCATGAATGCTTAAGGAAAAAAGAAAACTTCGATATCAGATACATGAGGAGTCTTTTTAGAAGTTCATGGAAATTGTGCATTATGAAAAAAAATCTATGCATGGATTTCATGTTTTTCCAGCAAATTACACTTAAAATTTATCTTCTTTTTTTTTTTTAAAAAAAGGTTTATTATTTATTTGAAAGACAGAAGGGAGAGGGAGAGAGGGGTGAGAGAAAGAGAGGGAGAGAGAGAAAGAAGAGAGAGATCTTCCATCTGCTGATTCACTCCCCAAGTGGTCACAACAGCCAGGTGACAACTTGCTGCACCACAATGCTGGCCCTTAAACTTATCTTTTAATTCTATTTTCCACAAACGTTTTGAAATTCCCTTCTACACACGTATGCATGTATTCGTGTATGTGTACATGTATGGTTATACACAAGTTTCATGAACTTATCCTGACCACCTGACATGCATTCTGATGTTTTCTATTCTTTGCACTTAACTCTCATTGCCACCTACTAAATCAATTTTTTCATCAAGTAATGGGGTCATTCTGCAGTTGGAAAATTTCTGTTCTGTAGCATGAGGGTTATAGTAGATAATTCATTGTTTTTCTAGCTTTAAGATGATAATTTTAATTTTTTAAAAAAGATTTATTGATTTATTTATGTGAGAGGCAAAGTTACAGACTGAGAGAAAGGTTTTCCATCCTCTGGTTCACTCTCCAAAAGGCCGTATCAGCCAGAGTTGGGCCGATCCAAAGCCAGGAGCCAGGAGCTTCTTCCAGGTTTCCCATGTAGGTGCAGGGGCCCTTCAGCCATCTTGCACTGCTTTCCTAGGACACAAACAGAGAGCTGGATCAGAAGTGGAGCAGGGCCAGCACTGTGGCCTAGCGGGTAAAGCTGCCACCTGCAATGCCAGCATCCCATTGGATGCTGGTTTGAGTTCCAACTGTTCCATTTCCAATCTAACTCCCTGCTAATGCACCTGGGAAAGCACTGGAAGATGGCCCAAGTGCTTGGGCCCCTGTACCCATGTAGGAGACCCATAAGAAGCTCCTGGCTCCAAGCTCCTGGCTTTGGATTAGCCCAGCTCCTGCCGTTGAAGCCATTTGAAGATTGAACCAGCGGACAGAGGACCTCTCTTTCTGCCTCTCCCTCTGTCTGTAACTCTGCCTCTCAAATAAATAAAATTAATCTTAAAAAAAAAAAAGTGGAGCAGCCAGAACACGAACCAGTGTCCACATAGAATGCCAGTGCCACAGCTAGAGGCTTAACCTACTACACCACAGCGCCAGCCCACAAGATCATAATTTTCAAAGACTGAAAATTGCAAGTTACTCCACAGGTGGTTGAATGGCAAAGCACGAAGAATCTTGGAATAATTCTTCCTTGGCTTGTTCTTGTTTCAACACCTTAAAGTTTTCCCTTTCTTTCTCAAAGCTGTGTTTTAAAGAGAAAAGTGGTTTTTTATTGTTGTTGTTGTGGGGGGAAGATACAGAAAGTTTTTTCCTTTTAATAGTAGGATGCTGTCATCCCCTTCTTCAGATAAAATTGTTATTGTAAGCACAATAATAAAAAACGGATCTGCTGTGGAGGGTTCTAAAGCAGGGCATCAGGAATCTCACTTCCACTGCTCATCATTCTCAACCCCTGCCTCCTACTCCCACTAGAGGAGTTATGGGACTGCCGTGAACAGAGTCTGAAAACAATTAGACTCAACCTCTGAACCTTAAACTTTGATCCAGGGCCTCCTGGTGAGCAGTGGTAATCAAGAATGAAACCAAAGACTGGATATCTTTTACTCTCAGTTACATTGTCAGGAAGAAGTGCCGTGAGGGGAGGGGTTGTGTCTGTCCCATTCCTGGCTTATCTTCAACACTTGTAGGGCAGTACCTAGCATCACAACAGGTGCTCAGAATATTTGCTGAATGAATAAGTCATTTTTTAAAAAATTTATTTATTTGAAAGGCAGAGTTACAGAGAGACAGAAAGATCTTCCATCTGCTGGTTCACTCCCCAAATGGCCTCAGTTACCAGAGCTGGGTTGATCTGAAGCTTGGTCAGAGTGAAATGCAGAGAAATTTATAAAAATTCTCAAATTATTTATAGGTACAGATTATAAGGCTCATCATTTAACAGGTTGACTGTACGAAAAACAAACATCATTATCTCCCTCTTGTAGATAGGAATACCCTAGGAAATTTAATATTTTTGTAGCTATAACCCAGCCTAACAATTCGTAGACAGGAGTTATAATCTGTGAGTTTGAATTTCTGACCTTTTATTGGTAAGTTCTAGAAGGAAGCTCCATGAGGATGTCCTTTTATTATATATACCTTTTAAAATATTGGTGTCTTGTTGCATGGTGTCATAGATCAAAAGAAGCATCCGGTGTGCCAGTCCCTTCCCTCTGTGCTCATCCATTTCATTTCTGACTATCACAGCTGCACTTGGGTTGCGATTTATGTTGTAATATTGTGAAATGATTGAAAGTAGATAGGAAAAAAATAAGGGCATCTGAATATTTTCCCCTTAATAGAATTACTGCTCAGAAAAAAATGGTGCTTTTTTGGGCAAGCCCCTATCATTCCAAGTGAGCTCTTGAAGAAGTTATGTCCCGTTTGTATCACTCTCTATTTTAAAGGTGACAAGAGATGCGATGTGTATGGTTGCACAGGGTGCTCATCTTCATGCACAACTTGGTGTAACCTTTAAAATGTAACCTTTGAAAAGTGCAGTAGTTGTCAGCAACTGTACCCCTATCAACGTGGGACTGCCCGTCAAGCCTTGCTCATTGGATGCATGAAAGTTCTTCATAGGCCTGTGTTCCACTACCTTTATGTTGACCTGCATGGCCTACTGATGTGGAATTTCCATAATTGTCAGTTCTGAGCGCAAGGTATAACACTGGCTTCCACTTATTTAGATGGCCCAGACATCTGGATCCTTTGAAATTTCTTCTTCATTAAAGTAAAATCAGAATAATCTCTCAGCTGACCTGCACAACTTTTAAACTAAATCTGAGCATGCTCTTTTCCCTTTTAATACAACTTAGGGTTGTTGAGAACATACCCAGATCCTACTTAAGTTTTTTAGGAAAATTTTGTTTGATTTCATGTAGATAATGTACCAAAAAAAAAAAAACAATTAACTCTTGCTAAAATGACTTTTAAAAAATTTTTTTGTAACAAAATAAAAATTGCTACAGGCCCCAAAACTACATCAGAATAACAAAACCCTCTTAGCAGGGTGGGTGGGGAGAAGGCCATTTCTGCTACTGGATGCTGTGACTTAAATTTGAACTGCATGGAATTGTCAATTTTCAAAAAAATTTTAGCTTACAAATATGTCTATTTTAGAGGCCAGCACTTTGGTATAGCAGGTTAAGTTGCCACCTTTAGTGCTGGCATCACATATGGGGGTGCCAGTTCAGTTCCTGACTGCTCCATTTCCAGTCCAGCTCCCTGATAATGCTAGGAACGCAGCAGAAGATGGCCCAAGTGCTTGGGCCCCTGCACCCACCTAGGAGATCTGGAAGAAGCTCCTTACTCCTGGCTTCGGCCTGCCCCTACTCTGATCATTGTGGCCATTTGGGGAGTGGAACCAGCGGATGTAATATCTTTCTGTCTCTCTGTCTCTCCCTCTCTCTGTGTAACTCTGCCTTTCAAATAAAATAAATAAATCTTTTAAAAATGTCAATTTTATGTAACAATCTTTTTGAAATATTTACTTATTTATTGGAAAGGCAGAGTGATGTAGGGATTGGGAGATGGGAAAGAGATCCTCCAGTCACTAGTTAACTCTCCAAATGGCTACAATGGCTGGGGCTGGACCAGGCCAAAGCCAGATCCAGTTACCCCATTCAGAGGCTCCCATGTGGATGGTAGGGGCCCAAGTACTTGAGCCATCTTCACCTGCTTTCCTGGGTGCATTAGCAGGGAGTGGATCAGAAGTGGAGCAGCCAGGATTTGAATGGGCACTCTGATATGAGATGCCAGCATTGTAAACTGTGGCTTAACTTGCTGTGTTGCAATGCTGGGCTCTAGTTCCAGCTTTATTTCTATGTACCTATTGCTTATTTTACCATTATAATATCTCAGTGAAGTTGTGATGGCCCAAGTAGGAAGAGTCAGAAATTGTAAGTGTGCTTGCCTTTACCTTTACAGGAATATAGATCAAATCAAATAGATTCTGAGTGGTTCAGTCGGTCAGTCTTTTAGTTATTCTTGATAAAAAGGTAGAGTCTCCTGAAAAAAAGCTACCAACAATTCTGTGTTATTCAGCTTTTCATCATTGTAACAAAACACTTGAGGCAGCTAACTTTATAAAAAGCTATTAAGCTGACAGATTTGGAGCTTCAAAGCCCAAGATTAAATGACTACATTGGTTTGTCCTCTGGAGAGTGGAGTAGATGGTAGCCCATCATGGCAAGAGGTGTGTAAGAGCGTACAACATGAAAACAGGAAGTCAGAGAGAGAGTGGCATCCCACAATCCCTTCTGAGGGCACACCTGTCCCCAGTGACCTAGGACCTCCCTTTAGGCCTTCCCTCCTGCTGACCTCAACACCTCCTCATAGCGCCCCCTTAGGGACCAAGCCTTTCATCACAGACCTTTGACAGAGTGCCCTCAAACCAATACCAAACCATAGCCAATTTCTTTCACCAAATATTTTCACATTCTAGAAAGCACCCTTAGGGTATAATAAAGATTATATGCAAATTTAGTCTGTGAAAATGTTTGTTGTTTGTAACACAAAGATTAAATATATGCTACAGTCACAGTCACAGGAATTCAGTTAAATAAAGTAGAGCCCTTGCATAATAAAAAATAAAAGAAAGTATCTAATGGGATAGCTGTTGATGAAAAAGTACTTACTTTAAAAAAGGATGCAAAACAACTTCACATTATGATCTCACAAAAAAAGACTATTTGTAAACATAGATATATTTAAATGCATATGAACATGATATGAACTGCTATTGTCAGCAGTTGTTTCTGGGTGCAAAGTTAAGACTGTGCATGATTTTAGTCCTCATTTTTCTTTACATGTATTAATTGTGCAGTAAGAAAAGAGTAAAATAAAATATTACTGAAAATATTTAGTTGGATAGAGTTTATTGTCCCAGTTTTTAAAAACATCTGATTCAGGGGCTGGCTCTGTAGCTCAACTGGTTAAAGCCCTGGCCTGAAGCACTGGCATCCCATATTGGTACTGGTTCAAGTCCCGGCTGCTCCACTTCCAGTCCAGCTCTCTGCTATGGCCTGGGAAGGCAGTTTGAAGATGACCCAAGTTCTTGGGCCCCTGTACCCACGTGCGGGACCTGGAAGAAGCTCCTGGCTCCTGGCTTCGGATTGGTGCAGCTCGGCTGTTGCAGCCATCTGGGGAGTGAACCATCGGATGGAAGACCTCTCTCTCTCTCTCTCTCTCTGCCTCTCCTTCTCTCTGTGTAACTCAGACTTTCAAATAAATAAATAAATAAATAAATAAATCTTTAAAAAAATCTGATCCATACATTCAGACAGTTTATGAGTATTTTGAGAGGCAGCATTAACACCAACAAAATCAAGTGGAACAGTATTCATGTGGGAGTTGCCTTTAAGTTTTGAGAAGAATCTAAATAACTTAGAGAAAGCATGGAAGAGGGGCTGGGAAATGGTAAGCAAACTTCTGGGCAGGGGTTTACAGCTGATTAATAAACTCAAGTAATTTTCTATATCCCCTGTGTCTTTTAAGTTAACCCACTTGGGTTGTTTACCTTATATAAGTGAGTAGCATTTAAGTGGTTAAAGAAGGCAACTAAACTTAAGTGGTAAACTTGAAACATTTTGCAAGAGAGGAAATTAAATGGGGTTGGTTAACTGAAGTTAATTCAGGAAATATTTTAGAAGCATTTTTCCTTTTATCTCTTATACTCTTTATACTCTTTTATCTCTTATACTCTTATACTCTTTTATCTCTTACACTCTTTATCTCTTATACTCTAAAGAAGTATTTTTTAAAGGCTGAGGAGTGGAGTAAAATATTAGAACTTCATTCTGAAATGACAACATGAAGATAAAATAGATAAAATTATGACTTCCTAAGACAAATGGACATGATAGAACAAATGAGTGGAAATTGGGTTTTATGGGGAGATTGTTGAACATGCACACATTTTAGGATATAATTAAAATAGGCTCCAACGAGATGAAATATCATGCATAGTGCCATGGCTGGGTCCACTTGAGAATACTTGCAGTTCTCATTATACATTGGTGAACTGAATCTTTTGAAAAAAAAAAAATAATGAATCAATACAACTTTATTTCATCACCTATGGATCAAATCCCTGAAATTTATGCACAGTAGCACTTGGTAAAATTAGTTATGTTTAAGTGCTGCATAACAAACTGTTGTTAAATTTGTAATTGCCAGTTTATCTCACAAGTAGTTCTTTCTTCTATGCAGTTTCATAATATTTAATACAGAAGTTAAAAAATGAAATGTACTTACAAATACATATAAAAAGTAAAACCAAAAAAGCTGTAAAATCTCAATAAATGGGAAAGTGTGAGGTATTGGTGATTTCAGAATGTTTTTTGTAAGTCATGCCATTTTCATTAATATGGAATGAATAGGTTCTGATGAAGAAAATATAGGTTAACATCATGAGAAGAGACCAGAAAAAAGAATAATTTCCTTACCTTTTGGTTGGGCAAATAAATGCATCTGTGTATTCCTTTTAGAAAAGTGAAACATTTAGAGATAAAATAAATGCTTGCTTTTATTTGCCTGACTACACATGATGGGTATACATTTCATTTGGTGTCAACAATAACCTACACCTTTGGTAGGGTGGCACTGTTTTATCCACAAAAATCAGCCCTGTTACGTAAGAAGAGACTGAAGCAAGACCAGTGACACACATGCCTGAGAGTTACATTATAGCAAAAGTACTGGTCACCTTGGCGACACTTTGGGGTGATACCATAGCACCCTGATGTTCCACAATCTGAAATTGAACACTATCAACTGGAGGCCAGATTTCAAGGTCTCACAGATCTAACAGTAGTAGGTATCATTTTGTTGTGCCACCATTTATAACCATTAGCTTTGTTCTACATGAAAGACATTGAAATATTATTATTTATTTTTGACATATGCCCAAATACATTACTGGAGACCTGTGCCAGTAAAAAAGCAAATAGATAAGAATTCATAATAGAATTCATTGTTACTTTCTAAATCAGATTCATTCATTCAATCAATGTTTATTGAATTCATTGCGGGTTCCAGGCACTCTGTTCAGTGTTGGCTAGTTATTATTTTTTAGTTTCACTGTTAAACCCAACTTCAAAATGTGGAATTTACTAGTTCAGCTGATTTTTAAAGAATGACATCAAGATCTCTTGATGTCAGCATACACTCCCTCAAAAATGTCATGTGATTCACATCAGCTTGTTTACAGTTTGAAGGTTGATAAATCATTTCTTTGTATGATTTTTTCAAAAAGATGTCTAAATGTACGTGATAGAATTTGAGATCCTCAATTTGAAGAGGAAATCAGGTCGTGACCAGCGACAAGGGAGAGACAAGGCCCCTGAGGAGGAGGGCTGACGTCCTAATCTCTGTTTACTGTTAACTCCTGTTCCAGTTACCCATAGGTATCAGCACATCTGGGCAGTCATCCAAGTCTCTGTTCCCCATAGGTGTTGACATGACTGGGTAGGTGTCCTTATCTCCGTATTCTGTGATCCCCCCAGGTTCAGTGGACTCAAGTTCCTCTCAGGTGGTCCTGAGTCCCACAGGCTGCAGCTAAGCACACTAATGCTGTAAATGTGAAGGCATGATGCTGATGAACCTGTGCATGTTGTAAGACACCTGGATCGAGTACCCAGCCTTGAGAAGTGACTCCACTGGGCTTGACAACATTAATAAACTGCTTCTGCTGATCCTCCACCCAGCCTCTTGTGCTCTGTTTGAACTAAGAGAATTTCTCCAATCCAGCTTTCTGTAACAAAGTTATTTTAGTTGGTGCCTGGACCTAAGACCACATTCACTCACACCCAGTTAGGATAATTTATCATATTCGAGAGAACTGATCGATTCTTTCAAAGTCAAAGAAATGTACATTTCCCTTCCAGGTTTTGTTTCAGGGATTTTCGCAGCCACCAGGTGACTGCTTCAGCCTCATTTGGAGGGGCTAGAAACAGGGTTAGGGAGAGGACTAGTTAGTACAGCAAAGATAGTCTGTGTGCAGGGTGAGAAATACAGAACTTCAGCTGGGATGCTGAGCGCAGACACTAAAAAGTCACAATTCTAAACGCAGAAGAGAAATAGATAAAAACTTAAAGGGATGAAGAGTTGATTTGTGTAGAGAAGCCCAGTTGGATTTCTGCCTGGGTATTTCTGGTCCTGGGTATTTTTGTGCTGATGAGGAGCCGGCTGTCTGCCCTGCTTTTCAGAGGGTCAGTTTCAGCCCTGTCTACCCTTATCTTGTCTTAGAGAATCCTGCCTCTCTCCAGGTTCCGCCCTCCTCTGAGGCAGGATTTCTCTGACTTGGAAGTGAAGGGAGGACAACGCTGTGCCGCAGGGGCCCTAGGTTGCTTATGGTCCTACTGGTTTTTTTTGGGTCTCAACTTTTTAGCTTCAGGATGCTTTGTAACACCTCCAGGGGGTATCACAACAGATCCGGATCACTACTCAGAACAATATTTAAATCAAGATAATTAGATCTATCCAGAAGGATACTGAGTAATTATCAGAATTTCTACAGTAGGAGAGAAAATGATTTGGAGTAGTTTGAAAGAACTTCCAAAATTCACTGATCAACCCAATTGACCATACTACAATATTTAGCTCTGGATAATATCTGGCTCTTGATTAATTTGCTCATTATTCTAGTTAGAAAACCCTCTTCAAATTTAGCACTAGAGATCTGGCAATTTAGTTATTTTAATTTACATGCCATTCTAGATTAGTTACTTTCATTTGGATTTGCATCCGTTTTCTGCTTTCTAAACCAATGGATTACATGAATCTTTTAAAAGTTACAAAAGGGGCTGGTATTTGATGTAGCAGCAAAGACGCTGCTTGGGATGCCCACATCCTGTATCAGAGTGCCTGGTGTACAGTTCCCAGCTCCTCTTCTAATTCCAGCTTCCTACTAATGCACACCCTGGGAGGCTCCAGTACATAGATCCCTGTCACACAAGTGCAGTTCCAAGCTCCTCGCCACCACCTGACCCAGCCCTGGACTTGGGGCACTTAAAGAATGAACCGGAGGATGGAACATCTCTAGTCCCCCCGCCCCCCCACCGCCTTTCTGTCTCTCTGCCTTTCAAATAAGAAAAGAAAGAAATATTGTAAATTTTTTTAAAGTGTCAACCAATTTGATCCTCACATCACGTCTCAAAGGCGGATGCTGTCATCCTCACCATTCCACACTGGCTGGCAGCCCCACATAGCAAATCTAAGTAACTCATCCAAAGTCAAGCCACAGTCCAGAAATGGAGGTGAACAGAATCATCGTGGTTCAAGGGGCTGGGCCTTCAGTCACTGCACCCAGTCACTCTTCTGAAGTTATCCTTAAAATAAGCGTGACAAAATTACCTAAAGGGAGAAAATGGATACCCACAAAAAATTTGAATAGGAGAACCTAGCCTGCAAAGGCATTTGGCAGATATTGAACTATAGCAACCCCAGAAGATGAAGGCTTGACCTCTCCATGCCTGGACCCTTACAGCAATGCCCTCGTGCCTCTCTGTAGCTGTCTCCTAAGGGAACAATGCAGCTTGCACTGCACAGTTTTGCTTGAGTTGCCATTCATAGGAGCAGTCACACTAAGCTCTTGCTGAACAGGTGTGTGTTCATGCATGCACACTTGCACCCCCCCAACACACAGACAAGTACATGGGAGCCCCCATTGCCTAGGTCCTATAATCTCCTATAAATCTGTAAGCTGACTTTACCTTACAGCTGCTCTTCTCTTATCCCTTTGTCATCTGTCTCTCCTCTTGCTTAGCATCACAAGAACATACATGCACTGCTGCACCTCCACACCTTTCTTGGCTCATGCTCTTCCTATTCTCAGCAATTCCTTTCCTTCCCATTCCACCCAATTCACCTGGGAAAATGTCTGCTCAACTTCAAGATCCCAGTGAAAATTTCACTTCTTGTTATTTTTCTTGAAAGCTTCTTCCTTCTCCAGGCAGTTTTGTTCCTTCTTGGTGATGTTTCATGGCATAGTACACTTTTATTGGAACATTTGTCACAGTGTATTAAGATAATTGTTGACATGTCTCTTTCTCCCACTGGATTCAATATAGAAAAGTGATCCTAACTTCCTTATCTGTATCTCTAAGGTCTAGTAGAGCCTGGCACAGAGAGATTTTTTTTCAGTAAATAATTTTATATTACATTTTTGCTGCTATTGAATATGATTTTATCGATATTCATTATCTCTTAGCAAAATAAAGCCTCAGGGAACATGGATGGATGTTTTATAGCAATAAATAAATAAGCTTATGCTTTAGACATATTGACCCTTGATGTTTTCTTTTAAGGCAGTTAGAGAAAGCTTTTGTGGACCTACCTCGAATGGGACCATTTCTAAGACTGAAATGTTCTAATGGCTAGACTATTAAAACACGACTTCAGGAATCAAACTCTTTTTTTAAAAAAAAAAAAAAGATTTATTTATTTGAAATAGTTACACAGAGAGGAGAGGGAGAGAGAGAGAGAGAGAGAGAGAGAGAGAGAGAGAGAGAGAGAGAAGTCTTCCATCTGATGGTTCACTGCCCAATTGGTCACAGCAGCGAATCCGAAGCCAAGAGCCAGGAGCTTTTTCTTCTGGGTCTCCCACGTGAGTGCAGGGACCCAAAGACTTGGGCCGTGTTCTACTGATTTCCTAGGCCATCGCAAAGAACTGGATTGGAAGTGGAGCAGCTGGGACACAAACCAGCACCCGTATGGGATGCCGGCACTGCAGGCGGCGGCTTTACCCGCTATACCACAGCGCTGGCCCCAGAATCAAACTCTTGTAATTGGGACATTTTCCCTTGTAGAAGAGAATAACTGTTGTTTTCCATGTGTGTTTTCAAGTTAGTTTGAGCTCTTTTGTAATGGTGTTAGTCTCTTTTTTGTCACTGTAACAAATACCTAAGAGAAGCTATTTAAGAAAGAGGTTTATGTTGGCTCATGGCTTTGGAGGTTCACATTCTTGGATAGGTCAGGTCCCATTGGCCCAGCCGTCTGGCGAGGACAGAGGATAGCAGTGGAGAAAGATGACAGGGTGAGCCAGGAGGCAGAGAGAGAGACAGGGAGGGTGCTCATCCTCCAGAACCAACCTTCAAAGATCTGCCTTCCAGGTAGGCTTTCCCAATGGCCTGAGGGACCACTCCTTGGGTCTGCTTCCTAAACCCCATAGTTGGATCAGGTGTGGACTCTTACTTCATTAACATTAAGTCATTAACATAAGACTTGGGTACCCAAGGCAAACTGCAGACGCCCAGACTGCAGGAGTAACACAGTGGAATACGTTGATCAGTGAATTTGGTGGCGTCTCCCTCACTGTTTCAAACCACCTTCTTCGTGGAGATGACTGTTCTATAGTCACTGAGCTGATTTTGTTTCCTTCCAAGTGGTGACAGAATAAAACCATTTCATTATACGACATCGTGGGTCGATAGGAGTAAGGACCAAGTAGGACTAGATCTACTGCAGGCCCTTTCTTCAGTGCCTGCATCTGCTGACGGATTAGAAACCAGGCACCACGGATGGAGAACAGGAGCAGGACCTGCATCCCTCCAGCCACGGCTTTCCCTGTAGCTGAGCTGCTGGCAGATTCAGCTCCCTTCCAGGCGGGATCCACACAAAAAATACATTTCCCCCAAGCAACTGTTTGCATGTTTTCCCTCTGTCCCTGTGGAGCAAATGCCTCCCAAAATAATTCTCTCCACTGGCACACAATGAGCCGGAGCCCCTCGCAGGCTTGGAAGGGAAGCTCCGAAGGCTTTTGCACAGCGTGTCAAGTCAGGGCACACACAGCCCCGGTTACGAGATAAATGGCGGTGTGCAAACAAGTCAGCTTGGCCAACAACTGCCTGGGCGCCCCAGTCAGTGTCTTTTCGGTAATTATTGCATTTAATACAGCTAGTTACTCACACAAAAGAGCTTCCGGATACAGCAATTTCCACTGGGGGCTGTTTAGGAATGCACAGGCCCATCATTTAGCTCTGATATTGTTGGGTTGTCAGAACTGATCATAGCTCTTGACGGAACACCTCTAGCTTTTTTTTTTTTTTTTTATGGAGTGCCTCGGAGTGACATTTCACATTGTTTAAGTAGGAGTGATCTGTTAGTTTATATTTTATCTAAAACTGCAGATCAGATGACCTCCCTCAGGGCCTAAATACAGGCATCCTTTCCCCATGCTGTAATTAATAGTGGAGTCGGGAAAGAAATTCATAACGAGGGGCCAAAGAGCCGGGCAGAGCAACTTGTCAAGAAGAAGGAAATTCCACTACAGATTAGCTTATTTTTAAGCACGTCAAGCTCTACATACAAACATGATCTATTGCTTCCTTGTAATGTCTGCTTGGGCCCACATGCTCCGGGCGGTGTCAGAGACCGCTGTAAATTTTGTCTGAGTCAGGGCAATTCTGATTGATCTCTGAGTGTAAAATCGATAAGAAGACACTGTCATTTTTTTAAAGGATGAGCTAGAAAAGGAAAATAAATTAAGACTCCACTGAGTGTCTATCTCCAGTGCTCATTAATTCAGTGTGGTCTGTACTTTGTTAATGTTATGGCCACAGCTTTAATCTTGCAGGTGCTCTTCCTGTGGCTACTTGCCAAAGGCCCTTCCTTGCGTTATGTATATTTCATCGGAAGCAGGGAAGAGGGGTAAGATAGCTGCCCTCTTTCCTCCCTTAGCTCCTGATTAATCCATTTTGTTATTTTGGAGAAAATACATCACCATGGATACTGATTAACTTTAAAATGGACAGAACCATTCTCTTTCAATCTCTCTCTCTATCGCTTCATCAAGAGATGCACTCATTTGTCTCCAGTGGTTTGGGTAAATGGCAACAACCACACATTTTTGCCTTCTATAATAAACCCTCTGTAGATTAATTTTCTTCTCTATCTCCCTCTTTTCCTCTTCTTCCCTCTTTCCCTTCTCCCTCCCCCTTGTTTCTTTCTCCCTCTACCTTCTGTTTCTCATCTAAGGCTTTTTGCCAGACGTTTTCCAAGTTGTTTTTGTAGATTTCTTCAGTGTTTAAACCTTCTGTACACGTAGCATATTCCCACTGTCTTTCCATAACAGTAGCTCTTCTGAGTATCAGAAGGAACAACACACACACACACACACACACACAGAGGATTTAAGAGACGGAGATTGGGTGGTTGCTTGCTGTGTTTGTCATTGTTTGGCTCCCAAGTGTGTCCATTTGGCTCCTCGGGAAAAGGAAATGGGGACACGCAGAATGCTCATGAGCTCTCCTTACCTGTTTTCTGTGCTAAGCGTCAGCACTATACAACTTCATGTTTCTGTCAGCTGCAGAAACCGAGCATCTTCGTTAGTCTTTGGCGTCCGTGAATGTAGGTGGTGAGTCAGATGTTCTACAGGCGTCACTCATTTCTGACACATTCTGAACACCTTCCCCATGAGTCAGACCTTGCCATCTATCTCCAGTAAGTGTTCTTGGAAGCCCATGAATAGAAGGCTGCTTCCAGAAGCTTTTTATTTGCTTGTAAAAACTTACAAAGATGATGCAGAATTTTGTTTGTTTTTTTAAACAGTACAGAGTTGAAAAAAACAAAAGGGAGAGGTGGATTTAAAAAAATCTAGTTCTATTTATTTCAAAATGCATTAAATTTATATTCATGAAGGGTGTTTGCTTTCTTTAACAAAGCATGGTACATGCCAATTAATTATTTTCAGGGAAAGGTCACTTAGGGGACTCAGTCAGTATCTCCATCCTCCCAACTGAGCATACTAAATGAATAGATTAGCAAATTTAATCTGGAAGTGATACATATTTGGCCCTGAAATTGTTTGTCTTATTCATCTTCTTTTAAGTATTTATTTATTACAGGGATCATGATACAATGAAATAACATTTTGAAATTTGTAAATAATATATAATTATTTTTGGATTAAATTTGAGAGGGAAATAGGTACTAAGGTAACATTGTTTCCTGCTTACACCCACCTGCCACCCTCAACACAGTACCACTGTAAGTCTTGATGAGGGACTGTTAGTGACCTGATAAACTACAAGTGATCACTTGTATCTTTTTTGTTTGTTTGTTTTTGTTTCTCAGACCTGAAAACTTAAGATATTGCACTTGAAGGGTGCTATCCCAAATGTTCTTCTTTTATTCTTTCTTTTCTTTTCTTTTTTTTTTTTTTTGTGTTTTTTTCTTTGTATTTAACTTTCTGGAAGTTTCCACTAACATATCCTGAAGCTCAGAAATTCTTTCCTCTGATCTGTCCAGTCTACTAATAAACCCATTGAAAGCATTCTTTACTTCTGTTATGGTGGTTTTGAGCTCTGCATTTCTTATAGAATTTCCATCTATTTGCATACATTATTAATCTGTTCTTTTAAATTGTCTATGTTTTTCATTACAATCCCTAACACCCTAACCAAAGTCTTTTTAAATTCTCAGTCTGATAATCCCAACATCTCTGCCACTGTGAATGGGTTTTTATGTTTGTTCTGTTTCTTCAAACTGTTATTTTTTGTCTTTTACTGTACCTTGTAATTGTTTGTTGATCGCTTGCCAGGCATGATGTATTGGGTAAAAGAAGTGAATTTAGCAGGCATTTAATGAAGTGGTTGTAAGGGTGCAGGAGGAGAAGCTTTCTATTTTAATTATATACATATATATATATATATATATATACATATTTGAAAGGCAAAGTTACAGAGGGAGAAAGAGAGAGGGTTTATTCTTTGGTTCATTCCCCAAATGGCTGCAAAGATCAGGACATGTGGGCCGTCTTGCGTTGTTTCAGCAGGGAGCTGGATCAATAGTGGAGCAGCCAAGACTCAGACCCGCTCACCAGGTACTCATATGGGATGCCCATGTTGCAGGCAGCAGCTGAATTCGCTGTGCCAAAATTCTAGCCCCATAGGTCTCAATCTTTTAATAAGGCCGTGGACTTCATATGCACTTCTCAGTTTTCTTCACCTTAAGCAAAACAGGATGGCTCCAGGGGGCTGGAGTTGCCTTTTGCCCTTCTCCTAGGTCAGTAAGGCTTGACAGTACCCCAGCAGGTCAGGCTCTGGTTAACCACTTCTTTCTATCTTTTCTTTTCTCCCACCCTCTCTGGAAGCATAAGAGGATTCTTCTCCAGTATTCACTGTGAGAATCTGGTAGTGCCCCTGGAGGTTAAAACTCACCATTGTGCGAGAGGCCATCTCTTTGTTTCCAGCTCTTAGACTCATCTGCACAGAGCAGTCCCTCAGCTCTGATGCAGGTTTTCCTTCCCCATTGCTGCTCTCACTGAGGTTTATGCTCCAACAGGTTATGAATCTCTGCATCTGTCTCTGACCACCCAGTAATACCAGGACATTATTTGCTCTGCGACTTCTCTGATGGATGTAAGAAGTTGTGTGTTTTTCAGTTTGTTCAGTGTTCTTTTAATTTTATTTTATTGAACTCAGAATATTTAACATGAGATCTACCCTCTTAATAAATTTTTAGGTACACAACATACTTTTTTTTTTTTTTTTTTTGACAGGCAGAGTGGACAGTGAGAGAGAGAGACAGAGAGAAAGGTCTTCCTTTGCTGTTGGTTCACCCTCCAATGGCCGCCGCGGCCGGCGCGCTGCGGCCGGCGCACCGCGCTGATCCGATGGCAGGAGCCAGGAGCCAGGTGCTTTTCCTGGTCTCCCATGGGGTGCAGGGCCCAAGCACCTGGGCCATCCTCCACTGCACTCCCTGGCCACAGCAGAGGGCTGGCCTGGAAGAGGGGCAACCGGGACAGAATCCGGCGCCCCGACCGGGACTAGAACCCGGTGTGCCGGCGCCGCTAGGCGGAGGATTAGCCTAGTGAGCCGCGGCGCCGGCCTACACAACATACTATTACCGACTACAGATACAACATAATCTTGCAGATCTCTAGGCTTATTCATCTTGCTTGACTGAAATTGTATGCCCATCGATGAACAATCACTAACTCACAGCCTCTGTTAACCACCATTCTACTCTGTGATACTATGAATGTGACTATGGTAGATACTGCAATACAGTCATGGCACTGTTTGTCTTTTTGTGACTAGCTTATTTCACTTAACATAATATCCTCATTTGATATATGTTGTCACATATTGGAGAATGTCCTTTTAAAAGCTGAATGGTGGAGTCAGCATCATGGTGCAGCCGGTTAAATCTGCCATCTGTGACATTGGGATCCATGTAAGAGCTGGTTTGAGTCCTGGTTGCTCCATTTCTGATCCAGTTCCCTGCTAATACTTGGGGAAGCAACAGATGATGGTCCAGGTGCTTGGTCCCTGCCACCCAATGTGGGAGACCCAGATGGAGTTCTGCCCCCCTGGCTTCTACCTGGCTCAATCCTGGCTATTGTGGCCATTTGGGGAGTGAACCAGTGGATGGAGGATATCTCTTTCCCTCTCTCTCTTTCTCTCTGCCTTTCAGATATATAAAAAAATCTTTAAAGATAAATAAATGAACAAAGGGTGAATAGTATTCCATTGTATGTATAGTTTTCTTTGTTCATCTGATGATGAGCATTGAGAATGTTTTTATGTCTTGGTTAGTGTATGACTTGTGCTGTCATGAAAATGGGATTGAAGATACCTCTTTGAGATTCTGATTTCAATTCTTTTGAACAGATCCAAGGAATGAGATTGCCAGATTATAAGGCAGTTCTATTTTTTTTAAAGGAAATTTCATACAGTTTTACATAGTAGCAACACCATTTTAGCATTCCCACCAACAATGTGCAAGGGGTCCTATTTTCTCCACTACCTTGCCAATACTTGTCATTTTTTGTTTTTGTTTTGATGATAGCCACCACAGTAATTGTGAGGTAGTATTTCACTGTGGTTTTCATTTGCATTCCCCTAATGATTAGTGATTTTGTCATATACCTATTGTCTAGTTGTGTGTCTTCTTTGGAGAAATATCTATTTAAGTTTATAACACATTTTCTAATTGATTTATTTGGGTTTTTTATTTTGAGGTTATAGAAGTTCTTTACATATTTTCAAAATTAATACCTTATCAGATATATAAATTCCAAATGTTTTCTCCCATTCCAAGGTTTTACTCTGTTAATTGTCCTCTTTACTGTGCCGGTGCTTTTTAGTTTAATATAGTCCCACTTGAGTATTTTTGGTTTTGTTGTCTTTTTATTTGTGTCATAGCTGTGAAATCACTGCCAAGAACAGAACTTCCCCCTCTGTGATTTTTCCTAGAATCTTATAGTTTCAGTATGATGTTTAAGTCTTTAATCCATTTTTAGTTGATATTTTGTTCATAGTGTGAGTCCAACTTCATTCTTTTGTATGTTGATATAAGGTTTTCCCTACAACATTTGTTGAACAGACTGTCCTTTCTGCATTGTGTATTTCTGTCACCTTAGTTGAATATCAGTTGACCAGTATATACATGGGTTTGTTTTAGGGCTGCCTATTCTATCCCATTGACCTGCATATGTGTCTTTAGGCAGTATCATACTGTCTTGTAGCTGTGTAATATAATTTGAAATAAGAATGCATCATGCCTCCAGCTTTCCTTCTTTTTCAATATTTTTATGGCTGTGGTAAGCTTTTGTGGTCCCATATGAATTTTAGAATTGTTGCTCTATTGTTTTAAAAAATGTTGTTTCTATTTGGATCAGGATTTCATTGAATCTATTGATCACTTTGAGTAGTATGAACATTTTAACAATATTATCTTCCAGTCAATGAACATGAGACATCTTTCTCTCTGTGTCTTCACTTCTTCCATCAATATCTTATAATTTTCAGTATATAAGTCTTTCACCTCTTAAGATTATTTCTAGAGCCGGCGCCGCAGCTCAATCGGCTAATCCTCCACCTGCGGCGCCGGCACACCGGGTTTTTTTTTTTTTTTTTTTTTTTTTTTTTTTATCTTTTATTTAATGAATATAAATTTCCAAAGTACGACTCATGGGGACACCGGGTTTTAGTCCCGGTCGGGGCACCGGATTCTGTCCCGGTTGCCCCTCTTCCAGGCCAGCTCTCTGCTGTGGCCAGGGAGTGCAGTGGAGGATGGCCCAAGTGCTTGGGCCCTGCACCCCATGGGAGACCAGGAAAAGCACCTGGCTCCTGCCCTCGGATCAGCACCGTGCACCAGCCGCAGTGCGCCGGCCGGCCGCGGCGGCCATTGGAGGGTGAACCAATGGCAAGGAAGACCTTTCTCTCTGTCTCTCTCTCTCACTGTCCACTCTGCCTGTCAAAAAAAAAAAAAAAAAAAAAAAAGAGAGAGAGAGAGAGAGAGAGATCATTTCTAGATATTTCTCTCTTTTTTTAATATTTTATTTATTTATTTGACAGGCAGAGTTGCAGAGAGAGAGAGAGAGAGACAGAGACAGAGAGAAAGGTCTTCCATCCGCTGGTTCACTCCCCAAGTGGCCGCAACAGCCGGAGCTACGCTGATCCGAAGCTAGGAGCCAGGTGCTTCCTCCCGGTCTCTCATGTGGGTGCAGGAACCCAAGCACTTGGGACATCTTCCACTGCCTTCCCAGGCCACAGCAGAGAGCTGGACTGGAAGAGGAGCAACTGGGACTAGAACCCGGGGCTCATATGGGATGCCGGTGCCGCAGGCAGAGGATTAACCTAGTGTGCCACAGCGCTGGCCCCCTCAGACTCAGACTGTTGTAACTGGAATTATCTTCCTGATTTGCTTTTTAGATCATTCATTGTTACTGTACTTTTTAAAAAAATTTAAAAATGTGAATTTTAATGTTCTAATAGTTATAGCTTTTTAAAGATCACAAATTTTATAAAGAATATTTCATGTGTATAGGGACCATGGTGAGCCCATGAATCATTATTTTCTCAAATCTCTTAATGGATAAAGACCTGTGAATACAGCTTTTCCTTAGATGTTTTCTTCTAAAGACAAACAGTCACATTCATACCAGCCCTGCTCATTAACAGACTGTATCTCTAGGTCAAGGCAAATTTCTTGTTTTGTAACAGCAGATTGTTAGCCTCCTCAGGATGCTGCACCAGAGCACCACAGACTGGGTGGCTGAGACAACAGAAATGTTGTCACAGTTCTGGAAAGTTCAAGGTCCAAGAGTAAGGTTCCAGCATTGTTGGCTGCTGGTGATGTCTCTCTTCCGGGCTGACAGCCATCACCTTGCTTTGACCTCACATGGCTTTTCTCTAGATACACAAATCTCTTCCTATGCTGTAAGAATACATTCTTTGTTTGCATTAGGCCCTAATTACCATTTACCCTACTTACCTCCTTAAGATTTTTTTTAATTAATTAATTTATTTGAAAGGCAAAGTTACAGAGAGGCAGAGGCAGAGAGAGAGAGAAGGAGAAGGAGAAAGAGAGAGAGAGAGAGCGGGAGAAAAAGAGAGGTCTTATATCTGCTGGTTCACTCCCCAAATGGCCACAGTGGCTGGAGCTGGCTGATCCAAAGCCAGGAGCCAGGAGCTTCTTCCGGGTCTCCCATGCAGGTGCAGGGGCCTAAGGACTCGGCCATCTTCCACTGCTTTCCCGGGCTACAGCAAAGTGCTGGATCGGAAGTGGAGCAGCTGGGACTCGAACCAGCGCCCATATGGAATGCCGGCACTGTAGGTAGCGGCTTTACCCACTACACCACAGCAACAGCCTCAAGATCTTTCTCCAAATACAAGCATATTGTAGGTTATAGCTTCAACAAATCAATTTGGATGGAACACAATTCAGTGCATGAAAGAAATTTTGCTACCATGTGTGAAAAAAAGGATGCCAGAGTGGTTTTGAATGTTTAGGACTCATGGTTTTAGATCCTAATGTTAGAAATGTGTGTGTGTTTCTGGAAGTTTTAAAATTGTGTTTTGCAGAGTGAGTATTGTGGTGCAGCAGGTTAAGCCACCACTTGGAACGCCCATATCCCATGTTGGAATGCCAGTTTTAGTCCTGACACCTTCACTTCCAATTAGCTTCCTACTAATGCATCCTGGAGGGCAGCAGATGATGGCTCAAGGGCCTGGGGCCCTGCCATCTACATAGGAGACTCAGATGGATTTCTAGACTTCTGGCTTCAGTCTGGCCCAGATCTGCCTGTTGTAGACATTGAGGGAGTGATTCTCTCTCTCCCTCTCTCTCTCCCTCTCCCTCCCTCCTTCTATCTCTTTACCTCTCTTTCTCTGTCTTTTTTCTCTGTTTTTTTTTTCGAAGATTTATTTGAAAGGCAGAGTTACAGAGAGAGAGAGAGAGACTGAGCAAGAGTGTCTCTCTGTCTCTGTCTTTCAAGTAGATGAAAGTAAATAAACACAATTATGTTCTGTAATTCAGTTACATCTTGCTTGATTTTTTTAGAAAAAAAAAAAATTGGAAAACCCGTTTTTTTTCCCAAAGCATCGTTGTGGGTCTTATGTGTTGGAATCTCCTAGTGGTCTTATATAAAAAATGTACATTGCTGAGTTTTGCCATAGAATTATTAATTCATTATAAGTAAACGATATAACTGGGTCCATATTTTCCAGGAGAGGTCATATTTCTCAGCCACTAAAGGGCAGAGCCAGTCTTCTTGGGAAATGAGGCCCCTCTGTGTGGCTTCTGTAAGCATTGCCTGACAGCAGCCCTGGTAGAATCATGTGATTTCTTCTTTAGATCCAGTAATATAAATGCTGTCACAGAGAACCATGCCCTGGCTCTAAATGCTCACATTTTGAAAATATATTTTTGCATTCGCCAAGTTCCCTATCATTTCTGAATTTCTGGTCTCATTATTATATTCTCATATTTGTCTTTTATCTTCTAGGCTGGTATTTATAATTTGCCCCTACCCTAGATTGCACACAGTAAAAACACAGTTGAAGTGTGTACTCAAAGTAGAGTTTAGCAGACAGATAAGGAGAAGAGTTGTTTTGTTTTTTTGGTTTTTGGATGTTGTTTGTTTATTTGTTTTGTGCCAATTCAGAGAAGCCAGAAAGAGCTTGGTATGTGCAGGGACCAAATGTGACCTGATGGGACGAGAGCAGTGATTTTCAAGCCCTTTTCTCCCTGACACTCCAGAATGGTGGGCATCATCGTTTCACGAGCCAAAAGAAGTAAGGCAACACCAAAGCAAACAGCAGTGATCAGAGTCCAGTGAGTAGTGCTGTGTAAGAAGAGTTCTCAGCATATCTGAATGTACCTCCAGGTAGCACTCAGCGTGGGTCGTCATATTCGGTGATGTGATTGCCTTTGAGTAGGACAGTTATCCCCTCTTCCTCTGCATTTGTAACTATAATTTATATATAATTATAATTTATAATTGCCACGTATTTCTCTAAATCTCCCTTTAGAATAAGTTTGCTTCAACTTTTTATCAGACATCCTATATCTGATGAATTGGACATCATCTCTGAGAGACCAAAGCAAAATGCACGCACTGCGATTGCAGTCACAATAAAGTTTGCATACTTGTCAAATCAGTGGCGTCCCATATGGATGGTTGGCAAGGTGTCTGCTGGGCTGTGAGGTAGGGACTACGTGAATGCACACAACAGAGGAGGTGAAAAGGCGACAGTCAGAGTGATGATTACATCCACTGTTTATGGAGAGGATAAGACGATAAACCTTCGCTCATGTGGTGTCTGATCCTTACAACTACATGCAAAGGAGTTGTTATCTGTTTTGTAGAACGAGGTCAGCTTCCAAGGTTACACAACTGGCGTACAGCACAGCTCTCCAAGTGATGAAAGAAATAATTGAAGTCAAACTCAAGTTTGTCTAATTCCAGAGCCCAGGCTCTTCCACATTGTGTCTCTGAAATTAGGCAGAACCAGATCACCAGTTTGCTCATCTACTCTCATACTGGGATGTTTAAATACTGTGGTCAGCATGTCTTAAAGTTTGTCTTGTGGAATAGAAATTCTTAAGATAATGAGTCTTTTTAAAAAAAGACTTTTTAAAAAGAGTCTTTTTAAACAAAGGACTGGTGTACACATAGGCTTATGAAATGCTGTTATTTCCCTGGCCACTGCACATCTCCTGAGCAACAGTAAGAGGAAGCCACCTTTGGGGGCCAGGGAGTATTCTGGGGACATGGAATAGAGTTGTTGTGTGTGTGACGCTAAACTCATCCATTCAGAGATTGAACGCATGACCTTGACAGCACCATTCCAGACCCATACTGTGCTACCCATGCTGTGCTACCAGACCACTCACTGTGCTTCACCTTACTTTGAGGATCTTATACCAAATTCCTTATGTAGGGTGTCTTAATTTGCTCATTTTTTTACTTTTTAAAAATATTTGCTTATTTTATTTGAAAGGCAGAGGGGGGTGGAGATGTCTTCCATCTCCTGGTTCACTCCCCAAATGCTTACAGTGGCTAGGGCTGATTTGGATGGAAGCTGGGAGACTGGAACTCAGTCCAGGGACCCAGCTAATTCAGCTATCACCTGCTGCCTTCCAGGGTGCACATTAGTAGGAAGCACTAACTAGAAGCAGAGTCAGGACTCACATGGGTTCCAGGTATTCCAATTAGTATCTTATCGACTCCAACAAATATCTGTTCCTGTGTGTTCTTGATGATAGTAGAGACCCTTTAGCGTGTTTGTCTGTGTATCTGTTGTATGCTTGTATGTGTGTAATGTTTTCATGTGTATGTGTCTAATGCATGCATGCAGCGGTCTAGTATGTGCATGCATGTGTATGTAGTTGTGCATATGTGTGTATGCATGTGTGTAGTATTGCCTGTATGTGTGGGATGTACCTATATGTGTGTGGTATGTGTGCATGTATGTGGATATCTGTGTATGTGTGTATATCTGGTATGTGAACATGTGTATGTGATATACACATATAAGTGTTGTATATCTGAAGTGTACATGTATATGTTTCTGTGTGTGCATGTGTCTTTCTGATGTGTGCATGTGTGTGTGTATTCTGAATTCACAATGGGATTGAGAAAGCAAAAATACAAAACAGTGTTTAGCTCAAGCAAGAGATGGAATGAGGTGAGGAAAGATACTGGAAATGAGTAAAACAGACAAAGGCTAGGAAAGAGGTGCAGAGTAACAGCCAATGTGAGCTTAAGGGCTACACATTCTAGGGGATGCCACTGAAACGCCTCACTGCTGAATGCTAAGGACAATAAATTTCTAATAGAAATTAGCACTATCCATTTTCCTCTATGTTACTCATTTTTGTTTGTTACATAAAATATTCACATAAAATTTTAGTATCTATGACTATAAATATGAAGTCTAGGTTACTGCTTCAGACAGTTTTAGTCTCATAAGACGGCTGTAAGTTTGAATTAATATTATTTTCAAAGAAGTGCCT
Source organism: Oryctolagus cuniculus (assembly GCF_964237555.1). NCBI lineage: Eukaryota > Metazoa > Chordata > Mammalia > Lagomorpha > Leporidae > Oryctolagus > Oryctolagus cuniculus. The sequence continues at coordinate 13,024,996 of NC_091447.1, forward strand.
TTTCAGATTGCTTTGGTTAACCCCAGCCTTGGAACTCTCACAAACATCAAAAGGAAATGAAGTTCCCCTATTTATAGAACTCTGGGAAGTTTAATGGGAGTTGGTTTATGAAGGTTTGTCCAACTTTGTTTTGTTGGTGGAAATTCTTTTCTGCTCTCAGGGAGACTTGTATACCCAGAACCTTGGGCCCAGATGAGTCTGAAACTTAACCCGCAGTACCCTGAACTTACCTAGGCCACCATTAACCTGCCTGAGACATTCAGAAATCTTACCCATTATTTTCTTTGTAAGCGTAAATACTTAACTGTCGTGTGTGAAGATGTCAAACTCTTTAGATTGAGGAATGGTGGATTTTGTTTTTGTCAGGTTAGTAAAGGAAAAAAATCATTATTTGCAGCATATTTCTTTCCCAGAGGTTTGGAATAAAGTAGAAAATCAAACACCTCTTTATTTTTTTGTTGTTGTTATTAAAAGGTTTATTTATTTATTTGAAGGGCAGAGTTACATAGAGGCAGAAGCAGAGGCAGAGAGAGGTTTTCCATCTGCTGGTTCACTCCCCAAATGGCCACAATGGCAGGAGTGGGGCCAGTCCAAAACCACAAGCCATGAGCTTCTTCCAAGTCTCCCATGCAGGTGCAGAGGCCCAAGCACTCGGCCCATCTTCCACTGCTTTCCCAGGCCATAAGCAGAGAGCTGGGTCAGAAGAAGAGCAGCTGGGACATGAATCAGCACCCATATGGGATGCCAACACTGCAGGTGGCGGCTTTTCCCGCTATGCCACAGCACCAGCCCCAAACCTCTAACTTTCTAGAAATAAATGACACTTGATTCTAGCCAGTAAGTCAGTCTTCCACACAAAGGAGAAAACAGCTACTGTGTTTCATATTGTTTGAATTCTACACAAAGGCCAAAGTGTGAAAGTGTGATCACTCAAAATTATTTCATGACATTAAACAATTTAATTCAACAACCACACACTGCAGACTCAGTAACGTGTCTGTCACTGTGCTAGTGTTAGAAATTCAAACGTAAACCCAACATGACCGAGTGCCTCAGAAGCCAAGCATTGTGAAGAATCCTGATGTGTAGACGTGTAGCTTTACAAAAAAAAAAAAAAAAAAATGTTTATTTCTGTTTATTTGAAAGGCAAAGTGAGAGAAAGAGAGAGAGATATCGTCCATCCACTGGCTCACTCCCCACTTGGCCACAAGGAACCCAGAACTCCATCACTCCATCCAGGTCTCCCACATGGGTAGCAGAAGCCCAGGTACTTGGGCCATCTCATGTTTCCCAGGCACATCCACAGGGAGCTGGATGGCACGTGGAACAGCCAGGACTCAAGCTAGTGTTGTGGTATGGGATGCTGGAGTTAGAAGCAGCAGCTAGAGCTGCTGTGCCACAGTTCCCGCTCTTAGACACGTAAGTTACCCGAGCTCGCTCGGAACACAAATGAGGCCTCTCCGATTTTTACCGCCCAGGCTGATTACAAAGCCATGTAGCGCCATCTTCTTGATATGTTTATTCAAAGACTTCAGATGAATTTAAAATATTTATTAAAATGTCTTTGAAGGGTAACTAAAAAAAATTTCTGGGGCTGGTGCTGTGGTATAACCAGTAAAACTGGCTCTTGAGGTACCAGCAGCCCATATGGGTGCCGGTTCGTGTCCCGGGTGCTCCACTTCCAATCCAGCTCTCTGCTATGGCCTGGAAAGCAGTGGAAGATGGCCTGAGTGCTTGGGCCCCTGCTCCCACATGAGAGACCCCGAAGAGGCTCCTGGTTCCTGGCTTTGGATTGGCGCAGCTCTGGCTGTTGCAGCCATTTGGGGAATGAACCAGCGGATAGAAGATTCTCTCTCTCTCTCTCTCTCTCTCTCTCTCTCTCTCTCTCTTTCTCTTTTTCTCAGTAACTCTGCCTTTCAAATAAACAAATCTTTTAAAAATTTTTTCCCACACTTAAGAGACTGTAAACCAGAGGTTTTCAAACTGTTTTCTCATAGACTCCGTTTCTAACAGAAATTTCATCTGAAAATCAGACTGAGAGACACAAAAGAGCCAGCCCTGACCTTGCTCCCTCTTCCTACGCCCCTCCATGGCATAGCCCAGCAGGAGTCATTTGAACTCCATTGACCTAAAGATCACAGATGTTTAATTTGTCTTTCCCTTTTCTGTTATGCACCAATTTCAGAGTGACTCTAATGTTCAAACATCGTATTTTATAGATGTGTTTATGTACTTATTTGCATGTTTGCTAATTTATTTTGCATTGGGGAACAGTGTCCGGAGACCTAAGAGCCCCGAGGTTCAGCATAACTTGTTTTGAACCACAGCCTACCAACAGAACTGAAGAAGCCTCTCAGTGTTTCGATTTTGGTAAACATGGTGAAAAATCAATAGTATTCATAATTCACAAGACGAATTACAGTGTTTCTCACAATGGTGTTAATACTATTCTTTAGAAGTAAGTTATCCCAAGGTTGTTTTGTAGTTAGCAAGCAACTGTGGTTCTGGAGAAGAGAACATGGGGGCAGACCTTGTGGCGTAACAGGTAAAGCTGCTGCCTGCGATGCCAGCATCCCATACAAGCGCTGGTTCGAGTCCCAGCTGCTCCACTTCTGATCAGCTCCCTGCTCATGTGCCTGGGAAGGCAGCAAAGGATGGCCCAAGTGCTTGGGACTCTGCACTCACATGGGAGACAAGGAGGAAGCTCCTGGCTTCAGCTTGGCCCAGCCCCAGCCATTACAGTCATTTGGGGAGTGGCTCATGAATGGAAGACCACTCTCTTTCTCTCTCTCTCTCTGCTTCTGCCTCTCTGTAACTCTGCCTTTCAAATAAATAAATAAATCTTTAAAAAAAAAAAAAGACTTATAAGGGCATAATAGGAAAAGACTATACTTAAAAATGTAGGTTATTAATTCATGTGCTATAGATCAAATGTCCAGTCAATTCACAGGATTGTCATTATATACCAAGATTTATTTATAGGTCTCTTATTATTTACTAAATCATAGCTTTACAAAAAGCACAGGATGATCTCAAAGCAGACTTAGTCGTGTATTTTGGTCACATTTTTGGCCCGTATAGGATAAAATTGGTAAGGTACCTCTGACTTTCATTCACCCAGTCACATTGATATTAGGAAATTTTCAGAATACCACACTTTTTGAAGAGATGTACAGTGGCCAGCATTATGGCACAGTGGATTAACTCATCATTTGCAATGCTAGCAACCCGTATTGGTGGACTGGTTCAAGTCCTGATTGCTCCGTTTCCCATCCAGCTCCTGCTGATGTGCCAGGGAAGGCAGTGGAAGATGATCCAAGTACTTGGGCCCCTGCCACCCATGTGGGAGACCAAGATGGAGTTCCTGGCTCCTGGCTTCCACTTGGCCCATTGTGGCCATTTTGAGAGTGAGCCAACAAATGGAAGATCCCTCTCTCTCTCTCTCCCCCTTCTCCCTCTCTATTTCTCTCTGTCTGTCCCTCTGTCTGCTTCCGTGCCTTTCAGGTAAATAAGTAAATCTTTACAAAGTTGTACAAATATTAATCAAATTTATTGACAAACACAATATGAGATAATGTGACTCCTATAATCCATTGTATAATGTTTGAATATAATTTGTTAACTCTGAAATACTTTAAACTTTTAAGATTGTTAAATGCATTTAATATAAGAAAATTTTAAGGAATATTACTGATTAATTATACCTTGTAGTGGTTTGTAATGTCACTAGTAAATACTGGCCCATCATTGTCACATAGGATATATTCATCCTTTCTTCTCTGCAACATGTATATGAGGAAAATAACTAAAATGGATGAATCAATTAGAAAAGGTCATTCATGTGAAGGTGACTAGGATAGGACTTGGAAAAAGTAGATACTCAGTGATATTTTTCTTGGAGACACTGGGACAGGGAATGTTGTATCAGATTTCCAGTGTGATTGAGGTAGAGAAAGAATATAGAATTTTTTTAAACTTTTATTTAATGAATATAAATTTCCAAAGTACAGCTTATGGATTACAGTGGCTTCCTCCCCATAACGCCCCTCCCACCTGCAACCCTCCCCTTTCCCACTCCCTCTTCCCTTCCATTCACATCAAGATTGTCATCAAATGTGTTGCCTTTTGTTTGATATGTTGGGTCTAGCAAAGAAGACTTTACTTGTCCATATTTTTTTTCTTTGTAGTATTGATTGATGTGCTGATTACAAAATGGGACAAACAATATGGCCAAGTTTTTGCTATTCCATGATAATCAGGCCTTAACATTGAAGCTCCGTCTACCATGAGCACCAACCAATTTATGTAATACTTATTACGAGTTTTCTCCTCAGTGTAGTGGCTTTACCTGCCTTGTAAGACTGTTTTAGGGGTTTAAATGAAAGAATGTATATACTCTGTCTATCACAGGGCTAAACAAAATAATCTGCTCCATATAGAAAATTAGTTTACTTTAAGAAAATTTTGAGTAATACTGTAGTCTATTCCTAAAGAAGTTTCTCCCAGAATGCTGTCTATATGATGTAGTCAAATCTGAGAATTCAGTTCGTATTTTTAATTTTTCTGGTTAGACATTTTTTAATGGCTATAGCCCAAAAAATATTAAAAGGATTTTTGCTCTGTTTTCTGTAAGCTTTCTTGTTGTTTGGCAGAAAACATAATTTTACACTACTGCTTAAAGGATCCAAATGAGAGTAGATATGGCTTCTGAAAGTCTTAGGTATTTTTAATCTTCTAAGTCTTCAACCAATTGTCATTTCATTAGGGTGCCCTGCTGAGATGTTCTTTCGCATACCATCATTAAGATGAATTGTAGCTCTGCTCTCTAATACATGTATTACAAGCTCCGTCCACATGTGCTGAAATTATAACTGCAGACAAGGCTCCATTTCTCAGAGAGAAGTGAAGAAGCACAGCTGTTGTTCCAGGCAGCTCTGCCATCAGTTTCCAGTTAGAAAACCATCTTTCCAATGATGAGAACAAAAGCCCAAAAGAAGAACACAAGAAGTTGGCACTTGGGCAAAAAACAAGTACTAACATGAATATCAAAGATTACTTAGATTTTTTTATTGGGTTGAATTATACATAATATGTATATTTATCATTTTAGCCATTTGTAACCATTTTTACAATTCAATGGCATTAAATGCATTAAAAATGTTGTGTAATCTTCACCACTATTTTTTCTGGAAACTTTTTTATCATCCCCCAAAAAGTTCTCCCATTAACCAACAATTTCACATCATCCCCTACCCCTGTTCTTGGGTAACTTCCATTCTACTTTCTGTCTGATTGAATTTTCCTATTCTAGATATCCCATTTAAGTGGACTTGCAGATTATTTAAGCATATGAATTATTTCATTAAGCATCACATCTTCAAGGTCTGTCCATGTGGTAACATTTGTCAAAATTCCATTCTTTTTTACAGCTGAATAGAATTCCATTGTATGTATACACCAGCTTTTGCTCATTTATTCATCTGTTGATGTACACTTGGGTTGTTCCCTGCTTTGGACTATTTTGCACAATGCTGCTATGAGCATTAATGTACAGATAACTATTTGAGCTCCTGCTTTCAAATCTTTTGGATGTAGACCTACAACAGGAATTGCTGTATCCTATGGCAGGAATATACATGCTTAATGTTTTGAGGAGCCACCTGTTGCTCTTCACAATGGCAACACCATTTTACATTTTGATCAGCAATGCTCAAATGTTCTAGTTTCTACATATCCTCACCAGTGCTTGTTATTTTCTGTTTGCTTTTTATGATTATGTCCATCCTAGTAGGTGTGGAGTGGTATCACCTTGTGTTTTGATTTATGTTTCCCTGATGACTCATATTATTCAACATATTTTTATGTGTTTATTAACCATTTGTATATTTTTTGGAGAAATGTCCACTCAAGTTCTTTGCCCATTTTTGAATTAATTTGTTCACTTTTAATCACTGAGTTGAAGTTTTTTTTTTTTTTTTTTTTAACTTTTATTTAATGAATATACGTTTCCAAAGTACGAATAATGGATTACTATGGCTTCCCCCCCATACCGTCCCTCCCACCCACAACCCTCCCCTTTCCCACTCCCTCTCCCCTTCCATTCACATCAAGATTCATTTTCGATTATCTTAATATACAGAAGATCAGCTTAGTATACATTAAGTAAGGATTTCAACAGTTTGCTCCCACACAGAAACATAAAGTGAAAAATAATAGATGATTTTTTTTAATGATGATGAAATCAGATCAGACCTATTGTCATGTTTAATCCCAGTGAGAGTCAAGTTGGGAGTTGATAGTTTCTTTTCTTTTCTTTTTTTTTTTTTTTTTTTTTTTTTTACAGAGGATCAGTTTAGTATGCATTAAGTAAAGATTTCAACAGTTTGCACCCCCATAGAAACACAAAGTGAAATATATTATTTGAGTACTCGTTATAGCATTAAATCTCAATGCACAGCACATTAAGGACAGAGATCCTACATGAGGAGTAAGTGCACAGTGACTCCTGTTGTTGACTTTACCAATTGACACTCCTGTCTATGGCATCAGTAATCTCCCTATGCTCCAGTCATGAGTTTCCAAGGCTATGGAAGCCCCTTGAGTTCTCCGACTCTTATCTTGTTTAGGCAAGGTCATAGTCAAAGTGGAGGTTCTCTCCTCCCTTCAGAGAAAGGCACCTCCTTCTTTGAAGACCTGTTCTTTCCACTGAGATCTCACTCACAGAGATCTTTTGCCAGAGTGTCTTGGCTTTCCATGCCTGAAATACTCTCATGGGCTTTTCAGCCAGATCTGAATGCCTTTAGGGCTGATTCTGAGGCCAGAGTGCTATTTAGGGCATCTGCCATTCTATGAGTCTGCTGAGTATCTCACTTCCCATGTTGGATCACTCTCCCCTTTATTTATTCTATCGGTTAGTGTTAGCAGGTACTAGACTTGCTTATGTGCTCCCTTTGACTCTTAGTCCTTTCATTATGATCAATTGCGAACTGAAATTGATCACTTGGACTAGTGAGATGGCATTGGTACATGCCACCTTGATGGGATTAAATTGGAGTCCCCTGGTATGTTTCTAACTCTACCATTTGGGGCAAGTCAGCTTGAGCATGTCCCAAATTATATATCTCTTCCCTCTCTTATTCCCACTCTTATGTTTAACAGGGATCACATTTCAGTTAAATTTCAACACTTAAGAATAACTGTGTATTAATTACAGAATTAAATCAGTCATATTAAGTAGAACAGACAAAAAAACTACTAAGAGGGATAATGTATTAAGTTGTTCATTAACAGTCAGGGCTATGCTGATCAAGTCACCGTTTCCCATAGTGTCCCTTTCACTTCAACAAGTTTCCTTTTTGGTGTTCAGTCAGTTGTCACCGATCAGGGAGAACATATGGTATTTGTCCCTTTGGGACTGGCTTATTTCACTCAGCATGATGTGTTCCAGATTCCTCCATTTTGTTGCAAATGACTGGATTTCGTTGTTTCTTACTGCAGTATAGTATTCTAAAGAGTACATATCCCATAATTTCTTTATCCAGTCTACCGTTGATGGGCATTTAGGTTGGTTCCAGGTCTTAGCTATTGTGAATTGTGCTGCAATAAACATTAGGCTGCAGACCGCTTTTTTGTTTGCCAATTTAAATTCCTTTGGGTAAATTCCAAGGAGTGGGATGGCTGGGTCGAACGGTAGGGTTATCTTCAGGTTTCTGAGGAATCTCCAGACTGATTTCCATAGTGGCTTGACCAGTTTGCATTCCCACCAACAGTGGGTTAGTGTCCCTTTTTCCCCACATCCTCGCCAGCATCTGTTGTTGGTAGATTTCTGAATGTGAGCCATTCTAACCGGGGTGAGGTGGAACCTCATTGTGGTTTTGATTTGCATTTCTCTGATTGTTAATGACCTTGAACATTTTTTCATGTGCCTGTTGGCCATTTGGATTTCCTCTTTTGAAAAATGTCTATTGAGGTCCTTGGCCCATCTCTTAATTGGGTTGTTGGTTTTGTTTTTGTGGAGTTTCTTGATCTCTTTGTAGATTCTGGTTATTAACCCTTTATCTGTTGCATAGTTTGCAAATATTTTTTCCCATTCTGACGGTTGTCTCTTCACTCTCCTGACTGTTTCTTTTGCAGTACAGAAACTTCTCAATTTGATGCAATCCCAATAGTTAATTTTGGCTTTGACTGCCTGTGCCTCCCGGGTCTTTTCCAGAAACTCTTTGCCTGTGCCAATATCTTGAAGGGTTTCTCCAATGTTCTCTAGTAACTTGATGGTGTCAGGTCGTAGATTTAGGTCTTTAATCCATGTTGAGTGGATTTTTGTGTAAGGTGTAAGGTAGGGGTCTTGCTTCATGATTCTGCACGTGGAAATCCAATTTTCCCAGCACCATTTATTGAATAGACTGTCCTTGCTCAAGGAATTAGTTTTAGATCCTTGATCAAATATAAGTTGGCTGTAGATGTTTGGGTTGATTTCTGGTATTTCAATTCTGTTCCATTGGTCTATCCTTCTGTTTCTGTACCAGTACCATGCTGTTTTGATTACAACTGCCCTGTAGTATGTCCTGAAATCTGGTATTGTGATGCCTCCGGCTTTGTTTTTGTTGTACAAGATTGCTTTAGCTATTCGAGGTCTCTTGTGCCTCCATATAAATTTCAGCACCAATTTTTCCAGATCTGAGAAGAAGGTCTTCGGTATCTTGATTGGTATTGCATTGAATCTATAAATTGCTTTTGGGAGAATGGACATTTTGATGATATTGATTCTTCCAATCCATGAGCATGGAAGATTTTTCCATTTCTTGGTATCCTCTTCTATTTCTTTCTTTAAGGTTTTGTAATTTTCATCGTAGAGATCTTTAACGTCCTTGGTTAAGTTTATTCCAAGGTATTTGATTGTTTTTGTAGCTATTGTGAATGGGATTGATCTTAGAATTTCTTCCTCAGCCATGGCATTGTCTGTGTATACAAAGGCTGTTGATTTTTGTGCATTGATTTTATACCCTGCTACTTTGCCAAACTCTTCTATGAGTTCCAATAGTCTCTTGGTAGAGTTCTTTGGGTCCCCTAAATAAAGAATCATGTCATCTGCAAAGAGGGATAGTTTGAGTTCTTCCTTCCCAATTTGTATCCCTTTAATTTCTCTTTCTTGCCTAATAGCTCTGGCTAGAACCTCCAGAACTATATTGAATAGCAGTGGTGAGAGTGGACATCCCTGTCTGGTCCCAGATCTCAGTGGAAATGCTTCCAACTTTTCCCCATTCAATAGGATGTTGGCTGTGGGTTTTTCATAGATTGCTTTGATTGTATTGAGGAATGTTCCTTCCAAACCCAGTTTGCTTAGAGTTTTCATCATGAACGGGTGTTGTATTTTATCAAATGCTTTCTCGGCATCTATTGAGAGAATCATATGGTTTTTCTTCTGCAGTCTGTTAATGTGGTGTATCACATTGATTGTCTTGCGCACATTAAACCATCCCTGCATACCAGGGATAAATCCCACTTGGTCTGGGTGGATGATCTTTCTGATGTGTTGTTGCATTCTATTGGCGAGAATTTTATTGAGGATTTTTGCATCTATGTTCATCAGGGATATTGGTCTGTAATTCTCTTTCAGTGCTGCATCTTTTCCCGGCTTAGGAATTAAGGTGATGCTGGCTTCATAGAAAGAATTTGGGAGGATTCCCTCTTCTTCAATTGTTCTGAATAGTTTGAGAAGAATTGGAGTTAGTTCTTCTTTAAATGTCTGGTAGAATTCAGCAGTGAATCCATCTGGTCCTGGGCTTTTCTTTGTTGGGAGGGCCTTTATTACTGTTTCAATTTCTGTCTCAGTTATGGGTCTGTTTAGGTTTTCGATGTCTTCCTGGTTCAATTTAGGTAGGTTGCATGTGTCCAGGAATCTATCCATTTCTTATAGGTTTCCCTGTTTGCTGGCATACAAGTCCTTGTAGTAATTTCTGATGATTCTTTTTATTTCTGTGGTGTCTGTTGTTACATTTCCTTTTTCATCTCTGATTTTATTGATTTGGGTCTTTTCTCTTCTTTTTTTAGTTAGTTGGGCCAATGGGGTGTCAATTTTGTTTATTTTTTCAAAAAACCAGCTCCTCGTTTGGCTGATTTTTTGGAATGTTTTTCTTGATTCAATCCTGTTGATTTCTTCTCTGATTTTAATTATTTCTCTTCTCCTACTAGATTTGGGTCTGGTTTGCTGTAGGTTTTCTAGATCCTTGAGGTGAATAGAAAGCTCATCTATTTGGTGCCTTTCCAATTTCTTGATGTAGGCACCTATTGATATAAACTTTCCTCTTAACACTGCTTTTGCTGCGTCCCATAAGTTTTGGTATGTTGTGCTGTTATCCTCATTTACTTCCAGAAAGTTTTTGATTTCTCTTTTGATTTCTTCTATGACCCATTGTTCATTCAGGAGCATGTTGTTCAATCTCCATGTGTTTGCGTATGCTCTAGGGATTCCTGAGTTGTTCATTTCCAACTTCATTCCTTTATGGTCTGAGAAGCTGCATGGTATGATTCTAATTCTTTTGAATTTGCTGAGACTTGCTTTATGGCCTAGTATGTGGTCAATCCTAGAGAAGGTTCCATGTACTGCTGAGAAGAATGTATAATCTTTAGCTGTAGGATTGAAAGTTCTGTATATATCTGTTAGATCCATTTGGGCTATAGTGTCGTTTAAATCTACTGTATCCTTGTTGATCTTCTGTCCTATTGATCTGTCTATTTCTGAGAGTGGAGTATTGAAGTCCCCCAGTACTATTGTATTGGGGTCTAAGTCTCCCTTTAAGTCCGTTAACAAATCTTTTAGATAAACCGGTGCCCTGTAGTTAGGTGCATATACATTGATAATTGTTATATCTTCCTGTTGAATTGATCCCTTAATCATTATGTAGTGTCCCTCTTTGTCTCTCTTAATGGTTTTTGTGGTAAAGTTTATGGTGTCTGATATTAAGATGGCTACGCCTGCTCTTTTTTCATTTCTGTTGGCATGGTATATCTTTTTCCAGCCTTTCACTTTCAGTCTGTATGGATCTTTGTTGGAAAGATGTGTTTCTTGTAAGCAGCAAATAGATGGGTTTTGTTTTTTAACCCAATCAGCCAAACGGTGTCTTTTAACTGGACAGTTCAGGCCATTCACGTTCAATGTGACTAATGATAAGTGGTAACTTTGCCCTGCCATTTGCCAAAGATAAGTTCTAATATATGCTTTGAATTCCCTGTGATCTTTTGCTGTGAGCTTTCCTTCCTTGGTTTCCTTCCTTTACCTTCTTTCATATTGATGACCGTGTTTCTTTGTTTCTGTGTGTAACACATCTTTAAGCATCTTTTGCAGGGCTGGACGAGTGGCAACAAATTCTTTCAATTTCTGTTTGTTATGAAAAGTCTTTATTTCACCTTCATTCACAAATGATAGCTTTGCAGGATATAATATTCTGGGCTGGCAGTTGTTCTCTCTTAGTACCTGGGCTATATCTTGCCATTCCCTCCTAGCTTGTAGAGTTTCTGATGAGAAGTCAGCTGTGAGTCTGATTGGAGATCCTCTGAGAGTAATCTGACGTTTCTCTCTTGCACATTTTAGGATCTTTTCTTTATGTTTCACTGTGGAGAGTTTAATTACAACGTGCCGTGGTGAGGGTCTCTTTTGGTCGTGTTTATTAGGGGTTCTGTGAGCTTCCTGTACTAGGATTTCTCTGTCCTTCTCCAAACCTGGGAAATTTTCTGCTAATATCTCACTAAAAAGGCCTTCTAATCCTTTCTCCCTCTCCATGCCTTCAGGAACTCCTAGAACCCGAATGTTGGGTTTTTTAATAGTATCCTGAAGATTCCCGACAATATGTTTTAGATTCCTAATTTCCTCTTCTTTTCTTTGGTCTGACTGTATCCTTTCCTGTTCTCTGTCTTCTAAGTCCGATATTCTCTCTTCTGCTTCTCCCATTCTGTTTGTAAGGCTCTCTATTGTGTTTTTCATTTGATCTATTGAATTCTTCACTTCAGTCACTATCCCAGTTTCCTGTTGTACTAGTTGTTTCGTTTCATTTTGATTCCTCCTTAATATTTCATTTTCACGAGAGAGATTTTCTATCTTGTCCATTAAGGATTTCTGTAGTTCAAGAATTTGTTTTTGAGAACTTCTTAATGTTCTTATCAATTTTTTGAGATCTGCTTCTTGCATTTCTTCTATGTCATCATCCTCATAATCTTGAATTGGGGTGTCTTTTTCATTTGAGGGCTTCATGGTGACTTCCTTGTTTTTATTACCTTGGTTTTTGCGTTTGTTATTTGTCATATTGGAGATATTTGGTTTCTTCACTGTGGTGCTTTTTCTTGTTATACTATGACTCTAGATTAAGTGGACTATCTGTTTTTGATGGAGCCTTAGGGCTTGAGATGGGTGTGGCCTGAGAGCTCTGTTTGGTGTGCCAAAGGTGACACTCCCAGGTTAGGCGTGGTAAACCTCTCTCTCTCTCTCTCTCTCTCTCTCTCTCTTTTTTTTTTTTGATTCAACAGGGAAGTTATTCTGCACAGCTGAACAAAGTTGGAGGTAGTTAGCAGGCAAATGATATACCCACAGGAGCCAGAGATCAGAAGCTCTTTCCCAAGGACCACACAGGGAATCTGTTCGGCCCTTAGAGTGGGCTCAAATTCTCCTTCAGTCTCCCACTGGGTTGCCAAAGTTACGGAATTGTAGCGTCTCTGGAGAGTGCTCACGTGAATTCCGTGAGTTCTCTCCCCCACCGTCTCTTTTTTCACAGTCTCAGTTCAGTAGCACCATAAATTTACTAAGTCCTAATCTCCTGTTAATTCGCCCCACCCAGAGTCAGGTTTTACTGCTAGGCTCAGGGCCGGTGCAGACCTGAGGTCGCTCTGCTTATGACGTATGTCCAAGATGGCGCCTGCTCTTTGTCTTGCTCGCCCTTGAGAGGTGAGCGGAGAGAGAGAAACCCGTGTCCATACCAGTCACCTTTTTTTTTTTTCCCTCTCTCTCTCTTCCAGTTAGCTTGGTGAAGTCCCCCCCGCCCCGGGGGTCGTTCCCTCTAGTCTCCTCTCTCCGCTTGCCTGCCGGTGTCTCGGGTTATTGAGGTTCGGCTCACCTCGCGTTCCAGCGCTGGTGTGTTGAGTCTGCCGCTGATGTCCCGAACTGTGGGCTCCCACGCTCTCCACGCAGGTCTGCTCCCCTTCCAGCGCCGATGTGTGGACTCGGAGCCCTGGACTTCCCAAGTCTCCCCGCTGTTGCACTCCCCTTCGAGCACTTGCGCGCAGACCCTGCAGCTTGCGCAGCTCAGTCAGTTTTTTTTTTTTATATAGTCTGCATATTGGTCCCTTTTGAAAATATATTTGAAAATATTCTCTTCCAGTATGTAGGTTGTCTTTTTGCTTTCTTAGTAGTATTTTTTGAAGCTCCAAAGTTTTAAATTTTGATAAAATCCTATTTATTTTTCTTTCTCTTTCTGTGCTTTTGCTATCAGATCAACAGTTACTTTTTCAAGTGTCAAGTAGAACTTTAACATTTACTTCCAATATTATTTTACAACTTGCTCTGCCATCTGTTAATCTGTTGCCATCAATCATAACATCTTGGCTTAAATGGTGACATGACTGTGACTCATCTCTTTCACAACCAACGTGAGTCTCAGAGTCACATAAAATGGGTTTGTTCTGTTGACTAGTCCTCCAGCCACTGTTTATAATTCATGCTTTCTCCTCTGATAAAGCAAGATATTACAGAGTATACACCCAGGCTCACAAGTAGGGCTGAATTTGTTGTTGTATAATATCTACACTCAAAGATCACTCTACCCAGGGAACACGTACACAACCTTGTCTTTTACTCCATCAGCTTCAGAGATCAACTCTGCAAATTCAGGATGTAGCCAAAGATACAACCCAAACATCATTGCTGAAAATCACTGTCCCGCTGTACTAAATATCTGTTTGTATGTTTGTTTTTTGACAGGCAGAGTTAGACGGTGAGTGAGAGAGACAGAGAGAAAGGTCTTCCTTTTTCCGTTGGTTCACCCCTCAAATGGCCGTTATGGCCAGCACGCTGTGCCGATCCGAAGCCAAGAGCCAGGTACTTCCTCCTGGTCTCCCATTTGGGTGCAGGGCCCAAGCACTTGGGCCACCCTCCACTGCCTTCCCGGGCCACAGCAGAGAGCTGGACTGGAAGAGGAGCAACCGGACAGAATTCAGTGCCCCAACCAGGACTAGAACCCTGGGGTGTCAGCACAGGCAGAGGATTAGCCTAGCCTAGTGAGCCGCGGCGCTGGCCTGTACTAAATATTTGTCACATCTTCCCCAAAATAGCATACATCTCAAAATATGAAAATATCTAATATGGTCTGGTTCCCCAGTTCTCATTTTACTCTATCATATTTTTGGTTCAGTAGAGTAAAAAGTGGGAAGGAATGAATAGGTAGGAAAGCAAGTTATCAGAATGCCCACCTGGGTAGTACCTGGAGACCAGAGAGGTTACTGTCCACTGCAGACATAGATTAAATGGTCAAGTAGGCCTTGGAAACCCTGGGAATCCAGGATCATCTACCAACTGGTCCTCTCCTTGGGGATGCTTATCAAACTCTGTCTCTAAGCAGGTTCTGAATGTTAAATTCCTTGGAGCTTAGGCTGTGGCTTAATCCAAAGCTAAGAGATCAGAAAAAGCAAAACATCTTGGGAACATTAATAAATCAACTCCTCCACACCCACTGCTTATTCCCTGACCACAGAGACTAATAAACATCTCCAAGGTGTGCCATGACTGTGCTTTTAATCCTGTTTTTCTACTAAAAATAAAGCATTCCAGACACAAGCAATATGTACTATTAGAAACACATACAAGTATGACTTGTGTGGCAGTACCACAGCTTAATGAGCTGAATCCCAAGAGGAAATAAAGATCACTTAATGTGGCCATATTAGGGAATTGCAGAATAGCTTTTCTGCATAGAATACATAGTTAAGACCCTAGAAATATTATCACTGAGAAATTAAATGGACATATGGAGAACCATCAAATCATGACTACATCTTAAGCCTACTATCTGGCAGGAATGAGGTGCGTCCAGCCTGAGGGCCACATAAGGTCCTCAGAACCATTCGGTCTGGCCCTGCCAGGGTAACAACAGGTAGGATTTGAAACTCAATAAATCTATAGCATGTGTGGTCCACACATGATGTTATGAATATCCAAACTGCTCTTGGTGGGATAAAGATTCCCCACCCCATATCATGGCAATGATGGCCTTAGGAGTTTCAGCACCAGGATCTCTCCTGAGTGTCCCCTGAGATGCCTTGGGGATGACCCAGCCTGCTCGCCTCCCACTGTACAGGCCCTGAGCTCTTGATCTATTCTTGGGAGCAGGAAAAGCATGGTAAAGTTTTTAAATATAGAACCACATGGTAAATATTTTAGACTTTGGGATTCAAGGGGCAGAAACTAGGATGCTCCATAGTACCTTACAGAGCCGTTTTATATATAACCACTTAAAACCATGGAAACCGCTCTTAGTCATATGTGGCCTATGAGCCACAGTTTGCTGACCGCTGCTTTGGAGGACTGACCAATTTGTGAGACTCCCCCAAGTGAAGCAGCAACAATAATAGATTACTAGCGACTTGGGTGAATTTTTGCTTTTGCCAGATTTTTTGTTGACATCAAATGCTAAACCTGTGTTCACAGGCGGCTGAAATGCAAAGCCCCTTCTAAACACATGCTGAAACTACATAGTGTCCTTACTATCCACCTGCAGCCAGTATGCAGATGGGTTGCACAATAAAGACTATTCATAAATAGCCAAATGTCTGGGGAGTCTCATTGTTCCCCTTGCCATCTTGGCCCTGTAAGAATATTGAGAAAGGACTGTCATTGTGATGTAGCATGTTAAGCCATCAGTTGCGTTGCCAGCATCCCATTATTGGAGCAACAGTTTGAGTTCCAGCTGCTCCACTTCCATCCAGCTGCTAATGCGCCTGGGAAAGCAGTGGATGATGGTCCAAGTGCTTGGGCCCCTGCCACCCACATGGGAGACTCGGATGGAGTTCCAGGCTCCTGGCTTTCGCCTGTACCAGCAGAGGCCATGCTGGCCATTTCTGGAGTGAACCAGCAGATGGAAGCTATCTCTCTCCTGCTCCCTCTCTCCTTCTCCCTTTCTCTGTATCACCCTGCCTTTCAAACAAATAAAATAAATCTTTAAATAAAAAGAACACTGAGAAGTGGAACTTGGTCACCTTGTTACTATGATCCTACTGGTATCCAACAAGAAGCACACAGCTTATGAGAATGAATGAGATAATGTCTGTGAAGCGCTTTGAGCTCCAGAGAAGAAATTTTCTTTGTAATTAGAAAGCAGTGCTGCATTATTACAGTTATTATGATTATCACCATTATTAGAGGTAGAGCCAGGAGACATGGCCCTTCCAATGAGAAAAATTGTGAATAAATCCGAGTAACTCATAAAGGAAGTGGTTCATGCACCAACTATTAGCTTCCAGTTTGTAATTACGGTGTACTGGGTGGCTTTGCAGGCACCAGTTAGTTATTCATCTAGAAAAACAACCCTTTTCTTGTGTAACAGCTCCCATCAGATGCCCAATATACGCTGAACACAAAAGGAACAGAAGAAAGCTCTGTGTGACTACTGAGTTGTAAAGCTGACATTCAATTGCTTACTAAGAATTGTCTTTAAATTTGCACAGAAACAAGGTAAAATTTTGTCAATAAAGAACTTTTGTTAAGAAAATGATGTGTGAGTCTTACCTCTATACAAAAAGAACCATATACTTGCATTCACTTCATGTTTCTATAATTTTAAGCATTGATAAAGCCTTTACATCAGTACTGTTGATGCCAGAATATGAGTTCAATATTACCCTCTTTGGTTCCCAAATACTCATTTTATTCCACCACATCTCTGGTCCCACAATGGCAGAGGATGAAAGTCAAGAATAAAGAGTAATCAGAAAGCCAACAGAGGGGCCAGCACTGTGATGTAGCCAGTAAAGCCACCACTTGCAGTGCTGGCATCCCCCATGAGTGCCGGTTCAAGTCCTGGCTGCTCCACTTCTGATTCAGCTCTCTACTATGACCTGATAAAGCAGCAGAAGATGGCCCAAGTCCTTGGGCCCCTACACCCACATGGAAAGACCCAGAAGAAGCTCCTGGCTCCAGGCTTCGGATCTGCGCAGCTCCGGCCATTGTGGCCAGTTGGGGAGTGAACAGTGGTTGGAAGACCTCTCTCTCTCTGCCTCTCCTTCTCTCCCTGTGTAATTCTGACTTTCAAATAAATAAATAAATCTTTAAAAAAAAAAAGCCAATGGAGGGGCTCAATGAGTCCCTGCTTGGGCCCATGGAAACCCTCAGGACAAAGAGGCAAGTGCCAGCTCCTGATCCAAGTCCAAATGACCACTGATACCCTGAAGGGATATGCCCAGCTGCCAGCCTGGGCATGTATACTCTTACTATCAGCACTTCTTAAATATGAAACTTGAAATACATATTTATCAAGATCATAGAGGTGAGTAGCTGGGAGGCAAAATGCATCCTTTTTGTTTGTTTGTTTGTTTTTTAAGATTTACTTATTTATTTGAAAGTCTAAGTTACACAGAGAGAGAAGGAGAGGCAGAGAGAGAAAGAGAGGTCTTCTATTTGCTGGTTCACTCTCCAATTGTCTGAAACAGCTGGAGCTATGCTGATCCGAAGCCAGGAGCCAGGAGTTTCTTCCAGGTCTCCCACGTGGGTGCAGGGGCCCAATAACTTGGGCCATCTTGTATTGCTTCCCCAGGCCATAGCAGAGAGATGGATTGGAAGTAGAGCAGCCAGGACTTGAACTGGTGTCCATATGGGATGCCAGCACTGCAGGCAGCAGTTTTATCTGCTACACCACAGCACCAGCCCCCAGAATGCATCCTTGAGAACACAAGAGCCTATTGTTTTCCCACTTCCTGGGCCACACAGTGTGTCTCTGAATAGGATTGATTTTTTTTTACCTCTTTCACCCTCTGTGAGCAGCTATAACTTCCTATAACTTGCCCTCCAACCCTACCCAAAAAGCAGCCTTTTAAATTCCCTTTTAAAGTTGTCCATTCTGAATCTCCAATTATATAACTATTCACTGACGTAGAATCATTGACAGAAAAATAGAAATTTTTAAGCCTATGGTTTGCAAACATTCTTACAGAAGCTAATTCAGAGAAATAAAAGTTAATGCATTTTACTTTTTTTCCATTTAAGATAAACATAGCTTTATCATGTCCTAGAAGAAAAAAAAACTTTATACATATTCTCTAAATTATATTGTTGACCTTATTAAACAAATAAAAGTCAATGAGAAAATTGGTAGAGCCTTTTAGACAATAAAATGTTAAAAAGCCAAGCATGTTTGAGGAGGAATCAGAAATTACATTTTAATCTTTCAACCTTATATTTGTAAAGTGCCTTAGAGTTCACAAATGATGTTCTCATGTCCCCCCTCATTTAATATTTACAACACATGAGGTGCATGCTATTATCATTTCTATTTTCCAGCTAAAGGAATCACAGTTCAGAGAAGCAAACTGTTCTATGTGAGATCATATAGCCATTTAGTGATAAAGCTGTGGATGGAAGAGTTTGCTCCATTATCAACTGCATGCACTGAAATTCGGTGGAATACATGTTTGGCTAATGTAGCAAGTACCCAAGGAAGAGAGAAGATTATTGGTGTCCAGTTCAATTGTCTGTAACTGTTCTGAGCATAGAGACCACCATGATGAATTCAGCAGTTGAGACCCACACCCTGTCTACCTTATTGATCCTCAGCTCATGGGTTCTCCGTTATCATAGCTTAGTTCCTGAAAGTAGGAAGACAAGGAGAGAAATGGAAGAAAAGGTCTCTGCCTCCGTCTATTGCCACAATCTAGAAGTTGCACACAACCCTTCTGTGCCCATTAGCCAGAACTTGGAAATACCTCCTGGCAAGAAGCCTTGTGTTCAGCTAACCCAGAGGATTCTATTGACAGAAGATACCGTGTGACCTGCATACTGGGGGGCAGCTGGCAGTTTTTGTCCTTTTCAGTCCCTATCCCATGACAAGAATCAGGCAGAGAGTTGAAATAGAGACAGAAAGAAAATGTGGTTACTTTCCCTTGATTAAAGCCAGTCTGAGCTTTCCTCTGTTCTGTCCCCAGGGCAGTTTGAACCATGCATTCCATGTGGATAGACTAAATAATGACCCCCAAATCTGTCTACGTCCTAATTGAGAAAACTGAGAGTGTGGCTTTGGAAAGGACTTTGTAGGTGTGATTAAACTCAGGATATTGAGATAGGGAAATTCCTGATTTTCCTACTTGGGTCCAGTGTAATCACAATGATCCTCTTAAGAGGAACCAGGAGATGGGAATGAGTAGCAAGAAGGTTATGTGACCCACAGAAGCAGAGGTTGTAGTGTGGTCACAATCCAAGGAGTGTTGGAAGCTTCTAGAAGCTGAAAGGAAAAGGGAATCTGTTCTCTCAGATCGTTTTTAGGCAACCAGCCCTGCTAGCCCTACAGTACTCATTTTTTTAATGTATTTAATTATTTATTTTACTTCTGACTTCTAGAAATGTCGGAGAATATATTTGTGTTGTTTTAAATCACTGTGCATACGGCAGTTTGTTAGAGCAGCTGTAGAAAGCTAACACCTCTGGTGAATGGTGAGTTGCAATACCACAGCTCCTCAATAGGGCCAGACTCCAGGATTCAACAATGTGCATGGTGGAGTGGCCTCTGGCACCATGATGCAAGACTCATGTCCGGGTACCTAATGATGTGGAGCCCCTGGAAGCCTTTCCTCTCTTGAATCCTCTTGCTTTGAAATTAGACAATGGGTCTTCAAGCAAAACAACACAGGCCACTGCGACCTAGGAAACTCTGCTTACTCAGATTTAGTTTAACCCATCTGTGGGGGTTCCATGATTTTTCATTCCAATCATTTAGTTCTGAAAAGTGCGAGGCTCATTATGAAGCTGCACCATCCAAGTGGACCTTGCTTTCAGAGTAGGCAGCTCTGTAATTTATGTTTTAGAGAACAGTAACTCACATATTTAAAAAGAAAAGAAAAAGCAAACTTAGAGGAAGATAGTGGACCAGAAAAGTATGTCCCACCATGGCACTGTATATGAGTGCACAGATTTGAGTTGTCGTGGTCCTTGGCCACTGTCCCAAGAAGCATTTTTTGCTCAGGAAATGTTCCTCCCTTGCCTTCCCTTGAAAACATTGAATGATGAGTCAAGAATGGCCACAGGCTGAATAGGAAGCCGAGGTGAATGAACAGAGGTGTGGCTGAAATACTTCTGATGCAAATTGCTTAAGGCTCAGTGGATTCTTGCCCTGGACTTGTACATGATGCTCTGGATAAACACAGCAAGAAGCTGAGAATTAGTTTGTTCCTTTGGAGAGAAGCCAGAGTCAGATGCTTCTTCTCGCAGGGGTGGGGAATGTCCAGCCCACAGGCTATATAAGGTCCTTGAAATCATTTGGTCTGGCCCTGCAAGGCGACCACAGGTGGAACTTGAAATTCAGTAAATCTCTAGCAGGCTACTTTTTAAGTTGATAATTTTGTATGGCCCACAAATGATGTTATAAATATCTGAATGGTACTTGGCAGAAAAAAGATTCCTCACCCTTGAAAGATACTAGTCAGCTCTTCTTAGCAGTTCAAAGACAGAAAGTCAAGGATCTATCTGTTGGCATAGGTATTTAAGCGTACAGCCAGTCCACTTTGGGCTTGGATTTGGTTCAGGATTATTAAATTCTGTTGACACATATTAGCATTGTGTTTTGTAATGAACTAAAATATTTTCATAGGTACTGATCTGAGGTCATCATTACAATTCTATGATCTTAAAATTACCATTCTGATTTATAGATGAAGAATCTGGGATTAGGTGGCTTGTCTAAGTTGACTCACATTAAACAGGTGGAGTTAAGACCTGAACTCACGTCTCCAAACCCTGGGCCTGGGCTCTTGCTGTTGAAAGATGAGACTGCCATAGTAACATGCAGTGTGGTTGCACTGGTCAATGCACATCAGTATGCTTTTAGAGGTGCAGCCTTGCTTAGAATTCAAGGATGATTTCAACTACGCATGTGTCTGGGGGGTGGAGCTTGGGAGTATCTTTGGATGGGTTGTCCTCAGACATGTTATCAATGCAAGTGCGATGCTGACTTTGCACAGTTTCTCTAATTGTCTTTCTCCTATGGTTCCAGGACATTTATTAGCATACATCAGAGGCTACAATTGTGGTCTATAAATTCAACAGCGACCTAGAAGTCAACTAGATTCCCTGGTGCTTCTGTAACCAGCATGTCCAAGCGTCTCGAGGCTGTCCTGCTAATCTTTCCCTAACCCTCTCACTGCTGCCTCCTTTTTATCCACAGGATGACCTGGCCAGCAGCCCTGACTAAGAGACACACCCAAATCCGGGCACTTTTCATGCCATTGCCATTTTATTTTTTTCTTTAAAGCTAATGTTTTTTTTTTTTTTCCTGTCACTTTCTATTTGTTTTCTCTCTCTCCACTAGAATAGAATCTCTTTGGAAATGGACCACTTGTCTATATTAGTCACTGTTATGCTCCCTAATATCTCACCTGGCACAGAAACAGATTCTCAGCAAGTATCTGTTGGGTGAACGGATGAGGTGACATTTATAAGGATGCTTCCAATTTGGGTGCACTGAGTCCCTGCACTGAAAGACGGCCCAGATTTTCCTTTTGACTCTTTCCAAAGATTTCTGGGAAGTCCAGTGGGCCTTAGATAAACTTGTGAATCCATATTAATAATCTGTGCTGCCTGCTGGGGGATTGAAAGCCCAGATGCTCGCCTCAAAGCTGGACTCCACCTCTGATCATCGCTATGCCAGTTTTAAGCAGGAAGTTCACTACTTCTGGCACTGTTCTTGTGGCTTTGCCAGCTAAGTTGCCCCATTTAAAGTAAAAGAGTGGATACATCTCTCTATGCCGTGGTCAGCAAGGGGTGTCCCACAGCAAAGTGGTCATCACTCCAAAAATGTTCCTGACCTTTTGTTTCATATAAAACCTGCCGGGGTTGGGACTGACACTGTGGTGCAGCCAGTTAAGCCACCGCCTGAGATGCTAGCATCACATATGAGCACTGGCTCAAGTCCCAGCTGTTCTGTTTCTATCCAGCTCCCTGACAATACACCTGGAAAGCAATAGAAGATGGTCCAAATCTTTGGGCTCCTGTACCCAAATGGGAGATCCAGATGGAGTTAGAGGCTCCTGGCTTCAGCCAGTCCCAGCCCTAGCCATTGTGGCCCTTTGGGGACTGAACCAGCAGATGGAAGATGTCTGTCTCTTCCTCTCTCAAATAAATAAATCTTAAAAAAAAAAAAAAAAAAACCAAAACTGCCAGAGTGACTGAGTCAAGATGATTTCTAATCTAGAATCATCCATATATCATAGGTTTTAGTGCTCAAAGTAACCAAACTGGTATCTTACTTGGGTATGAGAAAATACTTAGTCCCAATGTTTATACAAAGCCATGTGTTTAATGCCACAAATGGTCTAGATATTGCTGTAACATAGAGATATAGGCAGGCCCCGTGGTACTGCAGGAGAATTCTCCCAGATGTTTCCAGGTGCCACATCCCAGAGGCTCTTCCCTTGGCTGGATACTTGGGTATTCATTCTCATGTAAGGTAGAGACTGGAATGTCATTCTCACAGCCTCTCAGGGGCCTTACATGTGGCTGCCTTATTTTTTTGTTGTTGTTGTATGTTTGTTCGCCCTTTTTAGAGAAAGGACCTCATCTTATTTTATTCTCTTTCCCTAATATCTGAGTATGCAGGAGCTGAATCAGTAAACACTGTGTGGCCTTTGGTGCTCTGTGCATTTGCTGATTATGATGTAGAAGTACAAGCTAGATAAAACCAGCGGGTGTGTCACCTGCCCAAGCTGTAGTCACACCCATCATTTAACGACATTAGATTCATAAATTGTTTTAGGAGATGATCGATTTAATCACATACCAGATTAGAGGAGACAAGTATGTAGCTGAAAACATGTTGCTTACCCAGACTTGGCAAGGCTGGATGAAGCCTGAACATGTAGGCTCACCTCTATCTTCCTCTCATTACAGGCTCTGGTCTTATCTCGTTCTTGCTGGAATTCAGTTCCTAATTTCTCTTGACCATTTCACAGCCCTCCCACCTCCCACGAAGTCATCACTATCAACCCTGATCGAGTCTTCCTGGATTTGTGTGTCCTGGATTTGTTCCTTCCAAGGAACATACTCAGCTTCTTTTACTTTCATGCACACAGCTTATGCTCTCTGCAGAGCCAACCAATCTCTCACAGAGGGCCTTGTGGATGCTATTCCTGGCACCATTTGCATCAGGCTTGTTTTTCTGTTGTGTGGTATTCCATCAAATTAATTAATTCATTCTGTCCTATCCATTCTATACCACAGGGCATTTAACCAGGGTCTGCTTTGAATAGTTTTATACATGTGTGTCAAATTGACACATTGAGGAGTGGTTGTTTAGTAGTTAAGATGCCCACATTCCATATTGGAGTACCTGAATTCAATTTCCAGTACTGGCTCCTGAATCCAGCTTCCTGATATTGCACACCCTAGGAAGTAGCAGATGATGGCTAGGTTCCTGCCACCTAGAGACTTGGATTGAGTTCCTGGCTCTTGGCTCCTGGCTTCAGCTCCAGTATAGCCCTGGCCATTGCACAAATTGAGCTGAGTGAAGCAGTAGATGGGAACTAACTCTCTCTCTCTCTTTCTCTCTCACACACACACACACTCTCTCTCTCTCTCTCTCTGCCTCTGAAATAAATAAGGAAGGAAACAAATAAATAAAACAAACAAACAAAAAAACCCAGATGCTTTCATTATTTTAGGTATATAAGCAAGAGTAGAATCACTATATTTGAAGACTATCCAAAGAAGACTTGGCAGACTTGAAGAAGTGTCTCTGAAAAGCAATGCAAAGAGTTCCCATGTCAGGAGGTTCAAAAGCACAAACCCAAAAGATTATTTGAAGGTGGAAAAATATTCACAATTTCCAAAGTCCCTTATTTGGTTCATGGATTCATAGTGGGATGGCAATGTTCTCATGTGATTATCACATCAGAGTTCATAGCCAACCTTAAGATGACAGCAATGAAGTTGTTTCTACAGGGATGATAGGAAACATTCAATATTTCATTTGTGGGGCCCACACTGTGGCACAGTAGGCTAAGCCTTCACCTGCAGTGGTGTCCCATATAGGTGCTAGTTTGTGTCCCAGCTGCTCCTCTTCTGATCCAGCTCTCTGCTATGGCCTGGGAAAGCAGTGGAAGATGGTCCAAGTCCTTGGGCCCCTGCACCTGTATGGGAGACCTGGAAGAAGCTCCTGCTCCTGGCTTTGGATCACCACAGCTCTGGCCATTGCATCCATTTGGGAAGTGAACCAACCAACGGATGGAATACCTTTCTCTCTGTTCCTCCCTCCATCTGTAACTCTACCTCTGAAATAAATAAATAAATAAAATTTAAAAAGAAAAACAAAACATGTTTTGAAAAGAAAAAGATTTCATTTGTGTTGAAGCCCAGAACCACTCAGTTGTGCCTATTATCCTTGCTGTATCTCCAGATGCAAAATATATTGTTTTCTCTGCATAATATGAGGTGGAGACATACTCATAATGGCAGCAGAATCAAGTGTTAGGCTTTTACAGGAATGCATAAGTTCCGCTTAGATGATACTTCCAAATGGTTTTTTGAGGTGATTATACCAATGTACACTTCCACCAGAAGTGGGTAGGTTCAAGTCAGTCGCTCCATATCCTTCCTACAGGTGATATTTCCTGTATTTCTGGGTTTGCCACTCTTGCGAACCTGTTCAGCTGTCTCATTGCAGTTTATATTTGCTAATCTCTGTTTTCCTATAACCACTTAGTTATCCCTTGTTTAGTGCCATTTAATCTCCATTTTTATGAAGGTGATTTGGTCTTAGCAGTTATTTTCTAGGTATGCTTTAAATTTTGGATATGAATTCCTTGTCTTATATATATATAGTACAGATTTTCCCTCCGAGAGAGGTGCCTTTTGATAAACATCCTTAATTTTATCCTTTTTTTTTTCTTTCATGGTTGGTATTTGTGTTTGTGTGTGTGCCTGTTTACAAATTCTTTGCCTATTCTGAGGTCATGACTTAGGCTGCTAAGTTTTCTCCTAAAAGCTTTATTTTTTTTTTTACCTTTCACATTTAGATCTACAGTCCAAGTGGAAAGGAATTTGTAGATGATGTGAGATAAAAAGTTCAACATTTATTTGAGTCCAAATAGATATCCAATTGACCCAGCAATCGTTTATTTATTGTCATCCTTTCCCCATTGCACTGGCATGCCAGCTTTGTCAAACACCAGGAGTCTGTGCTTGGCTTCACTTGTGAATTCGCATTTGACCTGTTGGTTTATTGCCTGTTCTTGTGCCATTACTAGACTATCAGTCATTACTAAATCTGGTGATTTAGATCCTTAAGTTATAGTCTTTTTCTTCAAAATTGCATTGACTCTTCTTTTTAAAAAGTTATTATTTGA
This sequence comes from Oryctolagus cuniculus, assembly GCF_964237555.1. Classification (NCBI taxonomy): domain Eukaryota; kingdom Metazoa; phylum Chordata; class Mammalia; order Lagomorpha; family Leporidae; genus Oryctolagus; species Oryctolagus cuniculus. The sequence goes on from NC_091447.1 coordinate 13,050,574, forward strand.
AGAGCAGAGTTACAGAGAGAGAGGAGAGACACATCTTCCATCCACTGATTCACTCCCCAAATGGCTGTAATGAACACAGCTGGGCCAGGCCAAAGCCAGGAGCTAGAAGCTTCTTCTAGGTCTCCCAATGGGTAGAAGAGACCCAGGGCTTGGGTCATCTCCCTCTGCTTTCCCAGGTACATTAGCAGGGAGCTGGATTGGAAGTGGAACAACCAGGACTAATTGGCACTGAAGTGAGCTTAACCTGCTGGACCATAGCACTGGCCCAGCATTGGCTATTCTTTTCTCTTTTTTTTAGTTTTTTTTTAAAGCTTTTATTTAATGAATGCATTTTTTCATATGCACAACTTTAGGAATGTAGTGGTTCTTTTCCCCATACCCCCCTCCCACCCTGACTCCCATCCCAGCTCCTATTCCCTCTCCCATCCCCTTCTTCATTATGGTTTATTTTTAGTTTGATTTTATATAAAGGACAAACTCTGTGTTAAGTACAGATTTTAACAGCTTGCACACACACACACACACACACAACATACAGAGCACAGTTTGAGACCAAGTTTTGAAGTTAATTTTCATAGTACAACTCACTAAGGATGGAGGTCCTGCTTGGGGAACAAGTGCACAGTGACTTCTGTTGTTCCTTTAACAATAAACACTCATATTTATGGTTTCAGTGATGACTCAAGGCTCTTGCCATGGGCTGCTGAGGCTATGGAAGCCTTTTGTGACCACAGACTCTGTCAGTATTTGGAGATGGCCATAAGCAAAGTGGAAGTTCTCTCTTCCCTTCAGAGAAAAGTACCTCCTTCTTTGATGGCCCATTGAGGTCTCACAGAGGTCTCACAGAGATCCTTCTTGTGGGATATTTTTTGCCACAGAGTCTTGACTTTCCATGACATTGGCTATTCTTAACCCTTTACATTTTACATACATTTCATAATCAGCTTTTCCAAATTGCATGCACACCTGCTAGGATGGTGACTGGAATTCCATTGAAACTATAGGCTAGAGGAGAATTGACAACTTATACCATTCAGCTTTCCATGGTTTCCAGTTTATTTAGATATCCCTTAATTTGTGACTGGCATTATTGTACAGCATGCTAAACAGCATTAGAGTGCTGGTTCAAGTCCTGGCTGCTCCATTTCCGATCCAGCTTCCTGCTAATGCACCTGAGAAGGTAACTGAAGATGATATTGGAGACTAGGATAGAGTTCCTGGCTCCTGAAATCAGGCTGGCCCAATTCAGTTTTGGGGGCCACTTGAAAAGTGAACCCCTGGATAAAAGATCTCTCTCTCCCTCTTTCTTTATTGCTCTTTTAAATAAATAAATAAGTAAATCTTTAGATATTCCCTAATATATTTCAATAATATTTCTTCATATTTAGTGTAAAACTTTAAAATATCTATTATTTGATTTGCTACTAAGTACCTGATATATTTAATTTAGTAGATTACTTTTTAAAATATTTTGTCTTAGATTATTTTGTTATTGGTTATTGATTTGTAGAAATAACAATTGATGTTTCTCTATTGCCTGTCTCCCAGTGGCCTTGTCAAATTTCTTTCTTAATTCTATTAGGTTCTGTGTAGTTTCTTCTGGATTTTATACAGATAATGGTGTCAAATTCAGCTAGTAACAGGTTCATTTCTTCCTTCCTGCGGACAGGACAATTGAAGATTACCATCAATTACCAAAGAAGACACTCTGCCCCTGCCTTGCTTCTCTTGATCTGAGTGGCCTTCAAGATGTGCCTGCCCAACAGAATGAGGCAAAGATGAAGCTAGGCCAGGTGGGTACACAGGCATCTCAATAACTGAGAGCTTGCTTGCATCTTGTCCCCTTTCGTTGGTGAATGCCAAAAAAAAAAAAAAAAAAAAAAAAAAAAAAAAAAAAAAAAAAAAAACCTACTCTGAGTTCTGAGTCTCCCATCTGTGAGGAAACTCAAACCACGTGATAAAGGCAGGTAAGCTACTCTCGTCAGCAGTCCCAGCTTAGCCAGGCTTTCATTCAGCATTGCCAAGTTGTCAGCACATGAATGTGACCACCCTGGATTTCCCAGGTTTGTCCATCTTTCAGCTGAAAACACTTCTGCTAACACAACTGTGTGATTAGAGTGCAAATTTACAATTTAAAAAAAAAAAAAATAGTGACAAGTTTCCTGCTTTGTCCTCTGAAATTCTAAAACTTGTCTCTTTTGTGAATTATTCCAAGAAGACATTTATTTGACTCTGATCACAACAGTCACACAGATTTCTTAGGACTCTTGCACTCAACTCTGCTGAGTTTATATTAATAAAACTGAACTGGCCGGCGCTGCGGCTCAATAGGCTAATCCTCCACCTAGCGGCGCCGGCACACCGGGTTCTAGTCCCGGTCGGGGCGCCAGATTCTGTCCCGGTTGCCCCTCTTCCAGGCCAGCTCTCTACTGTGGCCCGGGAAGGCAGTGGAGGATGGCCCAGGTCCTTGGGCCCTGCGCCCGCATGGGAGACCAGGAGAAGCACCTGGCTCCTGCCTTTGGATCAGCGCGGTGCACCGGCCGCAGCGCGCCAGCCGTGGCGGCCATTGGAGGGTGAACCAACGGCAAAAAGGAAGACCTTTCTCTCTGTCTCTCTCTCTCTCACTAACCACTCTGCCTGTCAAAAAAAAACAAAAAACAAAAAACTGAACTATCATTCTTATTCACAATAGCTTCCATTTATTGAGTCCCTTAATGCATCACACATCATGGAAAGGTTGAATCATTTACTCAATATCATGTAATATGTAAATGTCGACCAAGAATCAAATAGGGTTTGTTTTGACCCCTGTGCTCTTAAACATTATGCTGTGATTCTTCTCAGAGAAAATCTTTCTTTTCATCTAATTTTTGCAAAAAACAAAGTTCAACAAATTATGTAATCTGTCCAAAGTCACGTAAGAGATATTCCCTTTGTTGATAATCTAAGATTTAGTTGTAAACTGTTTGTCAGCAATGGCAGTATATGCCTCTGATTTGTTACCCACTTCCCAAACCACAGACATGGAAAAAGCTTAATAAATGCTGACTCCTTAAGCAACTAATTTGTCTGACCACACTGGTTCTGCAGGTCTGCGTAGCCACAGCTCAGATGTTGTCCTTGATTTCATGCCCTGACATTTCTTGCATCTTTTATTTCATTAACAAAAATGGAGTTGATGACTATATTGGTAAGTTATCTAGAGTGATTATGTACCAAATATTACTTATAAATTGATGACTTCATTAAATAGGAAGGCACAACACGTAACTCCACCCATTGCTACTTTTTCTTCACATAATTAAGGAGCTTCCATCTCCTCATCAAAACCAAAGCTTCCTTGATAACACTACTTGTTCACCTTGGCTGATCAGGTGAAATGAAGTTGGGCTTATTGCCCAAAAGTCTTCCTACAGTTCTTCTTTCTGAGTTTCTTTATTTTATCCTGGTTATCATCTCTGTTGGATGTATTGGTCTTCAGTAACCTACTCAGTGAGAAGCTGGAGTGAATTGATTTACAGTAACAAACATTCTTCCTCTACCTCTTCCACTGAACAAGAGTGTTTCCATTCTGTTAACATAAGCCTACCCAACTTGCCCAAATTCTATATAACATTTGGAGCTCTAGCATTTTTCACTAATTGGTCTTTTTCAGGTCAGGTCAGGAGGCATTATGTATCTCACATGTAACTGAAAAATAGTTTTCACTCACTTTTCCTAGATTTGGCTATTACATTATAAATCTCTGTGCTACTGGAATATAGTAACAGTCATATCAAATCTCACCTACTCTTTGCCATCTCACTTCCAATCCAGCTTCCAGCTAGTGCATTCTGGGAGGCAATGGGTGGTGGATCAAGTATGTGAAAACAGGCATCAAAGGGAGAGGCAGCGTGGGAGAATAGCAAAAGCCCTGGATTGGGAGTTAGGGGAACAGAGTTGAAGTTTAGTTGATGCCACTCCCAAAGCCTCAATTCCCTCATGTGTACAGTCAGGGTAAAAGTATTTCTCTGCTATTTTGATAAGGATGTGGTAGGAAGTAAGCAGCTATTATCTGTGGAGAGCACTTTGTGAACCTAGGGTCTATATCAAAATGGAAAGGGGTGTTTTCAAATTGGTGCCTTTGGTTTCATTGACCGTTGTATATGAGAAAAGCAAAAAGGAGACATAGTTAGGGTCAGGAGTATGGAAAACACTCCCTTTGCCATTCAGGAGCTAGGAACTTACACCAGGAAGATGCAGATCATGTGTCCAGGGGCCACAACTCTAGGGGCCACCATTTGCACTGTGGTCTATCCATATACTTGAAAAACTTTTTTTTTTTTAAGATTTATTTATTTACTTGAAAGTCAGAGATGTACAGAGAGAGGAGAGGCAGAGAGAGGGAGAAGTCTTCTGTCCAATGGTTCACTCCCCAGATGGCCGCAACAGCCGGAGCTGCGCCGATCCAAAGCCAGGAGACAGGAGCTTCTTCTGGGTCTCTCACACGGGTTCAGAGGCCCAAGGTCTTGGGCCATCTTCTACTGCTTTCCCAGGCCATAGCAGAGAGCTGGATTAGAAGAGGAACAGCCAGAACTCGAACCGGAGCCCATATGGGATGCTGGAGCTTCAGGCCAGGGCATTAACCCACTGCACCACAGCACCAGCCCCGTACTTGAAAAACTTAAGCAATACCACAAGTCTGCCCAGTGCAGAGACAAGCCCTACGTGCTGTAGGAGCTCAGTGTCTGGAGTCACTGTGAAAAGAGGAGTAAAAGAGATGGGACTTAAGCTGTGTGATAGAGAGAGGAGGAAGCACTCTGACAGGAGAATGATTATTTTGGCGTCCTTTGAGCAGGAGTAAGAGAAAGTGGTGTGACTTTCTGGTTTTTTCCTTTAATTTCTTTTAGAGATACGAGAATGGGGCAGATGTTTGGCCTAGCAGTTTAGATGCTCTTGTGCCCAGATCCAGCAGCTTCAGTCCAGGTTGCTGCTGATACAGACCCTGGGAGGCAGCACTGGTGGCTCAGGTAAGGGACCTGGATTGAGCCCCTGGCTACTGACTTCAGCCTGAGCCAGCTTTGGTGGTTTTGGACATCTGAAGAGTGAACTAGCAAATGGGAGATATGTCTCTATTTGAGTTTTGTTTGTTTTGTTTCTAATTTGAAAGAGAAACAGATAGAACTGTCGTCTGGTTTGCTCCCCAAATGCTGGAAACTCAATTCAGAGCTCCCATTTGATTGGCAGTGACCCAACTACTTGAGCCATTACTACCACCTCCCAGGATGTGCATTTAGCAGAAAGCTAGAATCAGGAGCTGGAGATGGAAACTCTACCTAGACAGTCCCATAAGAGATGCTGGCCTTATAACTGGTGGGCCAAATACCCACCCATCAGAACATGTTCTTAAAGCACTAGGAAAGGCCAAGAATTGAATGTAGATTACCTGAGTTCTCCTTGATTTGTGTAGTTTTCATTTTTATGAACCCATGATCTATTGATTTCTCTTCCTCATTCAGTATAAAAGGAGGAAGACATATCTCTTTGTGTATGTTCAAATGCTGAAAAGACTGGATAACTCATAGAACACCAGTCCAGTAACACTGGTCACTCAGAATGGTTTGTATGTGCATAAGGGCAATCATACATGTGCAACCATGTTCATTCTGTGTCCAAAGCACTACTGTCCAGTTAAAATGTTTTATGCTTCTATAAAATACAGTTAGCACTTCCCTATGCCCAGTGTTTCTTAATATTATAAAACACCAAATTTGAATTAAACAGTGTGATTCACATTTTAATTACATTCGTAATTCTCAAAATTAAATTTGCTTCTAGAAGTGCTGCCTATACTTGAGTAAATAAATGACTGAGAAAGTCCAAAACGTTGCTGAAAGCTGGGTCAATCCAGAAATATGTTTACTGTGCCCATTCTTTTCAGCCTCTTTGTTATATATATGGCCCTTGATTTTTTTTTAAACAGTCCCATGTCTTGTTGTTGATGTTTTATTTTAATGCTGGGTTTGAAAATACCAGTGACCTTGTGAATTTTATGAAGGTAATCTGCTTTCTTTCATCTCCGCTTCTCCACATTGTGGATTAGCTGTGTTTACTGTTTTCTTCCCGATTATTACATTACATATGAGAAGAGAAGGAGACAGTGGGAACTAATATTCTGAGGATATTTGGCAATACAGTCATGTCACTGTGTCTCCTTTCTCTTCCTCACTGGGGTTTGTGCAAAAGCTGAGGCACTGACTTTATTCAACACCTGCATCTTTAACAACCAAAGCAGTGTAATTACCTTTCTTGAATATTCTATAGAATTGTCAAACAGCAATTTCCTTTTAGAAGACAGGCTTTTAAATAATGTCGTTTACATATGGAGTTTAACATCTCTTAAGCCAAAAACCTAATTACAAGAATCTGAAATTTACTGCATGTTTATAATTTGATCTTTATAAAATTGCTAATCAGGGCACCTTTACGTATATTGAGAAGCAGAAAAAATATAACTTAACATTATCTTCTGTTTTTTGGACTTCTCTTGAGTTCAGCTTGTTTGGGGGGAGAAGTAGCTCACAGCTACATAATTTACAAGATCATCTGGTGTCATTTCCTCTTTGTTAATGAAAGTACCAATATTTATAAAGGTCTGCCATCATGTGTTATGGATGGACAATAGACGGCATATTCAGACAAGTCGCAATGATTCTTCCAGTGGACACCCTGGATAGTAATACCAACATTAAATCATAAGATTAGAATTTGGGTAATGTACTGCCATTTGATAAAGTGGCCCATGCCCAGATTGTATGAACACTTATCATCTTTGTCATCCTGATTTTATCATTTTTGAAGTGCAAATGGCAGTGTCAAACCCTGGAAACAGTGGTACTTCGTTATTCTACTATAAGGTGAATGTTCAAGTGGAAAATTTAACATATCACCACATTATTTCATTCTGGTACAAGCTCTAAATTAATGTTATGAAATGTTATGAGCATACCTATAAAACCATTGCTTATTAAAGAGTATCTTTTATAATCTTCAAATTGTCACTCTAGCAAGTCTCTGTTGCCACACATGGTTCTCAGAATGTTGGGTTTTTCCTTCCATACGTCTGTTCAGAATTTCTGTTCTCCATGCCAATTTGTGTGCAAGGACTCTGTAAATCTTCTGTATCTTTATCTAAGCATGTTCTCTACCAGAAGGCTATTCAACCTGAAGCCTGGTGTGCCACCTTCTCTGGTTTTTCCTTAAGCGCTCTACCATTCAAAAACAAAATCATACACACACATAAATTCTTTAAAAAAATTTTAGTAGTCTTATCTGGAATTTTTTTGAATTTTAATCAATTGTCTAGATAACTGGTGCTTGTTCATACTCCATTATATAGAACTATAGCTGTCATGTAAAATAATTTTCATACTCTTTGTATCTTGATCATATACAATATGAATTTTGCATCTGATAGCTTTAATATACCAGGAAGAAAAATCACCCAGTCTGAAATGCTAGTAGTGCATTCTTTACGCTGTGTTTATTTAAATTGTGACACTTCCTGTTGGGAAAATAACATTTGAAAAAGAAAGTGATACTCAAAATATCCCACCTATCTATGAACAATTTTCAATAGCCACATTCTGTTATGTAAAACATGTTCCAATCTGTATTTCCCTGCCATATTTCTAAGCCCTCCATAAAATACATGTGCAGGATGGCAGATGTGTGTGCATGTGAACTCCATGTACTTAACTAACAAATACCAGAAAGCAAGAGTGGTGTTTTCATTTATCTTCGATGTGGATGTGGAGGTAATGCTAGCAAAGTAAAAAGTCATTTTCTCTCTCTTGCTCTCTCGCTCCCTCTCTCTTAACTTTGCTTTTGGAGAGTAAGGAGAACTTTTCTCCATTACAAAATTCTCATTTAATCCTTATCCACACTTAATTTATCAAATTAAATCAGACAAGATTGATGCTGGGGCTTTTCAGGGCGGACATCGCGTGTAAAATCAGCAGACAAGAGTTTGTAAAGGGTGCCCACCGTGACTTGTCATCGCCTCTTGCCTCAGCCCTGCTGCCCTCGCCTCCATCCAGGCGGGGTCAGGATGCTTCTTGGTGTTACACTGTGGGCTCCGCGGGGAAACAGAGCAGCGACACAGCCTCCAGCAGAGTTACTTATTACACCCTCAGCCCCCTTCACCTGCCCCAGCCATTCAAAATAACATCACACCATAAAATATTCATGAACCGCACAGCGCTGCAGCCAGGCCTCGCTACTGCAGGTGGCTGTTACATCAGTAATTGCCCACTACTTCCCTCCACAGCGTAAAATTGTTTTCATTATGTGTCATGAACACAGAGCCAAGCAAAGGCCTCTTGAGTGGTTTCCCAAAGGCTGGAGGGAGGTGGTACTTAACTTAAACAGGCGCTTTTGGGCTTAGATTAAAAAGAGAGAGAGAGGGAGAGAGAAGGCATGAAAGTTCATCATTAACTCTCTCCCTCTACGTGTGCAACAAAAAGCAGAAGCTCATGCAAAACTCCCGTAAAGATTATCCTAAATGTCTCAGTTACTAGGAAGAGCTTTAGGGCTTTAGCGGGTCTTATGCTACTTGAAGCTGCAGAGAAGAGAATAACTTTCCACCTGACTGGAGTTCCCATGGAGTGCGGAGCTCAGGGATAAGCAGGCTTCAGCAATAAACTCCTGCATTGTGCGGCGATAATGCCCAGCCAGGTCCCCGCATTTTGATTCAAGGGTGTCTTTTTCTTTCCCCCCTGTGGAGGACTAATCACAGCTCCACTTTGTTTAATTGCAGCAAAGAGAGAAATGTGTTTAAGAAGTCATTCTCGACCCCTTTAAATGAATGCTGGGCTTCTTCGGGGACAACAAACAGGATGCATAATAAATAAGATTTAATTTTCAGATCAAAATAGGCAAAGTTAAAGATTTTTAGTTGACTGATCTGGGAGAGATGTTGCCGTAAAGAGACTAGAAACTGGAAGAGAAAGAATAAGGGCGGGGTGGGGGGGTGCAACAAGTGGGATTAAAGCCTGGTTTTTATCTAGCACAAGCTGTTTCTGCATCGGTGGGAGGATCCTTTCTGGACTCAGATCTTTACAGCACTGGGAGAGACTCAGTTGTTTTCCTCTGGCATTTTGATTCTGATTAGAAAGAAGAAAGGAAGGAAGGAAGGAGGGGAGGAAGGAAGAGGATACAGAGAAAGAAATGTCCTTCTTGTAAGCAATGTTAGACCTTGATGATTGACAGATGGGCCTCCCCTCCTTTGCAGACTGGGCCCAGCCAGCGCGGGGTGCAGCTTGTGCCTGGAGCTGGCCTCAGGGTCATGAACTCCAGCAGTTGGGAGGAAAAGCATTTATCCATCCCTGCTTCTCCCCGAGTCTGACGGAACTAAGCACCAGACCAAATGATCAGAAAGCAGGCTTTTTTCATTCATTTAAAACCTACATGTTTCTTCCCACTCCGGCCCTTGCAGCCTCTTCTGAAAGCAAAGCCAACTGTTTCCCTCTTGTAAGATGGTGGTGGGTAATCTTTATTGCTTTCTTTAGAAAATGATCCCCAGATCATCCAGTTATCAATCCTGAAGGTGCTAAATACAAACCTGCATTTCTTAGTCATGACTTAGACATTTCTTGGCTGTGTGTCTTAGCAATTTTATGTATTCCCTGAAAGGTGCTGTCATCAACTCATCTGGACAGAAATAAATGCATCTTTAAAACTAATAGTAGTTAGGGCACAATGCTGATAGGATGTTGTCCCACTAACTTAGTATCCATTTATAACAGAGCAACCCTAGATAACTTAGTCTTACAAATCAAAGAAGGAAATGGGTATAAACCCCGCCCTCCCAGCACCTACATCAGAGGGTTTCCTCCTCATTATATGGAAGTTGTGTGTTTATTTCACATCCTGCAAAAAAAAAAAAAAAAAATAGAATGAGTGTGCACTTGCATGTGTGTGCGCATGCATGTGGCCATGTGTGTACGTATACGGATATATCATGAATGATAGATTTCCTTCGCATCTGGTAACTATAGACTTTTTTTTTCTCTCCTGGGTACCGCAAATGACTGTTTCAAAATGAAAACCGCTATGTGTTTCAGTGTTGCATTATGCCTAGTCCTTTTTGAGTGAAAGGCGGCTTTTAAAAAGTTAGGTATATCATTGCCAAAAAAGGGGCTAAATAGTATTGTCAGCATTTTGAGAAGGGATCGGTCCTTTTCCGCCTTCCTTCTCAAACTCCTTTCTGGACAGCTGTTAGTGACTTAGCGAACTTTTCATATGGATATGTATGTTAATGGAAGCCAATGAACTGGAGATGGAGAGGCCCAAACACAGGCCCAGCTCTTCAGTGCACATCAAAAGCCTTCACAAAAGGAGCAGTAAAAGAGGCAGCGATGGCGGAGCCTTCACTTTTGTACCCTGAATTAGTTCTGCAAGCAATGAAACTGATCTTTTCTCCTTGCCAGAAAAGTCTGCTGATTTTTGTGAGTGCTCATTAGCACAAGAGGCATTTGTGAAGATAATTGACTGACGCTGATACTGCTGGCTGTCACAACAGTGCCAGCCAGCAGTGCGTGTGCATTTTAATAGTTGTGGTTTTTTTTTTCTTTCTTAGACATCCTGGTTTCCAAAAGATACAAGTCTTCCAGGGGTTTACACTCTTCTCTGAAGCAGAGGGTTGAAAAGTCTTTCCTTTGAAGACCAACAGGAAGGCAGACATTTAAAAATCTCATGTGTTTGTAGATAATACCTGGTGTGTACTTGGATGCATACTTTAACGGGTGTCATCTGTTACATTCATGCAAGTGGGCAGAAAGCTAAATTATTTTCATATTAGATGAACATTCAGGTAATAATGTACACCATAGGATTCCTGTAATACCATCTGTCACCCTGGAGAAATAATAAGACAATATTCCATTTTCATTTTAAATTTTCAAACATTCCAATTTCCTCCTTTTCAGATATGTTCACAAAATTTGAAAATTTATAAAAAAAATACTAGCGGGTGAAGGAAACGTGTATTTAAGCAATGCTTTGGCAGGAGGTTCTCTTCCATATGGGGGTTCCCTCCAGAACGGGGAATCTGAAGTCTCCAAGTGCAGATGTCACAGGACAATCAGATCTGCACTCACAATGTCAAGGAATTCTGCCTTGAACCTGCTGTGCACTTTCCTTTCCGCTCAAGTTTTTGCCACCAGTTCACAATATATCAGAGAAAACTGTGTTACTCGGTTGGCATAAGCCTTTTCTCTCTTCTAGAGGAACGTCTAGAACATCTACTTTATTTAATTAGGCCTTTATCAGTTCTTTGTGTAAAGAGACTATCAGGGAATATACAAGTCATGGTGGCAAAATACAGACTGCTCCACGCGGGTCTTGTCCCAAATGAATAGTCTGCCCCAGCAATAGGCTAACTTCCTGTAATTAATATATTTATTAAGATGTTCCAGGACTGTTCATTGACGATTCTGAGAATGCTGTTTTTCTAATCCACTTCAGAAGACTGCCCACTTGTAATGTGTGACGTGGAGAGTATTTCCTTTCATTAAGAAATAAATTATTTTCTCAAGTTAAAGATGACAGAGTTGAATGAGTGTGAGACTGGCTTCTGCCATCAGCACTTGAGATTGGAAATGAGTCACTGACTTGACTTCTGATAGGTTCTGTACCAGCAGCTCTGCTCACCGATAAAACAGGTGGCTCTGTAAGAGCCCTGAGGCAAGGCGAAAGAGGATGGTCATTTCACTGAACACACTTTTGAAGCTGTTCTCCCATGAATTCTTTAGAAGTAGGTTTTTGATTTCTTAAAATGTAGCTGTGGTGTCAACACTTTCTGAAAAGTCAGCAGTTGAACCCTTGATGTTTTGCCTTCGTTGAATTGTTTGTGTCCACAACACAAACACAGGTTAATGCATTTCAGAAAAAGACATGTGGTTCTCTTGTCATTCTCTGACACCACTTGGCTTTCCTTATGCATGCACTGATAAGGGGGAAGCCAACCAGCCTTGGGGGTCCTCAGTCTTCTCTCCTGCGGCAACAAAGAGGGTTAGGATGACTCATCAGGGTCTTCTTTACCAGACTGTCATATAAAACTGCATTTGAGGGAAAATGACTTGGAAAAGAATAGCAACCCGCATGTGACCAGAAGGATCAAGAACGGATAGGAAATAGGGGTGGGTATTGTGGCACAGGACCCGACATCCCACACCAGGTGCCTGGGTCCAAGTCCCACCTCTGCTTCCCAGTCAGCTTTCCGATAATGCACACCACGGGAGGCGGCAGGCCATGGCTCAAGTACTTGGTTTCTTGACACCCACATCAGAGACCTACAGTGAATTCCCAGCTGCTGGCTTTAGCCTGTCCAGCTTTGGCTGTTACAGACATTTTGTGAATGAACTAAGGATGGAGGATTCCTGTCTCCGTTGGTCTGACTGTCTCTTTGTCCCCCTGCCTTTCAAATAAATGAAAATTAGTTAATTTTTAAAAACAGGAAATATAGGTAACAGATAGGAAATAGGAGAAAGTATGCACATTGCAAATAATTTTCCTTCCCCCATCAGAGATACCTGAGCTCAAGAGAGGGGAATGTAACAGATCTGTTTTTAGTGAATGAGGATGGTTATCATTTCCATTCTGAATGTCAGATATTGGAACAAAAAATAATAGAATTATAACTATTCCGAGACTTCATTTATCAAACGTTTCCCATCAAGTCCTCAAGGCACTGGTATGAATGAAAGAACGGCCAAGTCAACAATGTAACTGAATAGAATTTTAAGTAGTGAATATATTCTGGGTAAGATGTGAACTTGACAAATTTATATAATCTAGATCATTAAAAAATACAGAAAGAGGATTTATGATGTAATTAGGGTTTGAGAATCCATGGCCTACGAGTGTAGGGGAGCAACATTTATAGAAAATGTACATCTTTGGGCTGGTGCTGTGGCATAGCAGGTTAAGCTGCTGTCTGCAAAACCAGCATCCCATATAGGCGCTGGTTCAAGTCCCAGCTGCTCTGCTTCTGATCCAGCTCCCTGCTAATGCACCTGGAAAAGTAATGGGAAGATGGCCCAAGTCCTTGGGCCCCTCCACCCATATGGGAGACCTGTAAGAAGCTCCTGGCTCCTGGCTTTGGCGTGGCCCAGCCTGGCCATTGCTGCCATTTAGAGAGTAAACCAGCAGATGGAAAATTTTTCTCTCTGTCTCTCACCCTGTAACTCTGCTTTTCAAGTAAATAAATTTTTTTTAAAAAAAGAAGAAAATGCACATCTTATCTACAAGCTGCAGCTTCTCATAACTGAGTAAGGAATGCTTCTACAGAAGCCAGAAATCTGGATTACTTTTTATATGAAATCACCAGTGGTAGTTGGCATACCATGCTCTAGAAGATCAAGTGAGTGATCACAAAACTTCTGACATTTTAACCATTGGCTAGAAACAGTGTTAAATGACTGAGTAAATGCTAATGGCTTATGTTTTCAACACCATCTCCATCGATTTCCATTTGAAATCTTCGTCAGTTGTTTTTAATTCATGATCTCCATGAACATCATGGACGTGTTCAGAGAGGCATGCAGCACCCACTATGACATGGAAACACTGCACTGCAATTACTAAATGCAGTAATACAACACATAAGAAATATCTTTACAAATAATAGTTATAAATAAAAAATTGGGGGATGTTTAGTTCCATGGTAGAATTGCTTAGTTAAAAATTGAGTCTTTAAGACATCATGACCCATTGTACCACAATGCTCACCTGTCTTTAAGACATCTTTAAATCAGAAATTGCAAAGTGTGTGGTAACTTTATAGCCTGTAGATATGCTTTCATTGCAAGCTTTAAAATTAACTTAAAATTAGTACTAGAGATGAGTAAGTTAGAGTTTCTGTCCTCTATACGTTAATAAGCCACTGATGTGACTGCAGGTGTGTGTGTGTGCATGTGTGTGTGTGAGAGAGAGAGAATGCTCTACCATCTTGCTGTTCATAGACTTATCACTGGAGAACTTGTTAGAAATGCAGTATCCTAGGACCCCCTGGATTAGAATCTGCATCTTAACAAGATCCCCTTTGTGTGTGTGTGACCTGTGCGTACAATGAAAGCTAACAGAGACTTGCTGTAGCACAAGCTATAACAGAGAGCTAAGCACTGAAGGGAGTGGCTGCTCCAATGAAAGGGGGCTGAAGACTTCAGAAGAGAAAGTTGACTAGGAGTTAAGAAGGCGAAGATGGTAATATCAGAAAAGAGGAAATACGGTCCCGTACGGACTCACATGGCTCCGAGAACGCTGGACTCACGGGGGGCCTCGACAGTTCTGGACTCCGACTTCAGCCACCAAGGACCCTTCTGCTAACCCAGCCCTTCTTCCTGTAATGTCACTGCGTTGACTTGCAACAGTGGTTTAATTTTTTCTTTCCAAATAGGGATTTGGACACTTCATTAGTCTATTGACAGCATCATTAAATGTTTTAAACTGTCAATGATAAAAGGTATATAAGAGGATTAAAGACACAATTATATTCACTATACAATTTTAAAGTAATGTTTAAAAGAACTCTGATTTAAATCATGAACTCTAAGATGTGTTTAAGAGATTATACTAGTGATTTTCAAACATATTTCCTACTCTCTCTCTCAGTATAAACATATATACGTGGTGTATGCAGGCATATAATTAAATTGACATCTATCTACATGTGTAAATATGTTGTGTTTAATGTCCAACTTGAACACCCCTAATGTGGAAATCTGAAGTGCTTCACAATCTGAAACTTTTTGAGTTTTGATAAAGCACTACAGATGGAAAATTCCATATCTGATCTCAAGTGACTTGCTTGCGCTAAAAATTTTAAGTGCACTAAAGATTTTATTATCTGAGGGTACTTTCAGGCTATTGTGTAAGCATATAAAAAACATAAATGAGTTTCATGTTTAATGTTTGGTCGAATTCCCAAGATAGCTCATTATGTATATGCAAATATTCCAAAATCTGAAAGGCTCCAAAAACACTTCTAGTCACAAGCATTTCAGAAAAGGGATACTGTTGGGATTTAGATAATAGTCTGAGTGTTCCCCCAAAGGCCCATATATTAGGGACATGGTCTCCAAAGTTTTCTGTCAATGGTTAATAGATAAATGTTGATGGCTAATGGATAAAGATGAATACTTGATCTAATGATGGCGTCTAAGAAGTGGGCAGTTGGGAGGTCCCTAGGTCATGAAGGTGTGGTTGTAAAAGCTGACGTGGGTCTCGCTGCACTGTCAGCTTCCTGACGTATGTGATGGTTCCTCCACGCACACTCTGCCATGACGAGTCTCCACGCTCACCTGAAGCAGTGGAAGGCTCTGGAACCTCCAGAACTCTAAGCTGAATTAAACATCCTTCTTTCCTGAGTAGCTCCTCGCAGACATTTTTGTTAAAGTCACCAAAAGCTGACTCACATAGATATGCAACATGATTTACATACTTATATTATCATGCTAAAATATAAGTTCCATCATGACCAAAGCCATTACCCATTTTTGTTTACCTGATTTCAGGGTCCACTGTCTTGCCACATAGGCATTGATTATTTGTTGAATAATGTTTGTTGAGTAAATATATCTAATCTTTTTCACAAAATAGCACTTATCTTTACTATATGTGGAGGACTCTGATATTTTCTATCCTGTCTTATTCCATTCAAATACACTGATTGTGACTATGACCTCCTAACAGACACAGTTTGCAAGTACTGGTCTGGGCTCTGGAGGCGTATGCCCTGTTACCCTGAGTGAGGATGAGGAATCACAATTGGCAGAGTTCCAGTTCTGTCTACTGGCATTCCACATAAGATTTCACCAGAAAAATGGACTCTGGTATTAAAAAAGGAGAGGTCTACAAACCACTACTCCAGATCAGTAACCAAGGGGCCGGCATGATGGTGCACTGAGCTAACTGCCGCCTGCAACGCCAGCATCCCACATCAGAGTGCCAGCTGCTCTGCTCCCTGTCTAGCTCCCTGCTAATGCACCTGGCAAAGCAGTGGAAGATGGCCCAAGTCCTTGGCTCCCAGCCACCCATATAGGAGTCCAGATGGAGTTCCAGGCTCCTGGCTATGGCCTAGTCCAGCCCCAGCTGTTGTGGCCATTTGGGGATTGAACCAGTAAATGAAAGATCTCTCTATCACTCTTGCCTTTCAAATAAATAAGTAGACCTTAAAACAAAAACAAAAACAAAACAAAAAATCAACAACCAACCAGAATGGCAGAATAAATTAATGCATTGTCTTACCTTTCCCATGAAGCTAGAGGACTAAGAAGATGATAAAGGGGCACATCTGGGGTGAGCAGGCAATGCCAGAGGCAAGTCCAATGCCAGGCCCATTGGCTTCCAGCCCCTTTATTTTCCCACCAGAGACCATCTCTGACTTACAACAGTTGAATTTGGGATTTTTCTTCTCTACAGTGCTGCAAAACTATAGTGCTCCATCGAAGCCTTATTTCAAATCTTGAA
This sequence comes from Oryctolagus cuniculus, assembly GCF_964237555.1. Classification (NCBI taxonomy): domain Eukaryota; kingdom Metazoa; phylum Chordata; class Mammalia; order Lagomorpha; family Leporidae; genus Oryctolagus; species Oryctolagus cuniculus. The sequence goes on from NC_091447.1 coordinate 13,067,083, forward strand.
TTTTGATCATTTCCTACTCCAGCGATATGCAGGCCAATCCTCTCTCCTGATGCTGGACAGCAGTGAGTGCAGCTTCCAGGCAGCCTCACACCTGAGGCTGGAGAGTGTGCTGTGTCGCTGAGTTGGAATGTTCTGTAGGGTAGGCGCATTAAAATTGTTCTACACTTAGTATGTTTTCTTTTAAGTAAATTTTAAAAAATTTATTGATTCATTTGAGAGGCAAAGAGACAAGAAGAGATAGAGGGAGAGACAGACAGAGAATTCACTGACCGGGTGCCCACAAGGGCTGGGGTTAGGCTGGGCTGGAGCAGAGAATTGGAAATGCAATCCAGCTTTCTCACATGGGTGGCAGGAATCCAGTTAATTAAGCCCTCACTGCTGCTTCCTAGAGTTCATGTTAGCAAAAAAGTGGTGAGCCTGGCATTAACCCCAGGCCCTCCAACATGGGACACTGGCACCCTAACTGCTAGGCCAAATGCTCGCCCTCACTTAGGGTATTTTCACCTCACAGAGGGTTTGTTGGAATGTAACCCTATGGGAAGTCAAGGAGCTGAATGAGTAAGATTGTGAGACCCTTGCAGACTAACAGTCCCCCAGCCATATAAAGAGGAGTGACCACTCCACACTGCCTCCCATCACGTGTTTGTGACAGCTTGGACTCTGTGGTTGGCTGTTTTCAGTTGATACAGACTTCTCTTGATGGAAAGAGGGGCTGTCTTATTGTGCTGGCATTTGTACACTGAATATGCCTTAAAAAAATGCAGGCAGTGGGTGTTTAACCTAGAGATTAAGATATGCACATCGCATATCCAAGTTCCTGAGTTAAATTCCTGGCTCCAGTGCCTGACTCCAGCATCCTGCTAGCCAGACCATGGAAGACAGCAGTGATGGCTCAAGTAATTGGGATCCTGCTACCCACATGGAAGACCTGAGTTGAGTTCCCAACTTCCAGCTTCTGCTTTGGCCTAGCTGAGGTTATCGTGGGAATTTGGGGAGCAAATGCAGGGCTTTGTTTGTCTCTCTGACTCTCAAATAAATAAATAAATTTGTTTTAAAATTCATATCCTGAATTTCAAACCATCAACTGAAGTATGTGTTAAAAATAAGAGTGTAACTAATAGCTTCTTATTTTCAATTGCCTTAAAAACACACACTGAGGGGCGGGGTAAAGCCACCACCTGAGACACCAGCATCCGATATGGGGTCCAGTTCGAGTCCCGGCTGCTCCACTTCCAGTCCAACTCCCTGCTACTGCACCTGGGGAAGCAGCAGAGGATGGCACAAGTGCTTGGACCCCTTAACACACGTGGGAGACCTAGAAGCTCCTGGCTCCTGGCTTTGGCGTGGCCCAGCCCCAGCCATTTTGTTTGGTGAGTGGACCATCAGATGGAAGACCTCTTTCTCTTTCTCTCTCTTTCTTTCTCCCCAGCCCCTCCCTCCCTCTTTTCCCCTCCCTCTCCTTCTCTCTCTGTGGCTCTGCTTTTCAAATGCATAAACTTTTTTTTTGAAAAAAATCAGAAACATTAGTTACATTTTCAATTAATCCATCAGCATTCTTCTCTGCCACCTGTTAAGGAAATCATGGTAATATTCAGAGAGAAAAACAAGGCTGCTGATTGAGAGTCTCCCCTGTTAGGTCTCTGCCTGGCTGTGCCTGGAGATGCAAGTTGAAGAAATAATTTTAGTTGACAATGCCTAAGAAGGGAGTGAAGGACAAATGTCTTAAAAAGTTGGCTACCACATGGCTTGGACGTATTTGGCTGCCTCTTCCATGGGGTCCTAGCCCTTTTGCCTAGAACACATTTTGTCCAGATTTTTCCATGATTTCTCATCTTCCTCAAATGTCAATTCTTTGGAGATATTTTCCATGAGTACCTCATTGAGGTTGTTCTTTCTTGATGTGACGGGTTCCTGTTGTCTTTTTGATGCTGTTTATTCAGGGGTTGACTTGTCTTATTTCCCTACAAGACTTGAGGCTGCATGAGGACAAGCCCCTTGCATACGCACCCCACTGCCTTCTCTATCTCCAGTGTGTGAAATGGACCTGGCACATAGCAGGTGCTCAGTAGGTATTTGGAATGAATGAATTGGTGCAAGATTAGTAGCATATTAAGGTTTATTTTGGGATTTCTGAATTGACCTATTTTTCAGATTTTATAATTCCATTTTCCCAAGAGCTTTTGGAAATTCCCTTGTGTATTACGTTTTTATCTCACATACATACTTTTATTTATTTGAAAGGCACTGTGACACAGAAATAGATCTTCCATCTGCTGGTTCACTCCCCAGATGACTGCAATAGCTAGGGCTATGCCAGGCCGAAGCCAGAAGCCAGGAACTGCATCCTGGTCTCTCAAATGGGTGGCAAAGGGCCCAGGTCCTTGGACTTTCCCAGGCACATTTCAAGGGTTCTTTGCACCAAAATAAACTCATCTTTTATGTCCGTTTTTCTGGCCTGGTGCTGTGGGATACCAGGTAAAGCCATGACCTGCAGTGCCAGTATCCACATGGGCACTAGTTGTAATCCTGGCTCCTCCACTTCAGATCCAGCTATCTGCTATTGCCTGGGAAAATAGTAGAAGATGGTCCAAGCACTCGGGCTCCTGCACCTGCATGAGAGATCCAGAGGAAGCTCCTGGCTCCTGGCTCTGGATCAGCCCAGTTCCGGCCATTGTGGCCATTTGGGGAGTGAACCAGTGGATGGAAGACCTCTTTGTCTCTCTTTGCCTCTCTGTAACTCAGCCTTTCAAGTAAATAAATCTTAAAAAAAAAAAAAAAAACACATCTAATTTCCACTTTCCACAGACTTTTTGAGCTGCTCTCATACTTCCAAGTTAGTGAAAAGTGGGTTGCAAATGTCCCCCTGCTGAGACAGAGAGGAGGTTGGGGGAGCGCCTGTCTTGCCTGCTTTGCACTGCTCCTGTTGATCCTGGAAGAAGCTGCTGTTTACTCTGTGGCTTACTTGGGCCTCATCCCTGGTACCAAAGAGTCAATACCCCTCTACAATTATCTAGAGTAGGGAACAGGATACACTTGGGCTCATTTCAACTGAATGGATAACTCTAACCTTCATGGAGGATGCATGTGATGGGTACAGCTGTGTAGTCAGCTCAGGCTGTGAGAACAAGGTGGCCTTGACTGGTGGCTTCAAGAGTCACTTTCTTCTCATGATTCCAGAAGCTGGGAAGGGCAAGAAGAAGGCCTGCAGAGAGTCAATGTCAAGAGTGAGTTCTAGGGCCTCTTCCTCTTCATCACGAGGGCCCCACCTAAACCTTATTCTCTCCCAAAGGCCCTGTCTGCAAATAGCATTGCATCTGGGACTAGACCTTCAATACATGGCTTCTGGGGGGACACCATCCAGTCCATAGCAAGTGGACAGTATGTGGGTGAACAAGTCTCTGTCAAAGACTTTATCTTCTTGCAGAAAAGGCAGAAAGAACTATTCCCATTTCAACAAGTATGAAAAAAGGTGGTAAATAATTTGTTTATTTTCTTAAAGGTGCATTTATTTATTTTTTTATTTGAAAGGCAGAATTACATAGGCAGAAGCAGAGAGGGAGAGAGGTCCTCCATCTACTGGTTCACTCTCCAAATGAGTGAACTCCCAAGTGGCCACAATGGCCATAGCTGTGCTGATCCAAAGCCAGGAGCCTGGAGCTTCTTCCAGAGATCCTCCTGACTTCAGGGGCCCAAGGCCATCTGCTGTTTTCCCAGGTCATAGAGAGTTGAATTGGAAGTGGAGCAGCTAGGACTCGAACCAGCGCCCATATGGGATGCTGGTACTGCAGGTGGCAGCTTTTTACCTGCTATGCCACAGTACCAGCCCTGATTTTTTTTAAATTGTTTTTGAGATTTATTGTTTTATTCATTTGAAAGGCAGAATGTTAGATAGATAGATAGATAGATAGATAGATAGATAATAGATAGAATGAGTTAGACAGACAACTTATTCCATCTGCTGGTTCACTCCCAAATGGCCCCAGTTGCTGGGGCTGGGCCAAGCTGAAGCCAGGAGACTGGAACTTCATCTGGGTCTCCCACTTGGGTGGCAGAGGCACAAGTACTTGGGTTATCTACCACTGCTTTCCCAGATACATTAGTCTGGAGCTGGATGGAAAGTGGAGCAGCTGGGATTCAAACCAGGGATCCCATATGGGATGATGGTGTTACAAGCGGTGGTCTTATCTGCTGACCCACAATGCCAGCACTGGATTTTCCTTTTAAAAAAAATTAAACAATGCAAATTCATTACAAACATTCAAAATCCAAAAATATAAAAATGGCTTTATCCCCATCCCATTATCAAATCTAATGGTGGATTTCGTTATCCAGTTTAAGGTCTATTCTTGCAGAACTTTTTTTTTTTTTTTTGACAGGCAGAGTTAGACAGTGAGTGAGAGAGAGAGAGACAGAGAGAAAGGTCTTCCTTCTGTTGGTTCACTCCCCAAATGGCCGCTACAGCTGGCGCCCTGCACTGATCCGAAGCCAGGAGCCAGGTGCTTCTCCTGGTCTCCCATGGGGTGCAGGGCCCAAGCACTTGGGCCATCCTCCACTGTGCTCCCGTGCTACAGCAGAGAGCTGGACTGGAAGAGGAGCAACCGGGACAGAATCCGGCACCTGACTGGGACTAGAACCCTTTATGCCGGCGCTGCAGGTGGAGGATTAGCCTAGTGAGCCGTGGTGCTGGCTTGCAGAACTTTTTCTATGCATTTACAAGCATGTCTATTTGTATTTAAATAGCCTTTCTCTTTCCCTTCCTCCCTTTGACTAAAACAGGGATTATACTGTGCTCAGTACTCTGCAATTTACTTTTTTACTTTTGCTGTATTTACATGTTAAGATTCTTTTCTTATCAGTGCACATTAATCTGCTGAGTTCTTTTTATTGGCTGTAAAATATTGCTGCAATATAAGTTGTTTGAACATTTCTCTATCAGTGAGCATTTATGCTGTTTCTATTTTTACTAGTGTCCCAGTGAATGTCCATCAGCATTCCTTTTTGTACAGATGTGAGTCTATGGAATAGATTTTTGAAGTGAAATTGCTGTGCCCTGAGGATTTAAAATGGCTTTCTAGAGACAGATAAACTGCCTTCTGAAAAAGGTCAGGATACTTTAAGAAGGATTGAATCTGACTGGCAGGCATTAGAAGAAAGTTTATTTGATATGGGCCTTGAGCAATGAGTGGGGTTTCCATAGCCACAGGGGGGGAAAGGAAGGGCAAATGGTGGGAACAGCATGAAGGAAAGAACAGAGGCAGTGAAGCCAATGACAGACTCTACCAAGGAAGAGGAAGACAGTTGATTGGAGGATAAGGTATTTAATGCGGGGTGGAAGGAGATGAGGCTGGGAGCTGTTTAGCTAATGAGTCTAAACGTATTCCTCAGACTATCAGAACGCATTGTGTTCTTTTTTCTTGTAGTTGCTAACCATAATTAAATCAACTCATTGCCTTTGGCCAGAGGGTACAAAGCTACCATGAACAGTAATTATTCTCTCCTCTGCTGGCTACAACCCTCATATTGATTTTTAAATGCTATTTTACTCTGACTTTAGTATCTGTTAGCCAATCAAAAATTTGAAAATATTTTTTATTACTTAGAAATTACAGGGCCCCTGTAACAGTTGGTGGTTTTTTTTTTTTTTAAGATTTATTTATTTATTTGAAAGTCACAGTTACACAGAGAGAGAAGGAGAGGCAGAGAGAGAGAGAGGTCTTTCATCAGCTGGTTCATTCCCCAGATGGCCGCAATGGCCGGAACTGTGCCAATCTGAAGTCAGGAGCTTCTTCCGGGTCTCTCATGTGGGTGCAGGAGCCCAAGGACTTGGGCCATCTTCTGCTTTCCCAGGCCATAGCAGAGAGCTGGATAGGAAGTGGAACAGCCAGGTCTCAAACTGGCATCCAAATGGGATGCTGGCGCTTCAGGCCAGGGCATCAACCCGCTGTGCCACAGCGCCAGCCCGCCAGTTGGTATTAGTGAAAGTTAAAATACCTTCATGTCCTTTGCTTTTGTTACATTACAGGCATCTAAATGATGCTGATTTCTCCTCTAGCTTTATGGAGACAAAGTTTCTGAAAGAATACCTTATTATTCCTGCCACATTTGTGTTTAGGATTCAATGAACGTGCTTTTGCAGGGTAGAGTGGAGTGGATTGGAGCAAATTCCTTACATGTAGGAATCACATGAGTTTTTGTGGCTGTTAGATCAGGGAGAAAGGGGGTTTGTTTGTACCATGAGAGGAACATTTCTGCCATGCAAGTCCTATGCCTTTTGCTAAGCAGTGGACAGACAAAATCTCTTCAGTGATTTCTCGGCTGTAGTCTCCCCAGTACCCAACAGTCTTTCTCCAAAACTCTGAAAGATAGGACAGGCTGTGGAAGTAGCTCACATCCAAATAGCTGAGATGACTTGGAGAATGGCTAGGGTTAATTTCTTTATTCATACTTGGCTCAAGCTATATTCTTTGGCCAGTGAGCACTTCTGTTGATATAAGCAGGGCTGGGATAGAGAGAGAAAACTCTTGCTGTAATGATGGTGATAGTTGAGGAGAGGAGAGGAGAGGATTCAACTACTGGTCATGATATAACTACACACCCACCTTCAAGAAAGCATTATCACATTTCTGCTTAATATCATAGTGATTTGTGTAACATGGCACTTTTTTTTCTGGATAGGAAACTCCTTGAGTGTTGTCTGTGTGCGGAACTCATCTTTATGTCTCCCAGACAGGCTGACACTCTGTCTTGCACATTGGAGAAACCTAACAAATGGTTGTTGAATATATGAATAAACCAATCAGAGGAGTTAAAACTGCACTATTATTGTCCTCTGTTCCATCATCCCATACACTATCATGTTCCTATCCTCTCTAAGATTATTCCCTTCTCAAGAAATGGAAACATCTAAGTAGTGGCTAAGAGACAGATACCGTGTTGGGAGATACAGGTTTTTCTTTTCTGTTGTTGCAGGTTCTGCTATTTTCTTTTAACAAGCACACTGCACCTTAATGAGATGACTGCCAGGGTATTTACCTCTAATGTTTTGGAAAATAGTGTACCTGATACTGTACTCACCATTTATGTAAATGTATGCATTCAAATTTAGAACGGTATAACTTCATTAAATTAAATCTATTTTATCACAATCAAATGATTGAGGTAATAAAGGGGCAAAGAAAGATAATGTTGAATTTTAATGGGTAAAACCTGTGAGTAGAGCATTCTCTTGCTGCGGCTGTTGTAAGGACTGATAATTGCAGTAGTCTAGACACCGGAACAGATGCAAAGTAGAGCTTTATGATATCAGACACTTGCCCTACTATGATACAGTCTAATTGCCCAGAAAATACATTGCTACATGAATTATTCTTAATTTGATTTGAAATAGGCCAACTGTTGTATTTTGCAGGACGTTCTCAAATGATAACGTGGCGCACTAAATTTAAGAATAGCTTCCCTTTAAATATCAGTGCTTTTGGAAAAGCAAATGAAATCCTCAAAAATTGAAATTGCATACACCTTTAAAATAAGTAGGATGTTTGTTATTAGAATGCTGATTATCATTATCATCTCCTGGATTTCTGAGTTTGTGAAGTTACTGCTTCAGGTCTTTGCTCTGTCTGAATGTCTTTTTGAAACTAAAGAGAAAATCATGTGCCTTTATTTACTACAAGCTTTCTGGAAAACAAAGTTTGTGTTTTAAAAAATATAGCGGCTCTATGCAGAGTCATTAAAAGTGGTTGATAAAGCTGAACCCTTTCCCATGTCAATTCTGATTAAAAAAAAAAAAAAAATCTTTCCTAAGCATTAAGTGTGAATGGGTTTTCCGCAGGAAACGTGACCTGTATAACCAGTTCTCTTTCTCTAATTTTTTAAGGTCCATTAGAAGTGAGTAATTCTGTGTGTCTGTAACTTTATGCCAGTATTTTTTAAGAATTTCAATTCAATTTTTTTTCTGCCAGCAGTGAATTTTAAAAGTCTTAAACATGCCCAAACATCTCAGGGGATTTAAAGAAAATTATAATAGTAACTAGTTTCTCTACCCCCTCCCTTAAAAAAAATAGAGCACACTACTGAAATTATTTAAATTGACTGAGCCTTTTAAGCAAGTAAACACATTTTAACTAGGTTTTTTTCCCAATCTCTCCATTCATGCCAACTATAGAAATTAGCCTTCACTCTTCCTTCACTTACACATGGATACACACACTTGCATGGACACAAGAAAAATTTCTTTTCTCCTGTCAGCATTCCTCCCCAACAATGGTTAGATTAGTGGCATGAAGGCAGGCCAGAAGGCTCCCCACAGGCACAGCTGGTAGGGGTTAATGGCGGCTGAACCTCCCAGCCAGGGCCTTTTCTCCATTGTGTGTTCAACTCCTGGGAAGGAGGGAGACTTGTGACAGCCTCTGGGGCGCAGCGGATCAGAGGTACAGCAAGTGGGTCACAGAAGGAGTGTTCCCGGCAGAGACGCGTTTAGGCCTGCAAGAAAAAGCAACTCTGAAATACAAATGGTGATGTCGCCAACTGTACACCACTGAAGCGGGGAAATGAGAGCACTGTTTAGTGGCCCGGCTGATAGCTTTGAATTTCATATCCTATCCTGGCAGGAACAATTGGGCAGGAATATTGAATCGTTCGTATTAGAAAGCGGCTGACATCCAAGTCAGAACCATACCTGGATGGCTAGTGTACCTTACTAAAGTTTGTGCGCTCATATGTCTGGGAGTTCTGTTTCCCACATGGCATAGAGGCTGTGGGGCTCAGACACACAGTGAATGATTGGCAGGGAGCTGGGGGACTCTGGACACGCAGCAGGTTGAAATTTAAGTAGAGTGATTAATACTCTTACGTGTCCTGATGTGGCAGGTGGGTTTTAGCACACGCTGTGGAATGGCCAGTGGCACAGAAGTAGGCTCAGGCTCTCCATTTAAAAACAAGACAAAGCAATGACAACAGCAGCAACACTGAAACCATTCTGGTCCTGTGACCTCTTTAGTGGATGTTTTTATACTGAACTTCATAAATGAGGCTCTGTAGGTACATGTCTTTTACAGAAAGGGGAGGTTTCTTTTACTTTCCATTACAGTTATTTGAGAGGTAGACAGACAGAGACCGACAGACTGAAAGCTCCTGATGGTTACTCCCCCAGATGTCCACTGCAGCCAGGGCTGAGCCAAGCTGAAGCCAGGAGCTGAGAACTTAATCTAGGCCTCCCACATGGGTGGCAGGGATCCAACTGTTTGAGCCATCACCACTGCCTACCCAGGGTGTGCCTTAACAGGAAGCTGGAGTCTAGAGTTAAAGCCAGGAATTGAACCCAGGTACGCCCTATGTGGGAAACTACATTTTTTTTTTTTTTGACAGGCAGAGTGGACAGTGAGAGAGAGAGACAGAGAGAGAAAGGTCTTCCTTTTGCCGTTGGTTTACCCTCCAATGGCCGCCGCGGCCGGTGCGCTGCAGCCGGCGCACCGCGCTGATCCGATGGCAGGAGCCAGGAGCCAGGTGCTTTTCCTGGTCTCCCATGGGGTGCAGGGCCCAAGCACCTGGGCCATCCTCCACTGCACTCCCTGGCCACAGCAGAGAGCTGGCCTGGAAGAGGGGCAACCGGGACAGAATCCAGCGCCCCAACCGGGACTAGAACCCGGTGTGCCGGCGCCGCTAGGCGGAGGATTAGCCTAGTGAGCCGCGGCGCCGGCCGGGAAACTTCATTTTTAAAAAGATTTATTTATTTATTTGAAAGGCAGAGCTAGAGAGACAGAGGCAGAGAGAGAGAGAGAGAGAGAGACTTCCACCTGCTGGTTCACTCCCCAGGTGGCCGGAGCTGAGCCAGGAGCTTCTTCGTGCCCATATGGGATGCCAGCACTGCAGGCAGCAGCTTTACCTGCTATGGCACAGCACCGGCCCCTCTGGAAACTAGATCTTAAGCAGCATTTTAACTGGTGTCTTAATTATTAGGCGAAACACCCACCTCTAGGTCCAATTTCTTGAATAAAGAGAACTTCGACTGAGGAATGCTTATCCGCCAGGGTTATGGAGGTGAGTTTTGCTACAAGGCTCTGGCAAACTGAGGGTCTCCAATAAATATTTGTTAAATAAAGACCCCCACCACCACAGAATTGGGCCCTGCTATTCATGTTTAGTTTGAAAGATGTACTTGTTTGTAAATGAGAATAAGACTCAGGAGGATGGTTTTTGTACTAGTGAACTGAATCTGTTTTTGTTCAAACCAGCTGAACTTGTCTACCAAAGGGTATTAAAACAATTCACATCCAAATTAACATTGGCCTAATTTCTTTTCAGTAAACCCGACCCTTAAGAGCTGTCTAATTGGGAGACCCGGTTTTGGCCACATTGAAGCACTGAATGCTAGAGGCATCGTTATTCTACTGCTTTTGGCTTGGTTTTTATCTAATTTGAAATTTTAATGCCACTTGACTAAAATTTGCCCTCTCCTTGAGTTTGTTTTGACTTACTACTCTGGGAAAAGGAAGGAGAACAAATTAGGGCTCTTGGATTTTACCTGCAGTATAAACATTTAATGCTTCCTCCCTCAAGTCACAATAGCTTTTTGGGAAACAATACAGCCCAATGAGCTCATTAAAGTTGTTCTCTTTAGGTTGTAACAGGGGAAGGCAAGCAAATGAGCCAGAGCCTGGGTGTTACGACAGCACTCGGAAACCGCTTGGAAGAGGGCTCTGCACTTCCCTGTGTCTTCTCGGGAGGTGCCGATGTTCTGAGTGCCCTTCCTCCCAGGGACTCCTGGCTATGGACAATCAGCCAGGGTGACCATCTTATTACCAGGCATCATCATTCATGCCTGGGAAAAATCCATGCAAGAGGATTTTTCACACCGGTGCCAATTTGCAGTAATAGGAGTTCCCTTAACAGCCTGGAGTCATTTACAAGAATATGCTTCTATAGGGAGACACTATCAGGTCAATGTGATTTACAAAAATTCCCAGGTGTAAAACACCAGGCATTATTCTATTCACAAACATTCACTTTATTCCTCCTATTTCATTACAAGCTTTGAGGATTATCCCAACGTGAGGTTTTTAAAATATACCAGAGCAAAAATACAGAAGCTTTCCTGCCTTCACAGTGAGTCTTGAGGGTGGGGCGAAGACCCCAGTGCCTTCCTGAGCTCTTCCCTGCTCTACCACTTCCTTGGAAAGTGCTTCCTTTGCTTTCCTTTCTATCTCTTTCTCTGTAAAGAGATAAGGGGTGTGGCAAACAAAAATGATCAGAGGGTGGTAGGCTTCTGTTGCCACTGGAAACAGTGAGGAACCCACAAGGTTGAAGTTCTCTGTTTATAACTGTAGGTGTTTGACCTAAAGCTTGAGATTTGTGTGTGTGTGTGTGTGTGTGTGTGAGTGTGCATTTAGATGGTGCCATTTCTTCTTAGTTTGAAAGAGGAAGAGAAAGTTATACCTGGATGGAGACTTTCCATTCCTGCCAAGTTTCAACTCCTATCACGTTTTTTGCACTGTGTTACTATAAATCCCAGGAAATAAAGCAAACACCACTTTTCTGGAGCTTACAGGTGCTGCTGTAATAAGATACATTTGCATTCCCTGGAGGTTTTTTTCTTTTTAATAAAAAAGTAGGTGAGACTAGGGGAGTTTGTTGACCTTATTGCCCTGGTATGTGTGTTAGGTACAGAAAGATACAAAGAAATATTAAATTAAGAACTCAGAAAGAATTGATTGAAATGACAGCCTCACCCATTATGGAGTTTTTGCTTTTAATAAACTCCCGATCTCCCTGGGAGCAATTGATTTGAAGCAATTGATTCAAATAGTTTGTTGTCACATTTTTTTAACGTTGGTAATTCCATTCTTGAAAAACAAATTTAACAGAAGATGCTGTTTACACCATCGCAGGGCTGTTTTTAAACCAGTCGCTCCAAGATCACGGGATACAGCTACCAGGACATGCTAGGGAAAGGGTTAAGCTTTTCTGACTTCCAGATACAATGAAATTATGACAGGAAGAAAATTGTGCCATTTTAGCATGAAAATGCTTGTACAAATACTGTCGCTCCTTCCTTCTTACTTTCTTTATAATGCCTCTGCGATGGCTAAGATGACAGACATTTGACAGGTATCTGTAAGCACACGGCCCAGGCAGCTCATTAAAGTTTTTCTTTCTATGCATCAGCTTTCACAAAGGCAAAAACCCATTAGCATTGACTATTTTGCAGATTAGAAGAATTAAGGGCTTCAAATGTTGGCTTATACCAAGCAATGTCATTCGTGGAGTGATGTTTGCTTTATTATTTCCCTTTCTCTCCCTCTGAAACCAGACTGACATGACTTTAGCTCAACGTAGGGCGTAATGTGCAAAGCAAAGGACTGGCTCATCGATGAAAAGAAACACATTCCCTTTTATACATGACTGGAATGGCAAAAAGGGGCGACTTTACATGTGCTATTTGGGCTCATTAGAGGACTGATTATGATAGTTCTCTGGTGTAATCTTTAATCGACTTTGACACTAGATTTGCCCCGTTACAAATCCTGTCATGCAAATTAAGTCATTTGTGTTGTTTGATATGGAAAGATCTGCTATGAAATGAAAGATTAGCCTGCAGAAGAGGCACAGGAGACCGCTGCCCTTGTGCACTGTGCAACTGATTACAGGGATGAGAGCGTCCATTTCTGCAATGCCTCCAACGTTTAGGAAAGGAGATTAAATTAACATGGCTTTCGGTCTTCCTGCACGATGATATTCAGAATACAGGTTCATGTTTTCCAAGCTGTTATTCTTGCTCCACTCCAAACAGGTGCTCCGATGGCAGGGTCCGAGTGTCCAGTTATTTTAACCTGTTCTCCATTCAGTGGGATTGCGTAGTGTACACCCATGGATGATCGGTGTTGTCTGACTAATGGGAAGCTGGACAGATCGGAAGAGCTGCTGGTGTCCCAGCAAACTCTCATTTAATTTGGGCCTTTTCTTCCTATTTCACTTTCTGTTGTTGGAGGGTCAGACATTCAGGTCTAAGCTACTGTAAAACAGGAAAGATAGTGATTCACACAAGACTTAGGAAGAGTTTCCCCCAAAAGATAAGCACTATTTTCATCTGGTAAATGAAAGGATAACATAATTGTTAATGCTATATAATGACCTCAGAAATTGGAATCCTGTCATTTCTATAATCAGTTTAGCTTCATTGGCCATTTCTGACACTGAAAATATAAATAATTATTAACAGGACATGGGGAGGATTTAATTAAAATGGTCCCATATTACAAGTGCATCTCAGAATACTAGTTTGGTACAGATATCTTTCCAAAAAAGCTCTCCTGATATGTAACAAGAAGCTGACCATTTTCAGATCAGATCTAACAAGTCTGGTAAATAGAGACAACTGCTTAGCAAGGAAGGTGCTATGAGGAATTGAAAGCTTTGAGAATGGTTGCAGAAAGAAAATTGTAAGTAGCATAACACCATAGATGCAGAAAAGCTTTAAAATCCAAGAATTTGATTCACTGTGGATAATGGTCACGCAGAATTGCTGTATTGAAAGCCCAGGAGTAAAGTGAACCAATTCCCTCCTCCTACCTTCAGCCTTAGCCCATCGAGCAGCCCATTCCTCCTGGGGTCACTTTAAGACCCCTAAAGAGTGCACCACTTTCTTGTATTTGCTGATGGTTTTATGATTCCTATTTTTAAGGAATTACTTTAGGGGAAACCAGATCTTGGGAGTAGGAAAGTAGCTATTTAAAAACAACTTTCATTATTATTACTATTATTATTATCTGAAAGGTAGCAATAGAGAGAGAAAGTGCTCCCACCCACTGGTTCGCTCCCCAACTGCCCACAAGCAGGTGGGGAACCAAGAACTCAATCCAGGTCTCCCATATGGGTATCAGGAACCCAACAACATTAGCCATTATCTGTTGCTTCTCAGGATCTGTATTGGCAGGAAGCTGGGATTCAGAGCCAGAACTGGGAACTGAATCCAGACATTCTGATAAAATGTGGACATCTCAACTGGTGTCTTAATCACTAGGTCAATGCCTACCCTTAAAGCCCACATTTTTTAGCATAGTTTTTTTTTTAAATTTTTTTAGCTATATGTAGTTTGTTTTTTGACTGGTTTAAAGGGAGTGGGGAGCCATACATTTAAAATTGGAATTAACAAACGGGTTTTTAACTTAGGAGTTAAGACACCTACATCCCATACCAGAGCACCTGGTGGTGAGCCCTGGCTCTGACTCCTGACTTGAGTTTTCTGCTGATGCACACCCTGGGATGCAGCAGTGGTGGCTTAGGTAATTGGCTCTCTGCCACTCACATGGGAAACTTGGACTGTATTCCTAGCTCCTAGCTTCAATCTCAGCTCTGGTTGTAGACATTTGGGGAGTGAACCAGCCAATGGGAGTTCTTTCTGTCTGTCTCTCAAATATATAAATTAAAAAAAATAAGAATTAAAAGTTACTAGGCATAATTTTCAGTGACACAATCAAGAAGCCCAAACCAAATATATTCCAGGGGTCCTTCCCTTCTGCCATTTTTTATTTATAACCTATGCTTTACCTCCTATTTCATTTCCCAAACAGTTAAAAAAAAGTGACAAAATATGATTATAGACTTGGCATTAGATGAAAGGTCACAAACAATCCAGCAGCCGCTGGCTGGAAAGCCTGTCGGTGCTCCGTGTCTCAGCTCCAGATAAATATTCTGTGTAATGCGGCGCTGTCATAGAAGGTGCCTCTGATTGAATGCTAACGTAAATAGTCATTTGCAATCCCTGTTCAATGATCATAACACAAGTTAGAGTGGCCTCCAGCAGCTTCATCTGTGTATCTTCTTTTGGAACATTTTTAATAGGTATGCTTTGTCCTTTGAATGAGTCACACACCTCTGTTTTGATTAACTTTGATCAGATTTGGGATTGTGTTTCTCTTGTAGCTAGCTAGGTAGAGAATTAGCCATTTAGATATCACTGAAAGGAATTTTAATGAAAGAAATAACATGTGGATTTGCCTTGGCAAACCCTAGAGGTTTGCAAAGATCTGAGAAAGTTTTCATAATTTTCTATACTGACTTCACCAAGGTGTAGAAAAATGTCCATGAAGATTTTATTCCATCTGTTGTTCATGGGAGATTGAGAATTTTTTTCTTTAATAATGTCAATTTGTATGAAATTATAAGAGATGTGGTAAGGACCCTAAAAAGTAGATAAAAGAATAATAAAAATATGAGGTTTGCATAATCAAAGAGGTTGAAAAATCTGTAAGTAAAGAATGGATTAAACACTGTTGCTTTTATTACTATTACACTGACATTTATGTGAGTGAGAGGTCCTGCAGTTTGTGCAGTGTTTCATTCATGAGACATAATCTTTGCCATTAATGTAGTACTTTAAATTTAATTTCATAGCACAGTAAGCTAAATTGTTGCTATTCCTCAGCCATCCCCTTGACTTGGGGACCTAGACAAGCACATACACTGTTTCAAGCCATTGATTGGCCAGTTAATGTATCAAAGGGCATACTGGCACTTTGAGTAAGGGCAGTGGTTCTCCAACTTAAGCTGAATTAGAATCACCTGCAGGGATATTAAAACACAGACTGCTTGGCCCTAGCTACAGACTTTCTCATTTACAGTGTGGCACATCTTAGAGGCTGGTTGATGCTGATGATATTGGGCCAAGAACTCCACTTTGAAAGCCACCAAGATAGCATCATAAAGAGTCCTGAGGGGATTGAGATTTTCCATCAGGGAGAAGGGAAATAATTTCCAACTGACTTTCCGCTGTAGGCAATCTCAGAATATGTAGTTGTCCTGGGGTAGGCGTTTGACATGGTAGTTAAAACATCACTTGGGATGCTTGCATCTCATATTCAAGTGCCTCCTTTGAACCTCATCTCCTCCACATCTGATCCTGCTCCCTGCTAAATGCTGACCCTGGAAGTAGCAGGCTATGGCTCAAGTACCTGAGTCCCTACCACCCAGATGGGAGACCCAGATGGAACTATAGATTCCTGGCTTCAGCCTAGCCTAGCCCTTGCACTTTGCGAGCATTTGGAGAGTGAACCTGTGGATGGACACTCTCCTTTCCCCCCTCCCCTCACCCCATTTCAAATAAATATTTCTATAAAAGAATAATTAATTTTCTCTTGATTTTTGCAGGGGATTGGTTCTAGGTAACCCTCCCCATATCCAAATCCACAGATGCTTAAGTAAGTCCTTCATATAAAAATTCTATACTATTTTCATGGAACCTACACACATCTGCCTGTATACTCTGGATCACCTCTAGATTACTAATGGTACCTAATACCATTAGATACCATTATCTAAGTATAGTTATCCAGACATGGGGGAGCAGCGTAAGCTCCTTAAAAGATTTCAGGCCTGAAAGTCAGGGGAAAGAGATGCTCTGTCATCACTTGTTCTCTGTTAAGTCGGCACCTGCTCCATGTGTTAAAAGGGCTGCTGATTTGCCTCTGTCCACCTCTATTTATCCCATGACCAAAGATTGGAACTGAATTATTCCCTTTGATTCCCAGTTCCCAATTTAGGTCCTAGCATATAACAGGAATTCAAAACTATGCATTGAACAAATGCATGAATGAATCAAGATATGATTGGATAAGGCGGGAAGAAAAGCTAATCTGAAGAGAAAAGATAATCTTTGACATTATATATGTGTATATATATATATATATATATTCAGATTTAAGAGATTAAGGAAATCCAGAAATTGCCAGTCATTGCTGAAAATATGAAACCTGAATTCAGAAAGGTCCAAGTAATGATACAGATTTGCAAATCACTGTACCAAACCCATGTTTGTCAGGCAATGTGAGTTCTGCCAGGGAGAGATGTGGAAGAGGAAGACAAGAGCTTTTATTCGACAGGATATATAGAACAGGCAGGCATTGAATGTGGAGAGTGGTAAGGAGGGCCTCATAGGCAAGAGCAAAATACTTAGGGAAAGTCAGTGCTTATCACTTTGAGTTTTAGAATTTTGTTACTTGATTTTCTCCCCTGATACTCACATATTTTCATCTAGCACTACTGAACATGTCCCCAGAGAATTCTTTCAATCTGAAAGTGATAGTTCCTTAAAGAATTACTTGTAGCAAGAAAGTCAGGTTCTCCAGAGAAGTCCAGAAACATAGAGTTAAGAGAAGACATGTGAAAATAGCACACAGGCAGGCAGAAACTCAAACATTTTATTTTTATTTTTATTTTTATTTGACAGGCAGAGTGGATAGTGAGAGAGAGACAGAGAGAAAGGTCTTCCTTTGCCGTTGGTTCACCCTCCAATGGCCGCCGTGGCTGGCCGGCGCGCTGCGGCCAGCGCATCGCACTGATCTGAAGCCAGGAGTCAGGTGCTTCTTCTGGTCTCCCATGCGGATGCAGGGCCCAAGCACTTGGGCCATCCTCCACTGCACTCCCTGGCCACAGCAGAGAGCTGGCCTGAAAGAGGGGCAACCGGGACAGAATCCGGCGCCCCAACCCGGACTAGAACCTAGTGTGCCGGTGCCGCAAGGCGGAGGATTAGCCTATTGAGCCGCGGCGCTGGCCGGAAACTCAAAACATTTTAACGAACATTTTTTACCAAAATATCTAGTGTGGAGCTTATTCCTTTCTATGTTTTATTTACAAAGTCACTAAATATCCTTGGATTAACACACAGAAAGTTTTAACTTTGCATGCCGTGTCTTTTACTCTATCACTCTGTATCCCATCCACTTTAGATTTCAAGATTTCAAGGTACAAAAAGAATTCCAGGTTATTGAGTAGGAATCCCCAAGTCCTAGAACCTGCTTTCCCACCTGACTTTGGGTGGGTTATTTGGATTTGGTGAGCTGTAAGTCTTACCCATGAAACAATCAGGGGTGCTAAATATTTCTTAAGTCACCTCCAACTCAAAAATTCTTTGATTCCATGGCTTTGAAGTCTAAAGTTTGAAATCTGCCTGATAGGTATGTAGTCAGGAGAAGAGAAATCCCCCCCCCCCCCCCGCCAAAGAAAAAGGTGGTGTTGTGGTGTTGGTAGTTTGGTCAGTGAGTGGGTGATAACTCCAAGGACCAAAACAATGGTATTGGTCAGTTGGTGCTTAAAAAAGATCTAAAACTTGTTACCAGCAGTGTCTCCTCTAAACTCTGTCTTCAAACACTTGGCTCTTGGATGTGACTTTGGAATAAACGAAGGCAGGGTTCTGACTGCAACTATTCATCATTTCAGACCTTGTAGAAAGATGATCTTAC
This sequence comes from Oryctolagus cuniculus, assembly GCF_964237555.1. Taxonomy (NCBI): domain Eukaryota; kingdom Metazoa; phylum Chordata; class Mammalia; order Lagomorpha; family Leporidae; genus Oryctolagus; species Oryctolagus cuniculus. The sequence continues at coordinate 13,085,316 of NC_091447.1, forward strand.
AATGCCAAGAATAGTGTATGGAGGCACTTGTCAGATATATGGTAAATTAGAAAATAACAGAGAATGACACATCCACAAAGATTTATTTTTCAGCCATAGAAACTTTCTGGAACATGTTAGAGTATCTGACTATTTTAGTATCACAAGAATATTTTTAAAAATCTATCGTGCAAAAAACACATCAGTGTCTTCAAAATGAATATTTGCTACCAAAGTAACCTTGGAAGTCTTAGAAGGTCATAGGTCTGAGCTACCTAGGAAACAAACACACACAGATCTACAAAGGCAAAATGTGTATATTTGGAAAGTTATACCCCAGAGTACTATAAAAACAGACAAACAGGAGTGGCATGAATTAAATTTGCCCTAGGGGCCAGCACTGTGGTGTAGCGGGTTAACGCTCTGGCCTGAAGCGCCAGCATCCCAAATGGGCTCCGGTTCGAGACCCGGCTGCTCCACTTCCAATCCAGCTCTCTGCTATGGCCTGGGGAAGTAGTGGAAGATGGCTCAAGGCCTTAGGCCCTTGCACCCATGTGAGAGACCCAGAAGAAGCTCCTGGTTCCTGGCTTCAGATCGGCACAGCTCTGGCCATTGTGGCCAATTGGGGAGTGAACCAGCGGATGGAAGACCCCCCCCCACTCCCTCTCTCTTTCTGCCTCTCCTCTCTGTGTAACTCTGACTTTCAAATAAATAAATAAAACCTTTAAATTTGCCCTGGACTCTAACATATGATCTAAGAAGAAGAAAAAAGGTTTTTTTTTACATTTTAGAATAATTCAGTGATGATGATGATGATATGATGATGGTTTGACAAGTATGTGTTACAAAATATTTATGAGGCCTAGCATATTGCTTTTGGACTAGAGCAATCAATACTTATTTTATTGACAATGATAATTTGAAAGAATGAACTATGAAGGTGATTTAGTGCATTTGGCATTCAATGAACCACACATTCACATACTTGGGACCAACTAAACTTTAGAATATAGGGATGTTTGGAAGCATTTGGAAAAGATGTAGGCAGTGTTTAAAATTTAATTTAACTAAAATGCTAATAATATGGGCAAAATTCATCTTAATGCACAAAATCTATGTAAATTAGTATGTTATCTGTAGAAAAAAATTTAAAACCTTACAAGGAATTTATTAAATGAGTACTGGAAATAATAAGCACAAGTCATAAGTGAGAAATACTGTCAGTTCAACAGTGAATGGTTCTCAGGTGCAGTGTCTATGCTGTTCTCTACCCATTAATGCTTGAGTCGATTCTTGTAAGAATCCTTTCAAATAGAAACTCTTACTCCCGAGTTCAGACAAAGAAAACCAAGTCTTAGAGGCTGTCATCCCACCACACAACTAAAGTCATTGTTTGGCACTCATATTTGCCCGATTCCCAGGCTCATCATTTCAACCACTGTGCCACACAGTGAATAGGAGATAAACACCAATAAAATGAAATCATGGCAGGAGGGACTGGTAATAGTGAATTGTTTTTTATTAAGGGATAGATATCATAGGGTGTAGCTGAAGCATATTTCACTGACTGAAACCGGTACACATAGTGTGCCTTGTTCGCTATGCAAAATCAGCATTCATGGTTAGTGAAAAAGTGAATCTTCATGGGGAAAAGTCGTGTCTGATCACACTTTCCAATGTAACAGATTATATAAACTGTAGTTATATGAATGCAGGGCCTTAGGAATCTCTGTTCCCATGTTTCATTTTTAAGTACTTGGAGTTGTAAGTGAGTAAAGTTAAAAGTTACATTTAGTGAAAAACACAACTAGCAATCTAGTAGCTGCTATGACTTTCATGCAAATGCATCTTTCTAAAGAACATGAGGGCTTTAAAAAGGTTTTTAAAATTCTTTTTTCTTAGGGAGGGAGAGAGAGGGAGCACCCAAGCATACTCCCATCAAACTGCTTCATCTCCTAAATACTGGAACTGCCAGGGGCTAGGCTGGGGGAGCCAGGAGCTGAAAACTCAGTCCAGGTCTTCCAGGTGGACAGGAGAAACACAATTACTTATGCCATTTCCGCTGCCTCCTAGAGGTCTATTAGCAGGAAGCTGGAGTCAGGAGGTGGGCAGGATGTTGAACCTAAATACTCTGTTGGGGGATGTAGACATCTTAATTGGCATCTTAATGCCCAGCTAAATGTCCATCCCCATGCAGGTTTCTGAAGTGGCTCACCTTCTCATATTGGTATTCCTTTTTTAAAACAATTTTTATTTACTTGAAAAGTAGGGAGACAAACAAGCAGAAAAATATCTCTCATCCCCAAATGCCCACAAGACCAGGGGATGGCCCTGAACCAGTTCCTGGAACGGGAAACTCAATCTGGATCTCCCACAGGGGTGTCAAGGACCCAGCTAGTTGAACCATCACCTGCTGCCTCCCAGGGTGCACATTGGCAAGAAGCTGGAATCCAGAACAGAGCTTGAACTCAGAGTCAAGCACTCCGACATGCGATGTGGAGTACTGGTAGCATCCTAACTGCTAGGCCAAATGCTGACCCCTAATACAAATACATTCTTATCTGAAGTTACTATGTGCTCAGAAGGCACTGTTCTTGCCCCTCAGAGTCTGCAAGGAATCTGAATTCTCTCTCTCTACTTTCAACCCTGGGGTCCCAACCTCTTCCTCCAAGCAAATGCTGATTGGGGGGAGGGTCAGCAATAAATGTGTTACTCCAAAGCCTCCTTCAAATCTCTCCCATAAATCAATACCTCCCCTATCATGGGATGTAAAAAAAGAATGGGGCGGCAGGGAGAGGCATTCTATGCTTAGCATCTCCAGAAGGGCCTCTGGAATTCCACAGTTACCAACAGGACAGGATTTGCTTGGTCCGACAAATGCAGTAACATGAAAGGAAGAATGAAGCCCAGCATCATTGCTTAAAATACACGCCCTGCATTGTCTTTGCCTTCTTTTTCCAGGGCATCCTGTTGCCTCTGGACTTGGCAATTATCTGTTGGCAAACCCAGGAGGACTTTCAGATGGGGAGATTCATTCATAAAAAGAGCAGATCCTGCTGTTCTCAAGTCTCCTTGGCAGTGTGAACCAGGCTGCCTGAGCTGTTGGCTCTGACCGTGACCTAACTCCCAGGCCTGCACACTTGGGCACCCGGAACCTTCTGGAAGCATGTCTCCTATTTTCTCCGCTTACTAGCAGTCATTTAGACTCCTTCCTAGGTCTGTGCCGAAAGCTTCTCAATGTGGGGAGCCCGATTCATCTCTGGAGAGAGACTCCTCTGTGACTTGAAAACTCCAGTCCCCATGGTACAGTGTTGTTAAGCTTTGCTGCTGAGTCTCCAAGGAAACCATTGCTATTTGTGACTCTGTTTGGAGCTCAAGAAGTAATTCTTACCTACTTTCACTAGACTGACAGTGTCATGACAGCTGCAAGAGACTGCTGTTTCCACGACGAGAGATTCTGTAAATCGATTATTAATGAAGCACTGCCATATCTGAAGAGCCTCTGTTCTTCAGAGGGAGTGTGTTTCTATTTAATTATTGAAATGCAAGCTGTGCCATGGCACAGTAGCACACGAGTCAGCTATTATCCCCCCAAAATGGTTCAAAAATCAATCTTCATTCCAAAACCCATAATAAAAAAATAAAAAATAGCAATTTATTGGGAAAAACTAAAGACATCCTGTGTCAGAAAAGCTATCATTAGTTGTGCTAAAACTAATATGTACATATTTTTAAAGAGAGCTATGCATAATTATGCAAAAGAATTTTAAGTACTCAGCGAGTGGAGGACCCACTGAATTGTAACTGTCATTGGTAGGTTGACATTTGCCCTGCTTCTGCCTGTCACACCAACCATGGAGGCTGCTAGGATTAAAGATGTGCGTGAATGGTTACTAACAAATCTACTCAGGTTACCACGCTTTTCACCTTCTCTCGAGTATAGTCAGCTTGTTCTAAGAAAGTTTTGGCCTCTTCTAGAATCACAAATTTTTTTTCTATTTATCTTTTTTTTTAAAGAAAGCTTTTATTTAACGAATATAAATTTCATAGGTACAGCTTTAGGAATATAGTGGTTCTTCCTCCCGTACTTGCCCTCCCTCCCCTGCTCCCATTCCACCTTCTACTCCCTCTCCCATCCCATTCTTCATTAGGATTCATTTTTAATTAACTTTATATACAGAAGACTAACTCTATACTAAGTAAAGATTTCAACAATTTGCACCCACCCATACACACACAAAGTATAAAGTACTGCTTGAAAACAAGTTTTATAGTTAATTCTCAGTACAACTCATTAAGGACAGAGATCCTACATGGGGAATAAGTGCACAGTGACTCTTGTTGTTGACTTAACAATTGACACTCTTACTTATGATGTCAGTGATCACCCAAGGCTCTTGACATGAGCTGCCAAAGCTATGGAAGCCTTTTGAGTCCACAAACTCCATCAGTATTTAGACAGGGACATAAGCAAAATGGAAGTCCTCTTTCCTCCCTTCAGAGAAAAGTACCTCCTTCTTTGATGGCCCCTTCTTTCCACTGGGGTCTCACTCACAGAGATCCTTCATGTAGAACACTTTTTGCCACAGTGTTTTGGCTTTCCATGCCTGACAGGTAGAGTCACGAATTTTGCCTCTATATCTGCTTCTGAAATTCTATGATGGAGGGACCTTAAGTTGAGGATGAGAAAATTAAAACTCTCCTAGTTGACTACAGAGGTCTCAAAACTCCTGATATAAAAGGGAATGGTGCAGCAAAGTGAATGGAGGTGGGTGGGAAATGTGAAGTGGCATCCACAGCATTTTACAGAAAGGTGTCAAACACTGATTTCTGTCTTTGTTAGAGCAAGGATGGGCATTGTCAAAGTTTATGGGGCATTTAAACCTGTCCATAGTGCTGCCATTGGTTCTTTAGTACTTGGCTTCCATGTTTCAGCAGATTAGTCGGGCTGCTGAAATCTTGTGGGTGGTGTGTGAAGTGACCATGTCTAGTTTCCTCTGACACCTCTGAGATTGAGCAACTGAGAAAAATCACTGCAGGCCAAAGAAGAGAAGATAATGATTTGGACTCCATTACAGTGGCAAGAAGAGAGGGCAAAAGCTACAGCAATAACCACAATTGTCATTTACTGTGAGAAGCATTCCCAATGCCTTATTTTATTTACTCTTCAGAACCATATTGTGTGATTGTGTAATTCTATCCATTCTTCAGAGTCATGGAGATGTGAAGTTAGTGACGCAAGTAACACAGCTAATTCATGGTAGAGCTGCAATCTGAATTGAAGTGTACTTGAGTTTAAGTCCATGATGTTCCAACAGTTAAGAGAAAGCACCTAGGTGGGCATATGGCACAGCAGTTGAGACATTGCTTGGGATGCCAGCATTACCATATTGAAATGCCTGGATTTGAGTCCTGGCTCAGCTCCCAAATCCAACTTCCTGCTAATGCCGACCCTGGGAAGCAGCAGGTGGTAGCTCAGTAGTGGGATCTTTGACCTCTACAGACCCTCCAGGACTGAGTTCCTGGCTCCTGGATTCATCCTAGCAAGGCTCCGGCTGTTCTAGGCATATGGGGAGTGAACTAGTGGGTGGGAGATTCTCTGTCTCTTTCTGCCTTTCAAATAAAATACCTAAATAAATAGAAACATTTTTTTAAAAAGATCTAGCACTAGATGAGTAAGTGGTTATTCACATGTAATGGAGAGGCTATACCGGTAGACTGATTTTTTTAGCTTAGTTTGCAGGTGGATGATGATACTGTTTACAGACAAAGAGAAAAGAAGAGGAGCCATAGATGTGGAAGGGAAGCTAATAAGTTGATTCAGGAAGTGGTTATTTTTACATTAATGCAGAATACTCCAAGGGATATATCCTGCAGGAGATGGGAAACTCAGGTCTGCAGATAAAGCTTAAGGATAACTAGAGGTGATAGGCAAAGTTAATGCCTTGGGAGTTTGTAAGTAGAGACGAGAACCGAACTGAGAACAGAGAACCAGGGTGAAATCTTGGGCAAATCTAGTCAAATGTTAGATAGAGCTAACTGGTTTGTTTATAACAAGTCAGCTACCATGGATTTCCCCCAGGTCAATTCTACTGTAATGTGTAGCCTGAAACCATGGTCTGAGCAAGGGGCAGAGGGAAGGGAGAGTGACATTAGGTCCAAAGACCCTCAGGGAGGACAGCAGCTCCCCATGAGCTGAGAGATGGCCCCCAAACAGGCAGCTCTGAGGGACAGTGTGACAGGAGTCATGAAGAAAGGTAAATAACAGGAACAGAAATAGGAATTGTGGCATCTCCTCAGCAGGATTTAGTTGAGACATGGAGAAGAAGTCTAGAAACATTTCCACGGAGAGGAGGGGTGTGGCTGAGAGAGACTTTACCATGTCACAGCTGTGTGGAATAGCCCAACTGAGCTGGAAAGACAAAGGAAGAGAGAAGGGTGTTGAGGAAGAGACTCAGGCAGCGGGAACATGTGGGAAGTGAGCTTGGAGCACAAGCTGGTCTTGAAAAGGGAGGAGATGCATGCTCCTGAGGTAAAATGAAAATAAGTGAGGTGGATGGACAGGGATCAGTAAGAAAATGGAGGAAGGAAGGTCAAGGTCCCCTTCTGACCATCTTGATTTTCTTGAAAGAAGTAGAAGAAGCTTTCGGAAGTTTTCTCCCAACCAGGTCCCAGTACAGCCCAGGGTGGGCCTGGTCCTGTGGTGGAGACTTGTTGTATACAGCTGAAGTCAGATTTTAAGAGGATCAGGTGCTTAAAGCCAAGAAGTCGAGATAGCAAGAGGCAACCGTGATGAACTACACAAACAACTTGGGGAGCCAAGAGACCCAGCTGAAGAGAGGTCAAAGCCGACCGCAGGCAAAGGGGCAGCCCAGCTGGAGGAATGCAGGCCAAGTGCTTCCCCTGCAGCTGCTCACATCTCTGCTGCTGCTTTCCCTCAGAACAGAGAGAGGAAGTCATTTCTTGAGAGTGATTAAACTGATGGGCCATCAGTCATCCTAGAACATACCTTCAATATTTAGACAGACGGTTTACAACCCTGCCTTAACCTTCTCTCCCTGCCTATGCAGAACCGCAAAGTCATCCAGTGAGAGAGTTCAGGGTCTTCTCAGGGCTCTCCTGAGATCTGGGCATGTGCCTAGTCCTGTGCGAATGCACAAGTCCTAGATTCCCAGGCACACGAGAGATCTTTGCAGAGAACCCTTGTTCATCTCATTTCCTGTATTTTCCTTTTCTAAGCTAGCTTCTTGCTCACCCCAACTTTTATCGCTGCCTCAGGCAGCAGTGATGCTAAACAATCGCCATAGGTTATCTTCAACAAATGCCTCCAGGGAAAGTTAACTCTGAGTCAGGTCAAATAAAGATAAAACCTGCAAGCTGGCCTGCCAGGCAGGTCAAATAATAACCGTGCTCCAGAGATGAGATTTGGAGGAGCTGCAACCCCACCCGGCGCCCTCCTGTGGTTGCTGGGCTGCAGGTTTTCACTGTGATTGCAGCTGTTGGATTTGAAAGCTGCCACAGAGCTAGGGGAGGGAGAACAGAAATGGTGCAGATTATAACACCATACCGCTCTCTGTTATTACCAAGATTCCACCATTTTTCATGAGCAGATGCTCCCGACAATGGAATCAAGCCTCTAGTTGATTTTAATCTTTGAAAAAGGTGTGTGTGTGTGTGTGTGTGTGTGTGTGTTTGACAATTTTTGCCAGCATTCTCATTGCTTCTGAAGAAGTAAGGATTCTCAGAGGTTTTTGGTTGACCTTCCCTGCTGACATCACTGTCTTATGACCTTGTTCAATTTGTATGAGGTCAATTCACGAAGTTCGTGGAAAATGGAAATAAAAGATGAGTTTACAGGGCTGGTGTGGGGTAGCTGGTTAAGATACCACCTGCAACACCATCTTCTCATATTGGAGCACCAGTTCCACTTCCAACTACTCCACTTCCAATCCAGCTTCCTGCTGATGCACCCGGGAAGACAGCAGAAGATGGTTCCAGTGCTGGGGCCCCTGACACCCATGTGGGAGATCCAGATGGAATTTTGACTCCTGACCATTGTGGCCATTTGGGGGGTGAACCAGCAGATGAAAGATCTCTCTTTATCTTTCTCCGTCTCTCCTTGTCACTCTGCCCTTCAAATAAATAAAATAAACTTCTTTTTAAATTTAACGAGGGAGGTGAAAGATCTCTACAATGAAAATTACATTTTAAAGAAATAAATAAGATACAAAAAAAAAGGGAAGAATCTTCCATGTTTGTGGATTGGAAGAATTAATATCATCAAACTATCCATGCTGCCCAAAGCAATTTATATATTCAATGTGATCCCAATAAAAATACCAATGACATTATTTTCAGATCTAGAAGAAATGATGCTAAAATTTATATGTAAACACAAGAGAACCCAAATATCTAAAGCAATCTTAAACAACAAAAACAAATCTGGAGCCATCACAATGCCAGATTTCAAGACATACTACAGAGCAGTTATAATCAAAACAGCCTGGTACTGGCACAAAAATAGACATATAGACCAATGGAACAGAACAGAAACTCCAGAAAATTAATCCATTTTCTATTAAATATGGTAGAGTGCCTGCAGCATGGGAGAGGCTTGGTAAGTGGCGGTTTCGTCAGGGAGCTGCTGGAGTGCTGGAGCAGAATGAAAGCTGATGTTCATGTTGCAGGAGAGGTCTAGCTTTACACTCTTGCATGGACCAGGGAAAGAACAGGTGGGTTGGCCCCAGCAGAACAGGCGAAACCCATGGGGTTGCTATAGAGATCTGTAGGAATTGAGTTGTAATGAACAATTCCTACCTGCGTCTACAGGGACGCTGAGAGACAGAGAGAGTAGACAAGAAATCTCTGAGAAACTGCAGTTTTACAATCTTGGAGAGAACTAATGAAAACCCTGAAATTGAGCCCCAAAGAAAGGGTGAGGAGAAGAGTCCCAAGAGCAAAATCTGCGAGTCAGTAGGGACCAGGTGAGCGCTAGTTCAGGTCAGAAATGGGGCTGGGGGTGCGAAGGGAGAGCAAGGGTTCTAACCTGTTCCAAGGAGGCCAAGGAGATGCAAAGGCCAGGGGAGGAGAAGAGGACCATGAGGCCATGGGTGTGGCTCCAGGCACACAGACAGGCCCCAGTTACAATGTGGAGGGGAAAAGGAGATGCGTGTTCATCAAGCAGGAAGAGGTTCCTTTTTCCTGTTCTTGCCCCATCAGTGGAGTCTTCTCGCCTGTGTTGTGTGAGGTAGTTTTCTTGTCCCCTTTCCAGAAGCCTCCCCAAGACAGATTGTGGCACAGATAAACACAGAATTTCAAGGGAGCAAACTGTACCCACGGACTCCATTCATAGGCACTTCGCAGGTGCACACAGCACACTTAGATGGCAGGCCTTGGCTGCATCATCATAGTGCTCTAGGAACTTAGGCCCATTTTATATTAGCCAGGGAAAATGTCATGAGGCAAAACCAAGCTTCATGGATAAATTTAAAATTAATCATGGTTTGAAATGATCTTTTAACATGGCATTCTTTTTTTTTTTAATTAATTTATTTATTTGAGAGGCAGAGTTACAGACATAGAGAGGGAAAGACAGAAAGAGAGAGAGGTCTTCCATCCACTGATTCACTCCCCAAATGGCCACAGTGGCTGGAGCTCTGCTGATCCGAAGCCAGGAGCCAGGAGCTTCTTCTGGGTCTCTCATGCGGGTGCAGGGGCCCAAGCACTTAGGTCATCTTCCATTGCCTTCCATTCCCTGCCATAGCAGGGAACTAGATTGGAAGTGGAGCAGCCGGGACTCGAACCGGCGCCCATCTGGGATGCCAGCAGTGCAGGCAGAGGCTTCACCCACTACGCCACAGTGCCGGCCCCACATGGCATTCTTTTAAATCACCTCAATGGTTATGGAATTCTTTGCATGTGGTAGGCACCAAGTGAGGGTCTGGGAGGGAGGTGAATGCCATTAACTGCTTTGGAGCGGTCAGAGAGAGAGGGAACTGAGACAGTCAACAACCAACTAAAACACACAGCAAAAACAAAGCAAAGCAAACAAACCAAAACCCCTGGAGTGTTTAAGAGATACAAGTAATGAACCATAGGAATATGAAACTTGAAATCTCCACGTAAGAAGTAGATAGCAAAAAATATATGAGTTTTAAAGGAAAGAATTTTAATAGAAAAAGTATTTTGCCTACATTGCTACTTCTGTAAACAGAACTGTTTTACCTATTTTGTGTATCACTTATTAACATCCATGTCCAAGTTTATTTCTCCTGTAATAACTGAAATTAGGAATGAAATTTTTTTTTAAAAAAAGCTATTTCAGTTGCCATGTTTAGATAAGAAGTTCCATCAATCCGTGAACAGACTAGGATTGTCTAGGTATTGAAATATTTGTAAACTAATGTTGTTTTGGTCTCTTACTGTAAACACACTGAACTATTAGAGAAGGCCTGGGGCAGGGTCACTAAGTCAGGATGATGCGGAAACCGTGTAATATATTCTCTGACTTCCTAACATAGCAAACTCAAATGGAATTAAAAGATAAGCTTATTTTGCAAAAACTCTTGAAATTATGCATATGAGGAGTCCTGATAAAGTTCAGAAAAAATGCATATTATGAAAAATGTATGGATTTCAAATATTTTTGCACTAAAATTTATCTTTTGCTTCCATTTTCCATGAACTTTTTGAAATGCTTTCATGTTAGGAGCGTCATGAGCATAAACACAGCCATCATTCACATTATTTGATGTTTGCCTCAGGAGAAAATAGCATGTTTTTCAGTTCTATACTTACTAAGCTTTGGCCTAGGCATTGCAGGGAAAAGAGATCCTGTAGGAACTTACAGTCTAGTGGCAGGAAAAACAAATCACAAATCAGAATGGACATTTCAGCAGAGCATGAATAAAAGGAAGTTTTTGCTTTCACAAGAAGTTTCACAAAAGCTCTAGAGTTAATGTCATGGTGAATGGCTGGATGGTTCTCACCCCTCCGTCAGGACCAGTGCAGTAGTGTTTACGTTCACAGCATTGCTTGTGCAGAGTTCTGGAAGTCCTAGACTGTGCAATAAGGCAAGAAAAGGAAATCAAACACATGAAGGCTAAAAAGGAAGAAAATAAAATATTTTCCCATTTTGCAGATGACATGCTAGTCCATGTAGAAAATTCAAAGTATTCTATACCAAATTCTGAGAATCTCAGCAGATCACAGAATACAAAAACAACCTAGAAAAATAAATTGAATATATAGTAACAATGAACACTTAGAAATAAAAGTAAATACATGATACCCACATAGTCATTTTAAAAAGTGAAATCACTACATAAAAATCTAATAAAAATGGACAGAACTTGTGTGCTGAAAATTATGAGTACTGATGAAAGGAATCAAATAAGATGCAAATAAATGGACAGACACAGCAAATGCATAGACGTCTCCACAGAGTGAAGATATCAGTTCTCACAATTAACTTGTACATGTAATGCAATTGCTATCAAAATCCCAGCAGGGCTTTATGAATATGTAGATAAGCATATTCCAAAACTGTTACAGAAAGGCTAGGAAATCCACATAGGTAAAACCAACTGATTTGTGACAAAGATGTAAAAGCAGTTCAACACAGGAGAGAATTTTGTTACTGAGTGGAGCTGAATGAACCTACCTAAACCTTACACCTTCTGTAAAAATTAATGTGTGTCAAAAATTTAAATGTAAAACATAAAATTGGAGTTTTTAGAAGATAATATATTAGAAAAATCTACAGAATCGAAGGCTAGGGGTGGTTTTAAGTATAAGATTGGAATGGAGGGGTGGGGTGGGGTGGCGCTGTGGCTTAGTGGGCTAATGCCCTGGCCTGAAGTGCTGACATCCCATATGGGCGCCGGTTTGAGTCCCAGCTACTCCACTTCCAATCCAGCTCTCTGCTGTGGCCCAGGAGGGCAGTGGAGGATGGCCCAAGTCCTTGGGCCCCTGCACCCGCGTGGGAGACCCGGAGGAGGCTCCTGGCTTCTGCCTTCGGATCGGCACAGTTCCGGCCATTGCGGCCAACTGGGGAGTGAACCAGCGGATGCAAGACCTCTCTCTCTCTCTCTCTCTCTGCCTCACCTCTCTGTGTAACTCTGATTTTCAAATAAATAAATCTAAAAAAAAAAAAAAAAAAAAAAAAAAAAACCTTGGAAATGGGACCCATAGAAGTCAGATGGACTTCCTAAAAATTGTGACCTTTTGTTTTGCAAAAGGCTCTTTGAGGAGTTTGCAAAAACAAGCTGCAGGCTAGGAAATAGTTGCAAACCACATGTCAACAAAAGATTTGCCTCTAGAAGATGCAAAGAATCTAGCTAAAAAATGGGCCCAAGGCATAAGTGGACATTTCACAAAAGTAGGTGTTTGAGGGAGGACTTAAAAATTTCATGCAAAATGGAAAAATTATGCATGGGTTTCAAATTCTTTGCACTAAAATAAACATCTTTTAATTCCATTTTCCATGAACTTTCCTAAGCCCTCTCATGAATATGGCAAATAAGCACATGAAAATGAATTTGACACCATGTGTCATTACAGCAACACAAACTAAGCCCATGATGTGCTATCACTAGACACCGACTAGAATAGCTAAAATAAAAAATAGTGGCATTATTAAATGCTGGAACTCAACAACTTATCCGTTGCTGGTAGGAATGTGAAATGCTACAGTTACTCTCAAAGACAGTCTTTTTCTTAAGAAGCTAAGCACATTATAAAGCCACACAAGCACACTCGGGCATTTATACCAGAGCATTGCAAGTTCATATCCTCACAAAAATGTGTACATGGATGGTCATAATATCTTTACTTGTAATTGCCTCCAAATTGTAAACAGTCCAGAGGCCCTTCAGTGGGTGAGTGGTTAAACACTCATGTATTCCATGAGAACCCTGCAAAGTTTGTGGAAAAATGTAGTTAAAAGATAAGTTTATTTTTATGCAAAAAGTAGTATTTAAAATCCATACATAGTTTTTTTCATAATACATGTTTTCCATGTTTTGAAAGTCCTTAAAATGTACGGATGTAAATTTTTAGCTCCAAAAGAAATTTATTTTTAAATTCCATTTCTCTTTCTTCTCCTCCTCCTCCTCCTCTTCCTCCTCCTTCTTTCTTTTTTTTTTAGATTTTTAAGCAAGATTTATTAAAGTCAAAGACCTCCAGCCAGAATGGTAAAATAGGAAAAAACAAAACAAAACAACAACAACAACAAAAACACCTGAACTGATGTTTTTAAGCACAATTTTGGGAGAATAAAAAAAGTTGACATTCAGTTATATAGCAGGGACAAAAACCACCAAAAGACCTGATTTTAAATCTTTAATCCTATCTGGCTTGCTCAAGATAAAACAAAAAGAGCCATCAGAAGGGTGGGATACCTAATGTACTTTACAATAAACTGGAAGCAAGATTGGAAGCTTTCAAGGGGTAGGCAGGCAGGCACTTTTGACCTTGCTAAAGATTTCGCACCCTCAGTTTCCACTGGGACCACCCTGACTGCCTATTAACCCATCTCACTCCTCACATTCCCCACTCCCAGAAGAATGGACTCTAACTTCTGTTAGGGGGACTGGGCGCTGACCACTCTGGCTGCTTCATGCTGAAAAGGGGCGTTGTTGGGAATGGCAGTCAAGACAGGTGACTTCTCAGCGGGAGGTAGCTTCTCCAGGGGGATGCAGTGACAGCTTACAGAAACTGCTTCCATCAGAGGTTCCATATGTAAATTCCATTTTCCATGAACATATTGAAGTACCTTCATATATCTTGTTATACAGCTTATAAAAAAAGAAAGAAATGACTGATGCATGCAACCACTTGGATGGATCTTAAGAGAATTGTACTGCGAAAAAAAAAAAGATCTATCATCAAAGATTACATACTATATTGTCTCATTTATATAACATTTTCAACATGACAAAACTAGGAGTAGGCATTGTAGCCAATATTTGGGACACTGGCATCCTGAATCAGAATGTTAAAGAGCCAGCTCCACTGCTTCCAATCCAGCTACTTGCTAATGTGTCCTGGGGGCAGCAGATAATGAGGAGAGAGATGTGTGTGACTCTAAATGGGTAGCAGGAAACATCTTTTTTGGTTATAGGACAGTTCTGTATCTCCACTGTTGTAGCGATGTTTACATGAATCAATGCAGGTGCTAAAATTGCAGAATTGCACACACACACACACACACACATTCCAATTTGAGTAAATTTTCACCTGCTAAACTGGTGAAATGTAAATACAGGCTATTGGTTTTACAATTTCCTGCTTTACATACCATACCATAGTTATGTAAGATGTTACCCAAGGGTAAACTGAATGAAAGGTACATGGGACCCCTCTCCATTGTTTGTGGAACTTCCTGTGAATCTATAATTATTTCAAAATATAAGGCTTAAGATTTTGGGTCCAAATTGAAAGCAATAACATGGAAATATACTTTGTATTCTGTTCTTTAGTACCCTGAACAGATGAAGAAATAAGAAAGGTGTCATACCAAAGCCATGTGGCTTTTTGCTGTATCTTTTTGTGTAAGCTGTGTCAGGAATTACTCAGCTGACAAATAAAGGTTAACATTCAGATCTCAATGTTAGATGTCTGAGACTAAAGAAAGGATTCTGTTTTCTCAATAGCTATTTGACATTTTCTTAAATATTTATTTATTTGAAAGGCAGAGTTAACAGAGAGGCAGAGGCAGAGAGACAGAGAGGTCTTCCATCTGCTGCTTTACTCCCCAGATGGCCGCAGTGGCCAGAGCTGTGCCGATCTGAAGCCAGGAACTAGGAGTTTCTTCTGGGTCTCCCATGTTGGTGCAGGGGCACAGGGACTTGGGTCATCTTCTACTGCTTTCCCAGGCCATAGGAGAGAGCTGTATCGCAAGTGGAGCAGCTGGAACTTGAACTGGCACCCGTATGGGATGCCAGCACTGCAGGCAGTGGCTTTACTTGCTACACCACAGCACTGACCCACTATTTAATTTTTTTTTTTTTTTGGACAGGCAGAGTGGACAGTGAGAGAGAGACAGAGAGAAAGGTCTTCCTTTACCATTGGTTCACCCTCCAATGGCCACTGTGGCCGGTGCACCGCGCTGATCTGAAGCCAGGAGCCAGGTGCTTATCCTGGTCTCCCATGCAGGTGCAGGGCCCAAGCACTTGGTCCATCTTCTACTGTTATCCCAGGCCACAGCAGAGAGCTGGATGGGAAGAAGTGCAGTCGGGACTAGAACCGGTGTCCATATGGTGTGGTAGCAGGAATCTGGATAAGGAAGAGTACCCGGTGGGACTGGAATAAGCAATCTGATCTATGATGTGGGCACTCCATTCAGTGCCTGCTGCACCACACCTACCCCTGACTGGGTTATTCTAAAGGACTCCTTGGGTGTTGGATGTGGAGCATGGGTGCCTAGATAAGGACCTCACATTCAGAGGAGAGAAGCCGTGACCTAGAGTGCCTTTCACTGGACAATGAGGCGATGATTCACAGGCTTGTTCCCAGCAATTAGAGAAGTCCATTGTGTTCACCTTTTATTCTTCAACACCTGGATTTCCTTCCCCTTTCTTTGAAGTTCCCTGTTCCTTCTCCCTTTGATGCAGAAACCCAATATTTGGCCAAATTGGGCTTTCAGTTGGCTATCAACTACATCTAATTTTTTTTATTTAGATGTGTGCTTTTTATCTCAGTTGAAACTATTTGTAGAGAACATGGGAGGGACACTTGCATCAGAAGAGCGTTCTTGGTCACTGGACAACACCGCACATGGGACCTCTCGTGACTAGTGAAGATCACATCCTGCAGTTGCAGCCTTATTAAGGCTCTCTTGTAGACAGCACAGAATTTCCCTCTTGCCCTCATAATCCCCAAATCCTGTCTTCCACTTTCCTGCACTTTCTTGAAAATGTGCTAGTTTTGACTTGTTTGACATGCTCAGCCATTGTGGTGCATAGACATTTTAGTGTTTCTCCCTGTTAACCTTCCTTTCCCATGCTTCTTCCTTCAGTTCCGGCCATCAGGATCCAAAGCAACAAGCTCGTTAAGTGATTAGAGTCACTTTCGTCATTTATTAGGGCGCCAGAATTCTGGCTTCTTTGTGAAAGCTAGCTCAGTCATGTGGCAGGTTCAACAAGAGATTCCAGATGCAAATCATTTTCTCCACCATAAATTATCTCCATCTTACTCAGAGTTTGAACTGTAAAGTTGGCAGAAAACAATTTTTTTTGTAACTTGTCCCATTATTGTGGCCAATAAAATAAAAAGATTGGGAAAAAAATGCAGTGATTTTTATTCTTCCTATGCAAGAACATGGTACAAGTTTCTTCATAAACTGAATACTTGCATAACACTGAGGAAGTTTTTTTCTGTCTTTCCTATATCCATTAATCTTCAGCAGATAAGGCAAGATTTCCAAAGGGGGCTGTACCTGGATCTCTTTTGTTTTTCAGTTTCTCTGAATGCTTTTCATCAAGTTTTGGTTTTCTAATTTTAACACTGAATTCTGTGTGTAATTATTGAATTTTTATATATTGAGAAAAAATTGGCACTAAATGTTATGTGGTTAAAGGAAAATGGATAATTCATAAATAGGATGGTAATTTGATACTTATGAAGTGCCAGCTTTATCTATTAATACAAGGATTCTGCAATTATCACTAAACTGTTGTGTAAAATTTTAGAAAATGACAGAAGAGGACTTAGTAAATTTTACAATTAAAATTCAAGAATGGAAAAATCATTTTCCATAAATAATTGTTTGGATACATGTTCTTCTATTGACAGGCATACAAGAATTATGAGCCTTCAGTCTCAAACCAAGTATCCTATTCAAATGTCAAACTGTCAAGCAATGAGTTTATGATATAGATTATTACATATAGTAGGCACTCAGTTATTAAGCTAATGAATGACACACACACTCTCTATCTCTGTCTCTATCTTTGTAATTCTGCCTTTCAAATAAATATTTTAAATATTTAATTTAAAAAAGGATACAGCATCGTGGCACAGAGTTAAGCTGCTGCCTGTGATGCTGGCATCCAATATGGGCACCAATTGGATTCCCAGCTACTCTACTTCTGATCCAGCTTCCTGCTGATGCACCCAAGAAAGAAGTAGATGTCTCAAGTCCCTGGACTCCTGTACCCTTGTGGGAGACCCATATGGAGTTCCAGGCTCCTAGATTCAGCCTGGCCCAGCCCTAGCCATTGCAACCATTTAGGGAGTGAATCAGTATATGGAAGATCTCTCTCTCTCTCTCTCTCTCTCTCTCTCTCTCTTTCTCTTCTCTCTCTCTCTCTTTCTCTCTCTCCCTCTGTAACTCTGTCTTTCAAATAAATCATATATAAATCTTAAAAATATTAATTTAATGAATGAAGTTGGGGGATCAGTTAGCAGGTACATTGATAGAGAAACAGAGAGGTTGAGAAAACATTAAAGAATGGGTTTTTTCTCTATATTGTGAGAGATATGGAACTACATAGAGAAAAATGACATTACTGCCTTCTCATTTGTTTTGGTCCCTTTTTTTTAAAGATTTATTTTATTTATTTGAAAGGCATAGTGACAGATATGAGGAGGAAGGAGTGACAGAGAGAGAGAGAGAGAAAGAGAGAGATCTTCCATCCATTGGTTCATCCCCCAAATGGCCACAGTGGCTGGGGCTGTGCCAGACCAAAGTCAGGAGCCTGGAACTCCATCCAGATCTCCCACATAGTGGCAGGGTTCAAGCCATCATCTGCTGCCTTCCGAGATGCATTAACACAAAGCCGCATCAGAAATGGAGCAGCTAGGACTTGAACCAGTGCTGCAATGTGGGATACCCACTGCGCCACAGTGCCGGCCCCAAATATACTTTCAATTTATGATTTTTTTCCACTTATCATGGCTTAACCCAGGCATACACAGCTATCCCAGGAACATCTGTATTCAACTCTGCAGTTGTAAAGAAGACATAGACGCAGACTGTATATACATACACAAATGGCCATGCCTGTATTCCAGTAAAAGCTGTGTCAGGTCAGACTTTGCCATACACAACACGCTTCCCCTTTTCCTCTCTATTCCCCCCTCTACCCTATTTACTAAGCTCAGTCATACAGCTTCCTCCCAGCCCCTCCATGATAAACAGCTTGTTTTCATCCAGGCCTGTCCACGCACCATGCCCGGTAGGGTTTGCCTTAGACAAAGTGTTACTTCCTCAGTGAATTCTTCACTAACTGTACCACACAGGTCTCCCCTCTCTACTCTCCCTGACAGTCCTCAACTTCCCTAGGAGCACCTTGCATCTTATAATTAAACATGTATTTTTCTTCAGCATTCCACTGTAATCAAGGAAGTAATATGACACAGGTGCGTTCTAGATAGGGGGGGAGGGGAATTGACAACCAGGGCTTACAAGGCTCTGTCCACATGAGACAGATATTCTTTTAGAAGATAAAAGCAACAAGCAAGGGGGCAAATGAATGCAAAAATACTTGATAGTTCCTACACTATCAAAAAAATCAAACTAGACTCCGAGACAGGTCAGGGAAGGCCTTAGTGGAGAGGCAACAGTTGCTGAAAACTGAATTATAAGGAACTTGCCAAAGCCAGATTTTTTTTTTTGACAGGCAGAGTTAGACAGTGAGAGAGAGAGACAGAGAGAAAGGTCTTCCTTCCGCTGCTTCACCCCCCAAAATGGCTGCTATGGCCAGCGCGCTGCGCTGATCCGAAGCCAGGGATCAGGTGCTTCTCCTGGTCTCCAGTGTGGGTGCAGGGCCCAAGCACTTGGGCCATCCTCCACTGTACTCCCAGGCCACAGCAGAGAGCTGGATTGGAAGAGGAGCAACCGGGACAGAACCAGCGCCCCAACTGGGACTAGAACCCGGAGTGCCAGTGCTGCAGGCAGAGGATTAGCCTAGTGAGCCACGGAGTGGCCCAAAGCCAGATTTTTTAAAAAAAGATTTTCAAGCCCAGGAGGGGCATTTGGGCTTCAGAAAGAGGCTTTGGTAGAGCCAAGAAAGCAGAGACCAAAGTTGGCTGAAGCAGACTAAGTGATGGAGAGGAGATAAGAGCAGAGGCAGGAGCCACAGGGTCCTTCAGGCCCAACTGAGAAGTTTAGCTTTGATGCTCCCTGAGCGCACTGATCATGAACAGGCAGGGAGGGCTTGCTCCCATTGTGCTGGAGTCTGTGTTAACTCCTAAGATGCACAGTGAATGCGTAAGCTTTTCCAAATAAATGCTATGTACATGAATATGGGAAACATGCAAGCAAATTTCCTGCATTCCAAAACTCTGGGTTAGGAAGAATTGTTGCAAAGAGTCTCCAATAAACAAGCTTTGTCTTCAGTAAATAAAATTTCCACTTTTATTCTATTTATTATCAAAAAGCATAGAGGGAGCCAGCGCTGTGGCGCAGTAGATTAAGCCTCCACCTGCAGCATTGGCATCCGGCTCCGGCTCAAGTCCCAGCTGCTCCTCTTCCGATCCAGCTCTCTGCTATGGCCTGGAAAAGCAGTAGAAGATGGTCCAAGTCCTTGGGCCCCTGCACCCATGTGGGAGACCCAGAAGAACCTTCTGGCTCCTGGCTTCGGATTGATGCAGCTCTAGCCATTGAAGCCATTTAGGGAGTGAACCAGCAGATGGAAGACTTTTCTCTCCCTGTCTCTCCCTCTCACTGTCTGTAACTCTACCTCTCAAATAAATAAATAAAATCTTTATAAAAAAAAAAGTTAAAATCCCCAGCCTAAAGCTTATAGCTTTCCACCAAAGTCTCATTACAAAACTATAAGAACCAATTCCCACAGTTTCCTGTGTAAAATAAGTAAATATTTTTTTAAAATGCATAGAGGTGCTTTTGTGGTAGATAACACGCAAGTTCATTTAAGAAGTATTATTGAGCCAGCGCCGTGGCTCACTAGGCTAATCCTCCGCCTTGCGGCGCCGGCACACCGGGTTCTAGTCCCGGTCGGGGCGCCGGATTCTGTCCCGGTTGCCCCTCTTCCAGGCCAGCCCTCTGCTGTGGCCAGGGAGTGCAGTGGAGGATGGCCCAGGTGCTTGGGCCCTGCACCCCATGGGAGACCAGGAAAAGCACCTGGCTCCTGGCTCCTGCCATCGGATCAGCGTGGTGCGCCGGCCGTAGCGCGCCAGCCGCGGCGGCCATTGGAGGGTGAACCAACGGCAAAGGAAGACCTTTCTCTCTGTCTGTCTCTCTCTCACTGTCCACTCTGCCTGTCAAAAAAAAAAAAAAAAAAAAAAAAAAAAAAAAAAAAGTATTATTGAATTCATCACAGTTTTTAAATCACTTTAGTTACCAAGGGTGTGAAAGGTACAGCTGTTATCATTTGGAAGACCTTGACATTTGGGGGAGGGGCAGTGTAAAGGCATTTTGAAGCTCAAAAAATATGGCACTCAAAGGTCAATTTTCATAAATTTTATATCACTAAAATATAACTTTTTCCCATACTGAGATGAAAAAGAGATATGAAAAAAGCAATATACTATTTTTTTTAGAGAAAATGGTTATTCAAGTAGGGCGAAGCATAGTGGGAAATTTTCCTGGGTCTTGAGACAAGAGCCCTGGCTCTGAACAAGTCACACCCCCAATTTCTATGTATTTCTTGAATAACATATTATTTTCCTGCTTTGAGGCATGGATACCAGGGGAAAGGCGGCTGCAAGACGTTTTAGTGAACATAATACACTGTCACTATAAAAAGTGTTTGCTGTTATAAAACATTGTTTCTCACTTCATTTCACATAATCATAACCCATTAGGCATCTCTGTCTTTGACCTTCAATAAGTATCTGAGGACACAAAGAAAGCTACACATGATATAATGGATTTCTCCACTTCCAATTTGTTGGAGAAAAAAAAAAGTCTTCCCTTAGGTTTTTTTCATTCTCATTTCCATTTCTTTTTAGTGTGGTTATCCTTTTCAAGTAAACACTGTTCTTATATCTATATCCTAATTCTGTCAAGTCCAATGTAAATGACCACACAATGTGGTATTTAACACATTTCTTAGCAACTGGGCCAACCACTGGCATTTCATGGGATTTTCCTTTTATCCTTCCACAAATGTTCTCAACGCTTTCTAGATAAAAGCCAACTCTCATTCCAAAACTTGGCATCTCCTACTTTTGAACCAAGTATTTTTGTCTTCTTAAATTGCATGTTCTTTATTAATGTGTTTCTTTCAGGTTTGATCAGTGGTTATTATTATTATTTATTTGAAAGGCAGAGTTACAGAAAGGGAGTGACAGAGAGAGAGAGATCTTCCATGTGCTGGTTTGCTCCCCGAATGGCCACAATGGTCAGGGCTGGAGCAGATCGAAGCCAAGAGCTTCTTCCCTGCCTCCCATGTGGGTACAGGGGCCCAAGGATTTAGGCCATCTTCTCCTGCTTTCCCAGGAGCATTAGCAAGGGGATGGATGTGAAGCTGAGCAGCTGTGACTTGAACCGGCGTCCATATGGGATGCCGGCATCACAGGCAGCAGCTTTTACCTGCTATGCCACAATGACAGCCCCAACTGACCAGTAGTTTTCAACCCAGGAGGATCTTGTCCTGCAGGAAATACCCGGAAACACTTCAATTATCTTGACTGGGAGCTTGGAGAAGAGGATAACTATCTAGGGGGCTCAAGGCCACGGAAGTTGCTAAGTACCCTACTATGCACAGGGCAGCCCCACAACAAAGAATCACCCCGCCCAGTGTCCTTGGTGCCACTTGAGGAGCCCTGAGCTAGATTAAGATCTAGCTTTTTGAGTAGAGATGCTTGCACTAGTTTATAAGCTTTAGCAAGTCTGTAATTAAAAATCAGTTGTTAGGTTTCCACGCAATGAGGAGCAAACAAGATCAAAGCAGACCAAAAGGCTGCCTCAGCTTTCTACCACGTGGAGGTCACATACCTGTCTTTGAGCTTATGAGAAGAAGCCTAAATACTAGGGTTCTGTATGTTTAACACACTGTGTCACTAGTGGGGTCACAATAAGGTGACTGAGCCTCTCATCACTTCCTCCAGCAGATGATTAATTATAAAGAAAGGTCTCTGCATGAACTCAGAATTTAAGCTGTCTCCCAGAGCAAGTTGTCTGTGTGCAGGAAACATCTCTTTTGATTCAAGCCACCAGAAACTGATTATGCTTAACCCACATCTGCTCCTTGCAGGGCAAGCCTCCCCAGGCAGATAAAAGCCATGAAATTTCATAAAGCACTGCAGAGTGCTAAAAATTTGGCTGGGAAATGCACAAATACTGCCATCAATATCCTCAGGCTCAGAGCTACTATTAACATCAGGCGTGCATACTATGACTTTATTTCCTAAACTACATAGATAGTGCTTAAATGTATGGATTTATTATCACATCTGGCATATTTTATTTATAGCATAAGAAAGGTGAAACATTCTGCAGCATTGCATGTTAAGATTAGGATTTATTGTCCCGGAATCCTTGAACAATTTTATCAAAAGCCCATTTCTAGGTGGTGTTTTTCTGCAATAAATCATACAGCAAGAATCTATCAGTGGACACCAGGAAGAGATAAATGAGTGTAGAGGAAAGAGGGTCATCACAGATTTTTTTCTGTATCATGACCTGTCATTGGCAGAAATCCATTTATTATGGTTCACAGATGATTTTTTTACGCACTTGCTGTGTTTTCCGTTCAGGGTGTTAGCTAAGATAAAATGAAAACTGGGCAAAATGTAAGCTCTCACAACCCATGAAGACAGACATAACTTAAAGATCGCAAGACACAAAGAGAATCAATTTTTTTCTCCTCTCTTGTAGCTGCAGCTTTTTCTTGAAGTGCCTTTTTTAAAACAGAAATATTTGAATTTTTCAAGTAACCGTTCCCCTCAGGTGGATTAAGAGTCTAATTAATGGGAACAACAGATTCTATTGCAGCCTAGAACGTGGCTGCCCAGTGTTCTGTGAGCAGGAAAGCAGAGTGGTATCTACTGGTTGTTGAGTAGCTATCAAGCACCCATCAGGAAATTTTCTGCCCTTTTCTGTTAGGCCCTATCTCATTTAATCTGTAATCAGGACCCTGTAATTTGGAACAAGACCAGTTACATTGAATAAAATACATGCTGAACACCAGGCTCAATGCAGTAAAAGAATAATCTTCTGAATTTTTTCTTAACTGTAACTACAATTGAATTTACATTGGATTGGAATAACTCAGAAGAACATCATGTTTTGGGTTTCTTTTTTATCATATTTATTTATGGGTCCCCTTCCCCCCTGCACGTTGTCTAGGCAAAGAAAAAAATTGTAAACTGTGTTTTCAGCTTTTTCAATGGACACATTAGCAAGTGGACACTGCAGGAATCCTGCATTTCCAAAGAATACTTAGAGCAGGTTTTGTTGTTGCTGTTGGGAAGGGAGACTGGGTGGAGGGCAAAGCAGCCATGCCTGCACACTCTGGGATGGCAGCTCAGCCAATGGAGACAATGTACTGTGACATCCTGGAGAGTCAGCTTCCTTCACAATCCTAAAGAGCCCCACACAGACACCTACTTTGAATATGATATAGGTGAGCAACAGAAAGAACATTGGTGGGCTGTTACTCTTCCTCTGTGTGACCCAGCCAGAGTCCCAAGCCTTGAATTTTACTTTATTTTTATTTATGCATTTCTTTGAGTGTCAGAAAGACAAACAAAGATCTTTTATCTGCTGATTCATTCACTACCTGCCTGCAACAACTGGGGATAGGCCAGTCCAAAGCCAGGAGCCAGGAACTCAGTCTACATCTCCCATGTGGGTGGCAGGGACCCAGGTATTTGAACCTATACCCTGATGCCTCTCTGAGTGGGCACATTAGCAGGAAGCTAGATTGGAAGCAGAACTGGAACTCAGGCACTCCCATAAGGGATGTGCCTGTCACAAGTGGCCTCTTGACCTCTGAGCCAAACACTCCCTTGGCCAGGCCTCTTATTTCCAGGAATCCAGAGCTCTTGAGATTCCTGACTTACCTCCTCCATCATGGGCAGGTGAGAACACTCCTCTGGGGACAGGAAAACCTGCACCTCAGCCCAGACTCAGAAAGGATGGCAAAACGGAAGTAACTGCTTTCTTCTACTGCTTTGTCAAATCCAACCTGCCTCTTGGCAAGACTTGACTGGGAAAACCGCCATTGAAATAAGTGGAAGGGGACAGTAAAGACAGGGAACTGCCTTTGTCACCCAAGTGCTTCCACATGGACAGGTTGGACATGGTCCAGAAGCAGGTGTTGATCATGTGATGGTAGTGAAGGGGAGGGTGCATTGGGAGCAGCACTCGGGAACTCACAATGGGGTCGATTCATTCCTGCTCTTACCACGCAGAGCTGTGCAACTCTGGGCAAATCACATTGCTTTCGTCATGTCAGCTTCTAGATTCGGGAAAAAAATGAAGGTTTTGAGGTAATTTCTGGAACCTGCTATGTCAATGAAAGCCATTCACACTCTAATACATGAGCTTATTAAGTTTGTTGAACTGAGTTTATTCAAGCACAATCTGAATTATCGATTATTTGGCTTATTCTCTTCCTAAAATTTCCCTACATCATCTTTTTTTAGTGAGTTATTTATTTATTTGAAAGGCAGAGTTACAGAGAGGCAGAGAGAGAGAGAGAGGAAGAGGCCACATCTGGGTGTATAGGAGCCTGAATTTACTTATCCCTTGCTTCTCCAGTGACCCCTGGATCCAGTCTACCCCCCCATCTACCAGCCTTGTCATCTGAACAGCAGATAACTTGAAAAGCAAGTTAAGGACACCTTGGCTACAGTCCATGTGGTCTGTGATTATAAGGTCATGGGAAGAATTTAAATGCTTTACCATTTAAAATAACTTAGTTCAGTTCTGAAAAGAGTGACTGATAGAACCAGAGAAGACTGACTGGACTCTTAACCCATTCCAGGGTGCAAATTAAAGGCTGTCTTTGGGCATTATAACTTAGTCCAGACATTTTGCACAATTATTGTCTCAACAGGGTATAAGACTAAAAGAAGCTTGCTTCCTTTGCCACATCTCTCTCTCTCTCTCTCTCTCTCTGTCCTCTCTTTTCCATATGTCAGAGATGGTACCAGAGAGAGAGAAAAAGAGAGAGAGAGAGATGCACTTCACTTTATTAGTTTGGAGAATTAGCGTGAACAGAAATTTAAGTTTTGTGGTTGTTTAAAGCATCACTTGTGATAATTTACCCAAAAATCTTCTATTGGCCGTAGAGCATTAAAATCTAGAAACAAAGGGAAACTGTTCCTTTTGTTACCAGAGAAATTAAATTGCATCTGGAAGGTGACACAAAAGGAAGGCTCTTCAGAAAGGACAGTGCCATCATCCCGACCTATGAGTTGTTTTTAAGATAAACGCAATTACGAGTCGCAAAGACATCGACATGTCTGTCGTGTTATATTTTCAGCTCCTTTGGCCGCTGTCGTGGGTTGCTTAGTTTAAAAGATTAGAATGCAGCTCACCTTCTGCCTGTTTCTGAAACTTCCCACTGATCAGCCTCCGAGAAAAATGCCCCGGTGGATCATGTTTCTAACACTTAAAGATCTAATTGGGATATTGTTCTGTACATGCTGTTAGACACTGTAGTGACAAGAAGAGTCCTGGCCCACATTGGCCGGGAGCCAATACATACCTTCCCCAGAACAAAGTGCAGGATAATTAAAGTGCAACTGCCAGGAGAGCACCGCAGAGCACGCACAAAAATAGCCATTAATAAAGAGCTACAGAGCACGCTCCTTGGAGGGCATTGCTGCACTCACTTCCCTTGGCAAATACTGCAGAGGTCCAGTATGTTCCTCCCCTCCCCCAACATACTGGATATTTTGTGAGAAGCTCTAAATCCAAATGAAAAAAAAAATTAAACAAAGATACCCTTTCAATCATCTATGCTAAATGCCGCCCCTCAGCAGCATTTGTAGGAGATCAACATATTGCGTTCATAAAATTTAAGTTGAGGCATTGAGAAGCTTCATCTCAATGACAAATGCAGAACTAAGAACTAAATAAAATGCCAGGAGGTATTTTTACATCAGTCACAGTTCCTATTAAATCCGCCTATTTCAGTGTGCACAGGTCTTTCACACAGAGCCTCTCCAGTGCCCTGGCATAGCAGGTTCTGCAAGTAAGTCAGAAAGGCTGTTGAGCTTGTACACAACTGCGCCATGACCCCAGGGACGCTCAGTTGCCTTCTTAGCCTAACCTTTTAGAGATTTTTTTTTTTTACTTTTTTTGAAACCACACTTTTGTGCAAATCATCAAGCCTTGGGAACTTCTGAGTAGCTGGTTCCAACCGCGAACCCTAAAGGATTTACACCTGAACTTCCCAACACCACTAAAGGGAACAATGCATATAAATCCCTTCCCAGTGATGGGGAAATGGGATCCTTAGAAAGCTCCTTCCCTATTCAATGAAACCTGCCAATTTTTTACTCTTAAAATACGAGCCTGTCCACAGGGCAACTTCAGAATGGTTTCTCCACGTTTCTTTAGATCAGGTGTAAATCTAGCGCTGTTTGGCAGATACGAGGGATAAATCACTGATATTTTATCCCCTCTCTTTTTACTGAATGCATTTGCAAGATCAATTTCTGATTTTACAGAATTCCCTTGACTGGGGTAAACTGGAGGTGGCTTGCTTTTTTATGTTGGGTTCACCTTTCCTTAAGTGACCCTCAGGAAACAATGATAACGGTGTAAGTTCGGCACACAGTGGTATGGCAAGGTCAAATGGAGAGTTATGACAGACAGGCGTCTGTTTATACACGCTGCTGTAGTCTGTGGAGTGAGCCTCAACACAGTCGAGTTTTTAAATCACACAACTTGCTTTCCCATCAACTTCTTCAAGACAGCTGAAGGATTCAAGTAAATAGATACTCCAATATTGTTGTTGTTTTTAATTGAATCTCTTTATGGGGGTCACTTAATGATACTGCGAGGCTCCCCGCAGCCCCCAGGTAGAAGACTGTGCTCAGAGCATAAAGAATGAGCTGCTCTCCTCCTGCCGTGGCCACAGCTGATTTACAGCCACTTTGTGTTTGATGTTGGACAGGATAATTTCATCAGTCTCCAGCCCTTGTGATCACATCCCAAAATGACTCGTCAGGTGAAGCCCTGGCGGAAGATTGCTTGTCACCTGTAGGAAGTAGCTGTCTGCCCTGAGTACTCTCTCCCCATAAATGTAATCATCTGTTAGTTATTCATTGAGCTATACTTCATGGAGTGGTGAGGGCGAGGGACCCACTGCTCACTGGGAAAATGCTTAGAGGCAACGCAAGTGCCCATTGTGTCTGTCTGTTTTCTTCTCCTCTGGTCTTTAAGGTTGGAGAAAAGAATATGTATCTGGGTTAATTGTTGAAGATTTTGAAAAGTATGCTTTTAAGTTCCTTTAAGAAATGCTTAATTAATAAATTTATTTGTTTATTTTCATTTTATTTGAAAGGGAGAAAGAGATCTTCCATCTGCTGGTGCACTCCCCAGATGTCTGCAACAGCTGAGACTGGGCCAGGCCACAGACAGGAGCCTGAAATTCCATCTGGGTTTCCCAGGTGAGTGGCAAGGACCATCACTTGCTGCCTCCCAGGGTTACCCACTAGCATGGAGTTGTATCACAAGCGCAGGAGTCAGGACTTGAACCCAGACACTTGCATATGGAATGCAGGTGTCCCAAGAGGCAGCTTAACCACTGGGCCAGTGCCTGGCCTGGTTTGTCTTTTTCAATTTTAAAAGGTTTTACAATGAGGAAATGGACTTAGAGACGGTAGCAGTTTGTCAAGTTGGTCTTGTTCTTTAATGAGGACTGAAGGTATTTTCTAGAAACGCAGTCAATATTCATGGTATTTGTATGTGTCAGGCGAGGCTATAGGAATTCTCTCAAATCCATGAAGAAAGATTTACCCTCCCCTCAGTGGCATTCTGGGCTTTATTATTATTCCCCATCTCACATTGGGGAAGGTGCCATTGTAATAGAATTGGATAATGGAAGTTTCACTCATAGTACTAGGTTAGGAAAAGGATCCATTTGGGAGTTTAACCAATGTTTTATTTTTATTCTTAGTAATCCTTAACAGTGAAGTACAAGGGTATTAAAAGGATACCGTTAGGGGTGGTGAGGGGTAACTCTGAAGAAAGAGGAACATGAGGATGAACCTTTGTCATTGTAATAAATGAGTTCCCGTGAATGATGTTGTAACTGTATTTGAGTTGTGACACGTTACTATTTTTGTTTTTTCAACTTTTGTATTTTTTTTAGATTTATTTTATTTATTTGAAAGACAGAGTTACAGAGAGAGGTAGAGACAGAGAGAGAGGTCTTCCATTCACTGGTTCACTCCCCAGATGGCCGCAACAGCCAGAGCTGCGCCGATCCGAAGCCAGGAACCAGGTGCTTCCTCCTGGTCTCCCATGCGGGTGCAGGGGCCCAAAGACTTGGGCCATCTTTTGCTGCTTTCCCATGCCATAGCAGAGAGCTGGATGGGAAGAGGAGCAGCTGGGACTAGAACTGGCGCCCATATGGGATGCTGGCACTTCAGGCCAGGGCATTAACCTGCTGCACCACAGCACCGGCCCCAACTTCTTATATTTTATGTTTTTTAATTATATAGGTCAGCTCTTGACATATTTCTCTTCAATAAGAAATACTTAATAAAATTGGTCGTTTCTATTTTCCATGTTCTGGTAGCCTTTTGCCCTTACTGATCATACAGTAGGGAAAACAGAGCAAATTTTAGTAAATTTTTGATTTTCAGCAACTAGTCTATATTTTGCAGTTATGCCCTTCCTCTTGCCTTGATTTTATGAAATGATGATAATAGCAGATGGTTACTATCAATTTTTAATATATTCATTTGGCAAAATAAAGCTTGAAAGTGTATGCTTACGTTATCCAAGGTGGGGAACACTCACATAACTGCGGGGAAAGTTTGTTTCACACTTGTGCCCAGGGCGATGTCTACAGCACTGCTAATTATCAGTAACAGGAGATTCAGAGTATTGGCCATGCTTTAAGTTAAGATTCTCAATGGATTCAAGCCATGACAAACTGTCTGCTGGGTCTGGTTGATTTAGAGGCCTGAGAAACATTCTGTATGTAGACATTATCCTCGCAGCAGATCCGCAGGCCTAGTAGGAATCTTACTGTTTGCATTGTGAATTTAAAGTTAATTAATTAAAGTTAATTTAATTTAAGAATTATTTCTATATTTGAAAGAGATACAAAGACACAGAGATCTTCCATCTACTGGTCCATTCCCCAAATGGTTGCAATAGCCAGGTGTGGGCCAGCCTGAAGCCAGGAGCCAGGAACTTCATCTGGGTCTCCCACATGGGTAGGAGGAGTCCAAGCACTTGGACCATCATCTGCTGTCTTCCCAGGCACATTAGTAGGGGGCTCGATCAGAAGCAGAGCACCTGGGAATCATGAATGATGGCTTAACCCACTGTGCCATGAGCCTGGCCCTTGTAATTAAGTTTTAAATCAGAAAACTTGGGGTAAGCAGAGAAGTGTCTACAAAAGGATAGAACTCACCCAAGCAGCTGAAGGTCTGAAAAGACTGAAATCCCCCCAAAGGAAGAAACTCTGCCTCTTGACTGCATCTTATTAATTCTGCCTGATTTTTCATTTCTGCCCCAAGATTGCAACTTCATTTCATGCCAGAATTTCTAAAAATCCTGTGGAGTTGCGATTTTCTGGCCACCATAGCCCCTGAGCAAATGAGCAAATTCCTTAAAATGGACTTCATTGCTCAAGAGGGAACTTGAAAAAGTTCATAGGAAACTTGCTATATCTTTTATTTAAAAAGTTATTTATGTTTATTTATTTGAAAGAAGAAAAGAGACTTGAGCTTGACTTGGTTTTCATCAGTTAGGCATTAAATTTTTTAAAAAAGATTTATTTCTTTATTTGAAAGTCAGAGTTCCACAGAGAGAAGGAGAGGCAGAGAGAGAGAGAGGTCTTCCATCCACTGGTTCACTCCCCAAATGGCCACAATGGCCAGAACTGTGCCGATCTAAATCCAGGAGCCGGGAGCCTTATCCGGGTCTCCTATGTGGGTGCAGGGCCAAGGACTTGGGCCATCTTATTATTTTTTTTTGACAGGCAGAGTGAACAGTGAGAGAGAGACAGAAAGAAAGGTCTTCCTTTTTTTTTTTTTTTTTTTAAACAGGCAGAGTGGATAGTGAGAGAGAGAGAGAGAAAGGTCTTCCTTTGCGGTTGGTTCACCCTCCAATGGCATCCACGGCTGGTGTGCTGCAGCCTGCGCACCGCGCTGATCCGATGTCAGGAGCCAGGTGCTTCTCCTGGTCTCCCATGGGGTGCAGGGCCCAAGCACTTGGGCCATCCTCCACTGCACTCCCGGGCCACAGCAGAGAGCTGGCCTGGAAGAGGGGCAACCGGGACAGAATCCGGTGCCCCGACCGGGACTAGAACCCAGGGTGCCGGTGCCGCTAGGTGGAGGATTAGCCTATTGAGCCACGGCGCCGGCCAGAAAGGTCTTCCTTTTCTGTTGGTTCACCCTTCAATGGCCGCTGCGGCCGGCGCGCTGATCTGAAGCCAGGAGCCAGGTGCCAGGTGCTTCTTCTGGTCTCCCATGCGGTGCAGGGCCCAAGCACTTGGGCCATCCTCCACTGCACTCCCAGGCCACAGCACAGAGCTGGACAGGAAGAGGAGCGACCGAGACAGAATCCAGGACTAGAACCCCGTGTGCTGGCGCCGCAGGTAGAAGATTAGCCTATCGAGCCACGGCACCGGCCTGGGCTTGGGCCATCTTATACTGCTTTCCCAGGCCATAGCAGAGAGCTAGATCGGAAGTGAAGCAGCTGGGATTTGAACTGGTGCCCATATGGGAGACCCAGATGGAGTTCCTGGCTCCTGGCTTCTGCCTGGCCCAGCCTGGCTGTTGCAGACATTTGAGGACCAAATTATTGGACGGAAGAACTCTGTTTTTCTCTATGTCTCCCTTTCCCATGGGTCACTTTGCCTTTCAAACAAACAAACAAAAAAATCTTTTTAAAAAACTGTCCTATCATGTATCAGGAATAATATAAACTAAGAGCTTCTGAATTTTGATTTAAATTTTTGAATTAAAATTAGTGTTTGATAACAAAAACTGTAGAGATCAAACTCAAGAATGTGACAAATTTCAGCTGTTAAAAAAAAAGAAATCCTGTCATTTTCCCAAAATGGATGGAACTGGGGGGTATCATGTTGAATAAAATAAGTCAGACACAAAAGGCAAATGCTACATCTTCTCCCTTGTATGTGGGAGCTAAAAAAAAAAATCAATCTGGAGAAAAAAAAAAGAATGTGACAAGTATGACAAGCCAAAAATCAAAAACTTAAGCATTTTTTCAGTCAGATGTGGTTGTTTATTGAGTGGCAGAAAGAACAATATTGAAATAGAATTGTAGAAGACATGATTTACATGAGCTGCAGTAACCTGTCTTACAATGCTACATCACTTGCCAAGAAGATCACTAAAAGAGTAGTAAAGCAATGACATTTAGACCTATTA
The DNA here is from genome assembly GCF_964237555.1 of Oryctolagus cuniculus. NCBI lineage: Eukaryota > Metazoa > Chordata > Mammalia > Lagomorpha > Leporidae > Oryctolagus > Oryctolagus cuniculus. The sequence continues at coordinate 13,116,795 of NC_091447.1, forward strand.
GGTTCTCAACGATATTTGATTGGAAAAAATGAACAAAACTAAGAATCCACCTTCTTTTTAGAGTAGGAGTTGGAAGACTGATGTTCTCTTCTTTCATAATTTGCAAACTGAATAAACAAAGTTGCCATGTTATGAATGTGTCATGAATGTGTTACGAATGTGAGAACGAGTTTCTCTTTCCACACCTAGGATAGTGTTAGCATCCGGATCGTGCCTTCCTGGTATAGCCTATTCAACATCTACAGAGTCTTTAGTATCCAAAGGAAATTGACTCTAAAAAATAGAGTAGTAGGCTAGGAAGCTGCCTATAAAAACCTACAATTATAGAGCTGTATAAATAATACCTTATATTATAGGGAAGAGGGGAGTGGTGAGGATGGACAATGGGGAAAAAAGAAACAATGGAAGAAGTAAGAAAAGAATCTTGTTTCATAGCCAGGGTAGCCAATGGGAGGCTGAGGACAAGAGGGAACATGGCAGTCCTTCCTAAAAGTCAGCTTGATTAAAAAAAATAATGTTAAATGTACAGTAAAACATTTTTATATTAAAATAAATATGCCCATGTTATATCATAGAATGCAAAATTCACAGGATTGTTTAAAGCAAAACATTTTCTAGAAAATTGTGACCATGCTGAGCACTGTGTCAAGGTAATGAAAATGACAGGAACTATTAGTGGAGTACTTTGTGAGGTGGCATTTCATCCAAGCCCCAGAAGAAGCTACAAGGTTGAAGGTACTATTGCCATTTTGAGAATAAGACAACTGAGGCATATTGCAGTGAATTCACCATCACCTGCTCATGCTGATAGCTGGGAAGTGGAGGTCCCAACCCAGACTTTCTAATCAAAACTCAGGCACCTAATAACCACTGTGCTCCATTTTTCACTTCCAGACACCCCTAACCCCCTTTTTTCATCTTCCATCATTAGGGGTGCTACACTGGAAGAGCTGGAAGATAGCCTATACTTGATCACTTAATCAGAACTTTAATGATTCTGTTCACTGGAGTTGACTAGTAAGGAAATGTTAGAAACCAGACACAAGTGAGTCATTGAAGAGATGTAGTGGCAGCTTTGGTTTACTTTTCCATAAGAGAAAACCTAGAAATATGTGACAACAAATTGGCAATTTCAAGGCTGGTGTGCTTTTTCTTGTTAAGGCTGTCCAATTTTCAAAAATAATTCAGAAATATTAGTGATTTTTAAAGTGCTGTCACTCTGGACTGTGAATAGAGAACTGTAGATAATTTTTTCCCCAAGAAGTTATAAGTGTGTTATAATGTAAGATTCATGAGAAAAAGAACATTTTGGACTTACTCATTTCTGGATCTCCAAGACATGGAACAAAGTTGAGTGCATAGTCATCGCTCAGTAAACACTCATGGAATGAATGGGTGAAGTACAAGATAATTAGCAATCGAATTGGCAAGAGCTGGCCTGCATGGGATTTTGTTTCTCTTGAAATATTACTTCTGTAGGCCGGCGCCGCGGCTCACTAGGCTAATCCTCCGCCTAGCGGTGCCGGCACACCGGGTTCTAGTCCCGGTCGGGGCGCCGGATTCTGTCCCGGTTGCCCCTCTTCCAGGCCAGCTCTCTGCTGTGGCCAGGGAGTGCAGTGGAGGATGGCCCAGGTGCTTGGGCCCTGCACCCCATGGGAGACCAGGAGAAGTACCTGGCTCCTGGCTCCTGCCATCGGATCAGCGCGGTGCGCCGGCCGCGGCGGCCATTGGAGGGTGAACCAACGGCAAAGGAAGACCTTTCTCTCTGTCTCTCTCTCTCACTGTCCACTCTGCCTGTTAAAAAAAAAAAAAGAAATTTTACTTCTGTAGTATTTCTTTGTCGTTCAAGAAATAAAAAGATATTTAGTATGCAATTATGTAGGTGTTTTCTCTTAAATACTTGGTCAGTTTTGAACAGTGTTACCTGATAATGAACATCAAATTTAAAAACCTAACGTGAGAGGCTGGCGCCGTGGCTCACTTGGCTAATCCTCCACCTGTGGTGCCGGCACCCTGGGTTCTAGTCACGTTCGGGGCGCCGGACTCTGTCCCGGTTGCTCCTCTTCCAGTCCAGCTCTCTGCTGTGGCCCAGGAAGGCAGTGGAGGATGGCCCACATGCTTGGGCCCTCACCCGCATGGGAGACCAAGAGCAAACACTTGGCTCCTGGCTTAGGATCGGCACAGTGCTGGCCATAGCGGCCATTTGGGGGGTGAACCAACAGAAAAGGAATACCTTTCTCTCTGTCTCTCTCACTGTCTAATTCTGCCTGTCCAAAAAAGAAAAGAAAAGAAAAGAAAAACCTAACATGAGAAACAGCCTTTGATAAATGGATTTGGCAAATACAACTATTTCAGTGATAAGGCCACAGAATAAATAATGAAAGGCTTACCTGTAGCATGTTTTCTCCAGCAAGGCATATTGTGTAGGAGGTAAAAGTTCTGTCTCATTTTAATTTGCATTTATTGATGTGGGGAGCAACTCGGACTAGACTAAGTTACTGGAATTAAGACTTATTCTATGCATCTGCTCTCCCACAATATGGCGCTGGGAGAGGAGGAAACAGCTTCTACGCAGCTGCCTCTTGCCAACTTGAGTGATGACCTCCAGGAGCTGATCCTGCTCCTGATTGGAGGAGAGCAGTGTACTCGGCGTGTGGGCAGCCGAGTTAGGATTGGCGGAGGAGGACTATAAAGGAGGAGAGAGATGACATGCACCGGGAACATCTAAGGGGAACACCTGAAGGAACACCTGTGCAGCCCCCGAGAGAGCCGACCAGCGGTGTGCTGCTCCCCTGCGGAAGTGGGGAAAGTGGCCAGGGGGAACTGCCCTTCCACGGAGGTGGAAGGGACGGCAGCCAACCCGGGAAGAACCAGCAGCAAACCCGGGGAGGGCCGAGCAGACGAAAGAACAGCGCAGGGTCCTGTGTCGTTCCTCCACGAAGACGGGGAGTGACAATTGAAATATAAATAAGGTTAAACATGTTGCCATAAGGGCACTACCTTTTTTTTTTTTTTATCTTGAATTTTACTTGATTCTCTATAAGGGACTTATTGTTCTTACCAATTTGCGTGCATTGTTTCATTTTTTGGTGTGTAATATTTTCTGTACACATACTTCCCCCATGTACTTTCCACCTTTATAGTAATGTCTTTTTTTTTTTTCCAAATAGAAGATTCATAAAGTAACTATTTCAAGTCCATAAAAGAGGCACACGGTACCAGTAAGGAATAAAGAGAATATTAGCAACTTCAAGAGAAAATATTCCTAGACTTTTTTTTTCTTCCTGGCTAGATTCCTCAAGTCCTTTGACCTAGTAATTAATTAGCTATAATAGGAGAGTAAATCTAAATCCAGTGCTTTCTGCTATGGGAATGGCTTATTACAGGTGAATGTGTATTTTAGATCCAATGTAGTCCTTGGCCTACAGCTAAGCATTTTGGAACTTCTCTAATATTCATGTTTAGAACAAAGGAAGCTCAGTTTAGTTGTATAAAATGGTAGGTAACACCCCCTTAAATTAAGGTAAGCGGGTTAGCCAATATACTTCAGTGCAGTGATTTGGGGAGCAAGATAGCACATTAGCCTGCCATCCCCTGCAGACCAAATCCCTTCCATTTAAATTGAGGCAGTGACTCCCTTCCAAGAAAGCAACGTCAATTTCCCTGATTCATTAATCTCCTAGGACTTGGTGGGCAGCTTCCAATTTATAACCATGTCCTTTCCAAACAATGAGTAAAACCTTTGTAGGAACTAAACTGTGTGGATTTTATTTCCCTGTTTTTCATTACTTCGGTGGCATTAATGTGAAGAACAGTGAGATAAGGGCAGTTCAGTGTCCGGCTCAGTGTATCAACATCAGGCAAGTGGACAGCAAAGGTCAACTGGGAAAGGGAGACACACGTGCTGGTCAAACCAGGGGCTTCATTCATCCACTTCATGTAGTGATAGTAGAAAATACTCAATTATGGAAAGAAGGGATGTATTTTTCACATGTAAGGCTGTCCTGGAGCAGGCAATGGGCACAGTGGTTAAGTTGCAACTTGGAACATCTGTTAGGTCTGGAATAGCTTGGGGTTCTGGTCTTTCGTACCCCCAGAAAGGAGAGATGGAAAAAGGAGACGGAGACCGACCTCAACAGAGACAGGTTGCTTTATTGGAAGCCAAGAGGTTAGCAACAGTCTGTTCTTGCGAAGAGACTGTGCACTGGGCGCATTCGGGACTCAGGTTTTATCCAGTTAGGAGGGAATTTGCGGGGTGTGTAGATGGCAACTGGCAGAGAGTAGGGGGCTCTTTGAAGTTTCTGGGAATTTCCTTCTTATCTGTTTTACAGCTGCCCTGTTTAGCTTATCTGTTTTTCCATTTGCATTGCAAGGAGTTGAGAAGGATCTGGTTAGGCACCAAGGATTTCTACCAAAGGGAGGATGTGGGGCAGGGAGCGGGAAGGAGGAAGAACGGAGGAAGGAAAAGTGCCACAAGTCTGTTAACATCTGCATCCTAAAGCTAAGTACCTAGGTGTCAGTCCTGGCTCTGCTTCTGGTCCTACTTCCTGCTAATGTGCACCCTAGGAGGCAGCAGGTGATGGTTCAATACCTGGACCCCCGCCGCCACCCACAGTAGAGATCTGCATTGAGTTCCAGGCTCCCAGCTGTTGCTGACATTTGGGGAGCAAACCAGCAGATGGAAGATCTCATTCTCTCTTCCTCCCTTTCAAATCAATAAAATAAGAAAGCTGTCCTCTAAGTCATATCCCACATCAATAAATGGTTAAGTACCTAGTGTGTGCAAGGCACTGTGTCATAGAAGTTCAAAGAAAGAGTCAGTGTCATGATGTGCACAGCATGAAAGTTTTGGGAGTTTTGCCCCCCTTTAGACCAAATATGCCTCAGTGTGATTCGATATTGTCTGTGCTATGAGAACATTAAGTAAATTAATTTTACTTACTGGGTTCTGAAGCATTGAAAATTGGCTGTTCTGTCACCAAAGACAGCAAAGAAATGGAGAGCATGGTACAGAAGTAAATTATTTTTACATATTTATGGTCATTGGAAATTGCCAAGTGAGTTCATATTTACTAAAAAAGAAACAAATATGTTCTGTCATATTCAACTAGGCGAGGAAAAAAAAATACAAAACTTTGTGATCAAATTAAAACATACAACCATGGGGAAAGGGCTTGTTAGGGATGTTGCAAGGATCAACTCCCAACCACAATGAGCTTTGTGGACATCAGCATAGTGTGCGTTTCCTTGCTATAAGGTTATTTCCCATTCACAAACGGTATCAAGTGAAGAAAGCGAGAAGACACAGTGTTTGTGGCCATGAAGCAGGCTGTTGTGGCCTCGCTGCCAGGGGCCATAGACACAAAGTAGAACAGCTGGCGTCGGGGTGGGTCCAAGTGAATCCCTAGAAAGGGCAGCTTTGGCACAAGCCACATCCTGTCCTCCAGAATTGCCTCTGTGGTTGTGAGACTTCCACGCTGCTGGGAAAGCATGGGACTCCTTGGCTGCATGGCAGGTGCCCCAACCTTCCCCAGCCAGAGATCCGTGATGGGGAATGAGCTCCTGGAAAACAAGTCCTGGGGCTGCGGCAGGGGACTTAGGGGTGAAGCTCTGCAGAACAGAGGGAGCAGCCTTTGCAAAGCAAATCGCATGTGAAGAAGTCATGAAAAAATCATGTGAAGAATAAAACCGCAGTCCTTTTCTAAACAATTATAACTAAGCGCAGAGAAAAAGTAATTTGGAGACTCCTCCCATCTACTACAACAGGAGCTGTGGGGCTTCTGTGACTCTTTAACAAAGCATGATTGTCTTCTGATTTTTGCTTTATGGGATTTAAATTAAAGAGAGGCCTCTCTATGGTAAGGCAAATCCTTGTTTTAAAGCACTTAAATAGCACCAAGATTGGTTAACTCCCTTGCGGGCAAGTGCTGCTTCTGAGATGAAATTTTTTTTCCATTGGAAATATTTCAAATCATTATTGTGAAAAAGCAACTGCTAAGGCCGGAAGTAATCTATAATATCACATGACCACATAAAAGGCGTCTCAGAAATCTTCATGCAGTCCCCTAAGACATTGGATGAACATCTGGAGTTAACTTCTCTTTGAATCATGCAGGACATACAAACACACCTCAGAAGTCTATGGAAAAATGGAATTAAATGATGAACTTATTTTGGTGCAGAACATTTTGAAGTGCATTCCTATGAGGATATGTAGCATCCTTGGGAGGGATGAGCACTCAGTTCTCTTGCAGTGTTAGAAGAACTTAACCTGCCCCGTGTTAAAGTTCTGGCTCACCCAAATGTTCTACAACTTGTAGAATCGAGAAACTTGAAGTCAGACATTGTCTCCTTTGTAGGGATTATAACCTGGTAAGTTCAAAGTCACCTCATTAAATTTACCACATAATTATAATTGAAGAAAATACAGGGTTCATTTTTTAACCCATGATTACAAAATCTCTTACTTCAAAAGCTGTTATTACAAAAGAAAAGGTAGACTTTCAGCAAGAACCAAGTTGGGAAAGTATTATAAACATATAGAACAGACACTGGAGTTTTGACCTTCCTTTGTTATAGCTAAGACAAATGAGACTTTTTTTTTAAGACTTATTCATTTGAATGGCAGAGTTACGGAGAGGCAGAGACAGAGAGAGAGAGAGATCAATCCTCCATCCACTGGTTCACTCCCCAAATAGAGGGGCTGGTGCTGTGGTGTAGCAGGTTAAGTTTCCACCTGCAGTGCTGTCATCCCATATGAGCGCCAGTTCCCTGCTAATGGCCTTGGAAAAGCATTGGAAAGTGGCCCAAATGCTCTCTCTTCTATGTGGGAGACCCGGAATAAGCTCCTGGCTCCTGGCTCCTGTCTTTGGCCTGGCACAGTCCTGGCCATTTATTTCAGCCATCCAGGGAGTGAACCAGCAGATGGAAGATTTCTCTGCCTCTCTCTATCTCTCTCTCTCTCTCTCTCTCTCCCTCTTTCTGTGTAACTCTGATTTTCAAATAAATAAATGAATATTTTTTAAAAAAGTTTATTAGATGCAAAAATATTCAATTTTATCAAACTGTTTTAAAATGTTTAAAACATAAGATCATTAAAATTAGCTTACCCCAAATTGTATACCCTTTTTGGTGAAGATTTATTACAAATGATGGTGATAAGTACTAAACTCCTGTAAATGCATGCCATAGTTTGCATAGAGCAAAAGTTTTTAAAAATCCTCCTTAAGGGGGCTATCACTGTGGCTCAGTAGGTTAAGCCTTCGCCTGCAGTGGTGGCATCCCATATGGGTGCTGGTTTGAGTCCTGGCTGCTCCATTTCCAATCCAGCTCCCTGCTAATGACCTGGAAAAGCAGTGGAAGATGGTCCAGGTACTTGGGCCCCTGAATCCATGTGAGAGACCCGAAGAAAGCTCCTGGCTTCTGACTTTGGATCTGCCCAGCTGTAACCATCATGGCCATCTGTGGAGTGAACCAGTGGATGGAAGACCTCTCTCTCTGTCTCTCTCTGTCTCTCTCTCTGTAATTCTGCCTCTCAAATAAATAAATGAATTTTAAAAAGAAAAAAAATCCTCATTAAGGAGGTGAAGATTAAATAGGGGTTCAAGTGATGAGGAGTTTGCAAGAGAATAGGGAGACAGAAATGACCAGGCAGGCAATGGCATTTGCCAGAGCCCAAAAGTGAGATTTAGCATGGGAGAGCTGAAGTTACAGAGTCCTGGGGGAATGGCAAAGAAGAGGCTAGGGAGTTATACAGTCAGAGTGTGGACTTTACTGCAAGGACAACCACAACGGGATCTGAAACATGGGATTGGCTAGATCAGATTTGCATCCATCAAGGTCAGTTTCATCACTACCTTGAGAATGGATCACTGTGGAACATTTGGAGAACCAGTCTGGAAAAGAAAAATCAATGCATTTGATTTAAAGTATAGATGAATGTGACGCTAAATTGATCTTCTGTATATAAAGATAATTGAAAATTAATTGTGATGTGAAGGGGAAGGTGAGAGGGAGTGGGAGAGGGGAGCGTTGTAGATGGGAGGGAAGACACGGGGGTGGGGGGAGGCTATTGTGGTCCATAAGCTGTACTTTGGAAATTTATGCTCATTAAATAAATAAATAAAAAAAATAGATGAATGTGAAAGAAAAATTACATGAATTAGACAAGGTCCAGATTGTTCCTGGCATCGCCATCATACTCACAAGTTGGACTCACCTGTCTATCAAGAACAAAGGCATTGAAAGGTTTAAGGGACAGAGAAGCGTGATTTGTGGATTGTTGTAGTCACTCATATTTGTGAGTACTTTTGGCTGCCAGTTACCTGTCCAACATGAGAAGCTATCAGTTCATAGTTTTAAAGTGCAATTTATCGTATTCATTTTACGCTCTATGTGACAGAAATGAGAGCAAGGTTCAGTGGGGGAGATGCTACTGCATCCACTTGGGGTCACTTGATATTGAGTCATTCACCGATTTAATCTGATGTTCCAAATGTTCACTCACATGTTTGGTTTCTTGGCTTCCCTCAGCTAAGCAATTACACAGGAACCAATGTCTCTCTCCATACAGTTTCAGAATCTTTTCACATGGTGTCACCAGCAGGATGTAGAGATTTCTTACATGGTAGTTCAGGGTCCCAGTAGCAAGAGTACACCTTCACTTTGGTCATTGCCATCCAAGGTGACATAATTCCTTGGAAAACTTCGTGGGACACTTTCACAACAAACGGTATTCCACTCCACAAAGCTGGTTAAGATAGGTCCTCCCCTCTACCTAAGAGGCTCCTGTGGGACCACAGCTCTAAGATTCCCAGAAGCCCACTGCTTGGTCAGAAGAGCCTTAAAGATTTTTAGAAGGTCTTTTTCATAGCTGCATAACGTCTCATCAAAGAGTTCTGTAATCTCATCCTTGCCTTCAGCCTTACCCTGAAACAGTATATTAGCATCCAAGTTTCAATCCTTACCCCAAGTCTATGGCTTACTTTGAGAATCTTTCACTGTCTCAAATGGACTATCTTGGACCTGCAATGTCTTCTCTAAGTTCTGCTTAAAGACTGAACAACTCCTTTGATGGCTCATTGTTATCTTATTGTGTTTTCCTTCAGGGAATTGGATGCCAGTTGGAACTTCTGACATCCCATTTGGAAATCTCAGTTAGGAACGTGAACGCACTGGGAATTGTGTTTCTACCCCACAAGGGACAGGGTTGCCAAACTTCCCATCATTCTGTAACAAAGATCCCCTGTTCTCCATCCACCAATAATATTTTCCTCTTTGTCCTTCCAGCCTTCTCTAATAGCTCTCTTGGGGCTTTTCCAGATGTTACCGACAGTTTCCTGAAGTCCCTCCAGCTTCTGCATGGCACCCATTTCCAAAACCAATGCTTTATCCTTCAAGATTTTGTTATAGGAACACCCAACTTCTAGGTAATAAATGTTGTAAGAGGCAGTTTAGACAGAAGCAGTAATGGAGATAAGGACCTATAAAAGGTGATTTTATACCATAAGAAATGTTTAAAGAAACAATACTATACCGTAATATGCATTTATATAGCTACAACTAACGCTTAGACCAAGAGTCCCAGAACTATAATGGTTCCATTTACAATTTTTCAGCTTTAAAATGGCACAAAAGTGGTATATATTCTGTGGAAACCGTACTTCAAATTTTGAATTTTGGGGTCTTCCTGGGCTATCTGCATGACATCTCCAGCCATGCCTGGCAGAGGCCCTGAGCACAGCTCCCAAGCACCTCTATGGTCACAAAGGGAGGTCACCAGTGCTCTACAGCGAGTTGCTAAGCTACTATGTGCCACTGGTTAGGGGTACAAAATGCATCTGACATGATGCTTTCCATTTTTAATGGGTTTATCAGACATTAAACCCATCTTAAGTCAAGGTGCATCTGTGTAATGTTTCTAAGTGCCATGTGCTATTCTAAGCACTTTTCATATATAAACTTAGTTCTATTATTTTCTCTAGTTTCTAACCAAGGACATAGAACTTAGGCAAGTGCAGAGTCACAGTAGTAGTAGATGGCAGGGCTGGATTCAGACTCAGGCTGTCTTGTTGCAAAGTTCACACCTTTACCCACTGCTGCCTGGGACTCAAGAAATGACCTTACAGGTTGGTCATTTCACAACATGTTAAGTGAATAAGGGAGGTAGTACTGTTACAGTGTATATGACATCCACCAAAGTGTTTAGAAGTGCTCATTTCTAAGTACGGGGGGTCATGAGCAGTGGCCCGAATCCTTGGGCTCTTGGCACCCACCTGGGAGACCCAGATGGAGTTCTTGGCTCTGGCTGCATCCTGAGCAATCCCTGGCTGTTGCAGACATTTAGGAAGTGAACCAGCCAAAAGAAGGTGTCTCAGAAAGTTCTTTCTCTGTCTCTCTGCCTTTCAAAGAGAAAATGAAAATAAATAAAAATTGCAAAGGAAAAAAAAGTCCTTTAAGAGACCTAAAGAGAAGTCTATAGAGTTCCTTACATTAAAAATTTTTACAGATGCCAGTTAAATGCCCATGTCCCATATTAGAGTACCTGGTTTCAAGTCCTAGCTCTGCTCCTGACTCCAGCTTCCTACCAATTCAGATGCTGGGAGGCAGTGGTGATGGTTCAAATGGTTGGATTCTTGTCACCCATGTGGGAGACCTGAATTGCATTCCTGACTCCTGGATTTGGCCTAGGCCTTTGCAAACGTTTAGGGAGTGAAACAGTGGAAGGCAGTGCCTTCTCTCTTTCTCTCCTTCTCTCTTTCTCTCTCAGTCTGCCCCTCACATAAATAAGTTCTTAACAATTAAAAGAGCAAAAAGATGGGCTGGCGCCGTGGCTCTCTAGGCTAATCCTCCGCCTTGCGGCGCCGGCACACCGGGTTCTAGTCCTGGTCGGGGCGCCGGATTCTGTCCCGGTTGCCCCTCTTCCAGGCCAGCTCTCTGCTGTGGCCAGGGAAGTGCAGTGGAGGATGGCCCAAGTGCTTGGGCCCTGCACCCCATGGGAGACCAGGAGAAGTACCTGGCTCCTGCCATCGAATCGGCACAGTGCGCTGGCCGCAGCGCGCCGGCCGCGGCGGCCATTGGAGGAAGAACCAATGGCAAAGGAAGACCTTTCTCTCTGTTTGTCTCTCTCACTGTCCACTCTGCCTGTCAAAAAATAAATAAAAAAAAAAAGAGCAAAAAGATGACAGGAGGACTGGTGCTGAGGCAGTGACTGTGGGGATAGAGAGGAGGAGATACACTGGGAAAATATTAGGAGAGAGAATTTCTAGGCACTGCCTTATCCAATTAGCAGGAGAGCTTGAGGGGACAAAAGGTATCGTGGGTAAACAAAAAGAGGTAGTTAGGGGAGCTTCTTTGGATGCTTGAGCAATAGAGAGGTGGTGACACTATTTATACTCTGGTTCTACTTCATCTCCTCTTGTCTTGTTAGAGACATTTGGTTTCTATGAATCCCCTGGTATTGCTGTCCATCAAGTCATTAGAGACCCCCCAATCCCAACTGATGCCAATGCAGTTTTAATCCCTGTCATTCTTGCCATATTAGTACCAATGAACACTTTCTGTCATTCCCTGCTTTGCAAAGCTGCTCCTAAATGGATCCTTTCCTGCTATGCTGACGAATTCTATTCTTGGTCTTCTCACCCAACCCCTTACAATGCTCCTGTCATGGGAGTCAGTCCATCACAGACGTGTGTCCCAACCTCCAAGTCCATGCACCTGCCTTCTAACCTCAGTGGTCCTCAGCTGTTTTTCTGCTTTCTGTTGGCGTATTTGTGCCCAGTTGCCCCGTAGGAAGCCCACACTGGAAATTCTGCTGGCATCTAAATTCCTTCACTATTCTTGAAGTCAACAAATGCCACGATCATTCGTTCATTACATTTGGAAACATGGGGAGTACCCTACACTGCTTCTTTTCTTCCATCACTCCCTCCAGTCACCCTATCAAGCAAGTCCTCTGGATTCCAACTCCTGGCCTGCTATTCTCCTGGATTCTGGTTCCCATTGCATTTATTCGTCCTTTATCTGGATTACTGTGACAGTCTTCTATCAGCAATGCTGTATGAGAGTCTCAGAACTCAGGTCTCCACTGCCCTGCATAACAGAAATCAGTGACTTTTTTTCTCTCTGCATGATTGGTACCTACCACAGTGCTAAGCATGTAACAGGCACCTCATTGAAGTTTATAGAGTAATGAATGAATAGATCATTTTTGTCATCAGAATTGGAAACCTAGTGCCACTATGTGTGAATATTACTCACAGCCTGTGTTGTGTAGGTGTTTTGCATATTGCATTCTCCTGTCACCACCAAGTACTAGCAGCTTCACCAGCTAAAAAGTAACTGAGTAACAGCAGAAGCCTTCATTTTATAACTGTGCATTTCATTCAAGGCAGAAAAACACTATCAGAAAAATTAAACATGTATTCTGTATCATTTCAAGAAATATTTAGTAAATGTTTAAAGATTTATTTATTTATTTGAAAGGCAGAGTTGCAGAGGGAGAGGCAGAGGCAGGCAGAGAGGGAGAGAGAGGGAGAGGGGGAGAGAGAGAGAGAGAGAGAGAGAGAGAGAGAGAATGTCTTCCATCCACTGCTTCACTCCCCAAATGACTGCAACAGCTGGAGCTGGGCTGATCCAAAGCCAGGGGCCAGGAGCTTCTTCCAGGTCTCCCACATGGGTGCAGGGGCCCAAGGACTTAGGTCATCTTCCACTGCTTTCTCAGGCCATTAGCAGGGAGCTGGACTGGAAGTGGAGACTGAAACCAGCGCCCATGTTGGATGCCTGCACCGCAGGCAGCGGCTTTACTGGATACACCACAACAGCCCCAATAAATATATTTTTTAAATTGCATTACCTATTTCTTTTAAGAGGTTGGCATCATGGTACAGTGGGTTAAACCGCCACTTATGACCCATAAGTGGCATCCCATATCAGACTGCCAGTTCGAATCCCAGCTGCTCCATTTTTGATCCAGATCCCCACTAGTGAGCCTGGGAAAATAGCTGAGGATAGTCCTGTTGCTTGGGCCCCTGCCACCGTGTGGGAGATCTGGATTGAGTTCCAGGCTCCTGGTTTCATTCTGGCCCAGCCCCTGATGTTGCAGATATTTGGGGAGTGAACCAGCTACAGCTAATGGAGGATATTTCTCTCTCTCTCTTTCTCTCTCTCTCTATCTCCCTCCCCTTCTCTTTCTCTGAGTCTCTGAGTCTCTGCCTTTCAAACAAACCAATAAATAAAAACCCCATACCCACAAACCCAGTAGTTTTCAGATGGAAAAAATGGAAAATGTGAAGAAAGTTTTTGGCTTGAAAATTGAAATCCAGGAGAAATAAACCAGTGTGAGCGAATCAGCCTCCATGAGAAGTGGTTTGTGGACACAGTGGGGTTGAAGCTGGCAAGGCCATAGCTGCTGACCTCTTAGGTGTGATTGCTACCCTGCCTGCACCTGCTAACCTATACCTGAAAAAGACAGATTTCTAACTTAAACTCTTCTATCTGTGCCTTGACTGCTGTATGTACAACCTGCAACATATTTTCAATGCGTCTTTTAGATGTGCACTCTTGAAACTCAGAATACCATATTTTTTCCTTTGTTATAATTGATCTATTTAATCTTCCCACATTATGTGGATTTCTCTATTTTAACTTCAAGTCCTTTTGGATCTGATTTTGGATACAAATAAATAAACCAAACAAGCAGACATAACCTCCAACAAGTATTGATTATAACAGTGAAAAATATTGAGACAGAGAATTGTAGCCTTGTGTATTTTCTTTCTTTGAGAACTACTGCGGTTAAAATTAATGACCTCCAAACCAACATGGAAAGCATAGTCCTGTTAGTGCTAACCTAGGAAATGTGTTACTTAACTTTTGGTTTACGGGCAAGTACTGCACCTATCCAGTTTGGTCTTGGATGGATTTAGTATTTGATTCCCTAGTTTAAGTGGTGACCAGAGGGGAAATAAGTCTCAAAACAAAGGAAAAGAGTAGGGGAAGGCACACCATTGACTTTTCTAGCTGGCTTGGAAGAAGAGTAAGGCAACCCAATTGCTTGAAACAAGGGCCTTGAAGACCTGGATTCCAATTGTTTCCGGCATCAATGCCTGGGTGTCCTGTGCAAGACACACCACAGCCCACACAGTGGCTCTTGCCTTTTGCTAGTCCACTGCCTGCGGAGTGGAAGCCTGGCTTCGAAGCCCCTCTTCAGGCCCTCTTTGCTTCCAGCGTGCATGTCTATCCTTGCATTTACCAAGTGAGTTACAATGATTGTTTTCTGCACCTTCACCCTGCAGGTCAGCTTCTCCTTAGAGTGGGTGCTTTTTCCTCAGCTCCTTACCCCCCAAAGCTCAATTCTGTAGCTGGCACTCAGTTTGTGTTCAACGAAAGCATGCTGAATAAGCGTGTGCATGAAAGTACTCTCGATTTCATGCGTAAAATCAGGAAATTAATGGATCCCAAATTTCCTTTCAGCTGTACATTCTTGGCTTCTTGCACACACAATGCATTAAGATCTTTTTGGATCATAAAACAAGCAATTTCCACAGCATTTCCCTAAAGTTAGAAGCCACGTGACTGTGTGGTTTCCGTGTTGAGTGCTGAGATGTCTGACAGCTAGTTGGTCCCTTTGGGGGTAAGCAACTGGGGAAGAGAGGAGAAATAGACACAGGATAGACCAACACTGCCCATATGTCCTTGTATTTCATCATACCATTGAAAAAGTAATAATAATGGGAGGAAGAAAATCAAGGGGGCTGGCATTTGGAAAAGAGCATGGGAAAAGCTGGAGAGAGAGGAGCAGCTGGGGAGAGAGGCTCGGGTGTAGGGCAAGTCTGAGAGAACTGGGATCGAGCACACAGCTTGCAGAATGGGCAGAGACTTGAAGAGCCTTTTGAGCCACAGTTTTATTCCCAGAGCAAATTCAGAAAACATCTGAGGCTTCTTGCCCTTTTGTCACTAAGATGTTATTGGAGCTGCTTCAAAACGAGAGTTTTAACAGGAGCACTTTAAAAAAGATTGAGACAAAAATGTAATAATTGCACACTCAGGCTTGTAATTTCTGAAATTCATGAAGTGAAGGGCTCCAAACACGCTACTTCAAATCTGGATTCCTTTTCACTCTTTACGAAAGACCAGTCCAGCCAGATGGGAGCTGATGGCTGTTTTTAAGTCATACCAGTTAATGGCTGGAGTCCATTGTCTGAGTGGGAAAACTGTATTTTTTCCATAATTCAAAAATAATTGAAAGACTGTAGCTCACCAATTTTGAAATAATGAATTTTTTTAGATAATAGTTAAGTTCAGTCCAATCTTAGAAAATTCCAGCCCCAAAGGATTTCTTTCTTTCTTTCTTTTTTCTTTATTCTTTTTTTTTTTTGAGAAGATAAAGAGAAAGGAATCGATGAGCAAAAATAGTGTGTTAGAGCAAAAGCATCATTTTTAGCTGTAATCTGTCGCATTCCCTAAAGGAATATAGAATACTGTTTCTGTTGACAAAAGTCAGGAAAAAAATGTATTCTGAGTCAGGAGTCACCAGTGAATTGTGTTTTTGTTTAATTGCCCAGGGTGGACGAGAAGTAGATGAGGAAGGGGCCAGGAGAGAGAAGAATGTTCCTTCTGAGACTCTGTGGGTCGTGCATTTTCTTGCATTTTCCAAGTATTTCCTACCAGCCTAAAGCACAGTGCAGAGTCTTACCTTGTCGTCCCTGGAGGAAAAGGGAAAGGGAATAGAAGGGAAAAAATATCGTCTGAATGGTAAATAGAAGAGGCACTTGTGCAGCCCTGGCCCCTGTCATTGTCTTCATTGTGAGTGGTGTCAGAACCATCACATTAGGTTGCCGCCACAGGGTGCATGCAAATGGGAGCGCGTGCAAGGCAGACAGTGCTGCGCTGCCACCACCTGCACATCTCAGACTGTTGGCAGGTACATTGCAGTGGACTAAAACAGAATAATTACCGGAGATAGAGTTGGCAAGTCGAGTGCACGGCAGAGGCATTCAATGGAACACAAGTACGATAGGTGAACTATAAAAAAAAAAAAAATGGTGGGGAGGGAGGGGGTGAAATTCTCCGTGAAACACCAGACAGCTGGCAGTTCTGATCTTCCATTTTGTTCGCTAGGAGATAAGAAAGGCTGACCTAAGAGGCAGATGCTAGCAGATTTTTGGACCCTTGATTTAAGCAGGGGATGTAGAGAGCAAAATCTGGGTTCAGAAGGGCCTTCCTTGAATGGAAGAAGCCAGGGCCAGCACTGGGATATTTGTTTTATCCATCATACATACAGTACCTAGTGCCTAGCACGAAGGGACCAAGCACCGTTTGAGGCACAGAGCATTTATTAGCTCATTTAATTCTACGAAAGACCTTGTCACTTGCCCCTCTAATCACCACAGTTTCACTTGTAGGTCAGGAAATCAACGATCATTAAACGACTTGCCTCAGACCATTCAGCAGGTAAGTGGCAGGTGGTGGGGGCTTCAGATTAGTTCGCCTAGACCCCATGTACATACATTCAACCATTCCACGGAGCTGGCTCCCAGTGAGAATTACAGAGGTGTTAAATGAGGTGTTGTCAGAGATTTACACAGAACCACCACAACAAAATGATCATTTTATGCAACTTGTCTAAACTATTCAAAGTGAACAGCCTTATCTCCTTGGATGTGTAGTTATTTGCATAAAAGCTTTTTTCCTATGTAAATCTGACAACATCCCATTTGACAGAGTTTTGCCAATGAAATTCCTCAATCATGTTATGACTCGTCCTTTTAGAAACTGCAAATGTGTGCATGTGTCTGTTACATAATTCCTCCAGATAGCAGTGGTGTGTTGGACCGTGAGGATCTGCTTCAAGGTCACAGTTCATGTGGCCAATCTGGGGCTATCAGCTTCTACCTTTTTTTTGTTCATTTGGTTCATCATTTGAACCACTTCTCCTAACAGTAGCACTTTAATGTTACCTACCCAGAGTACTCCTCCTCCCTCTTCCTAGCAGGGTCCATCCCCACGTTCTCAGAGATCCACCCCAAATGAGTGCATCCATTTCCCACAGCAATCGTTAGCAACCTAAGAATAAACATGTGGCTTAAGTCATCCTAGTTAGGCTGAAGGGAAGAAGTTATACCCCATTATATTCTAAGGTTCTCTCTCTCTCTCTCTCTCTCTCTCTCTCTCTCTCTCTCTCTCTCCTTGAAGCCAAGGGAACATTAGTCCCAGCTGCCCCTGGAAGCTCTCTTGAATCATCTACAAGGAAAATCAACTTACTACAAAACCCAAGTAACTGCAAAAGGGAGAGACCAAAATAATTAGCCCCTTGATGGCCAACACTGGGTATCTGGTTGTGTTCTGCCTGGAACCTACTGGGCCTTTAAATATCCTATGTTGTGAGACAAATTTCCATAGTGTTTTCCAGTTCCTTACAGCCAAACTCATCTCAGTTCATACAAGCTCCATACTCCTAAACAGAACACTTCCAGGCAGCTCCATACATGCCCACAGTAGGTTTGACACTGGTCTCCAGGTACTTCTGCATCTAGATATTGAAAAAAAAAATCCAAAGAGGTTTTTTTTTTAGCATTTATTTATTTATTTGAAAGGTAGAGTTACAGAGAGAGAAGGAGTGGCGCAGAGAGAGAGCAAGAGAGATTTTCCATGTGCTGGTTTACTCTCCAAATGGCCACAATAGCTGGGGCTGGGCAAAGCTGAAACCAGGAGCTTGGAACTCCATCCAGGTCTCCCTTATAGGTGGCAGGGGCCTAGGTACTTAGGCCATCTTCTGATACTTACCCAGGTGCATTATCAGGGACCTGGGTCAGAAGCAGAACAGCCCAGACTCAAGCCTGCACTCCAATAAGGGATGCTCGCATGACAGGTGTCAGATTAACCTGCTGTGCACACAACAGTGGTCCCCAAAATATCCCAAAGCTTTCAGGTGATTATAAAGAGCTCTATGTGGGAAGTATGAGGGAAAGTTCACCTCTTTCTCTCTCATGAAAAAGTTTTTAAAGACTTTTTAAAATTTTTGTTTCCATTTTTATTTGAAGAGAGAGAGAGAGAGAGAGAGAGAGAGAGAGAGAGAGATCCTCCATGTGCAAGTTCACTCTTCAAATGCCCACAACAACCAGGGATGGACAAGACCAAAGCCAGGAGCTAGGAACCCAGTATTTGAGCCATCACCTGCTGCCTCCCAGGGCACACATGAGTAGAAAGCTGGACTGGAAGCAGAGTAGCTGGGACTCAGACAAAACACTCCAATATGGGGTGCAGGCATCCCAAGTGTTGGCATAACCAGTGCACCAAATGCTAGCCCCTAAAATTACCTCTTTTCCCAGAGGTAAAGTGCCAACTTCCCCACATGCCAGAAGGGTGCACGCTGGCTCTGTCCTCCAGGACATTTCCACCTCCGGACCCTTCCCAGCACTCTCAGACAGCCAGTGCAAGGGAATCAGAACATCCTTTATACAGGATGGGACCAGCAATGACCGCCCAAGGAAAGATGAGCTGTTGAAGAAGTTTCAAGAGTTCTCTGTGGATAAGCGGTTTCTGCCAATTGGAGAGTCATCCTTTGACTCCATAGAAAAGGGCAGGACTGATTATGGGAAGAGCTGGAGCTTCCAGGAAGGAGCAGTTGTGTAGATGGAAACAAGAATTGTTAAAGGGATTTCCCAGGGAGTAGAGAGTCTCTGAGTTTCAGGACCTCAGAGGTTAATTGTTGCTCCCTCCTTAGCAATTTTCCCCCTTCCATTCACTGTCTGCCCTGGGATTATCAAGGTGAAGGTGCTTTGCAGGTTCCATTCTTAATTAGCTTATGTGGGTTAGCCCACTGAAGTTTTCTCATGTTCCTCCAACTGTGTTGGAGATCGTGATACAAATTAACATCATCAAGGAAAGTGGTAGTAACCTAAGGAGCCGTCACCACTTCAGCTCTGTCCCAATAAGGTCAACTAATATGTAAATCTTGTAATGCCTGCTCTCTGAATTAACTAAATAGCCGAGTAAGTCCAGCCAATTGTTAGCACTGTGAACACTGTTCCCCTTGGCTTTCTGAGGACTATAGTCTGAGTGTCCCTAATCTGAAAATCCGTCTGAAGCACCCCAGAATCTAATACTTTTGAAGTGTCAACGTGATACCACAAGTGGAAAATTCCACTCCTGACCTCATGTGATAGGTCTCATCGGAACACAGGTGCACTAAAAATGATGTGTAAAATTATCTTCAGCTTATGTGTATAAGATATATATGAAACATAATGAATTGTGTTTACACACTTGGGTCCTGTTCCCAAGATATGTCTATGCAAATATTCCAAAATCCAGAATCCAAAATACTCTGGTCCCAAGCATTTTGGGTAAGGGATACTCAAGCTGTATTACTATTTCTCTTCTCTTGACCCCACTTTCTTGTATTTTTGTTTGTTTTTATAACAATGGCTTTTCTGAAGAAATTCAACAAGATTAAAAAAATAAAAGACCACAAATTTGATAAAGCCCCTATTTTGCTAACAAGTAAAAAGGAATATAGCCTGTGTTTCCTGACTACAAATTGCATGAGAAGCAAGACATAAATCGGATAGGGTTGAATGGAAATACAAAAGATTGGAGGCAGGAGATGATATGGCTTGTTACATGATTATAGGGGAATCCATGCCTCAAAACCCCTGTCGGCTGTGTCTTGACTATTTTCTACTGCTATAGCAAGACACTTAAGTTCCTGTGATTAGTAGAGAATAGCAGTTGATTGACTTACAGGAGGCTCGGAAGCCCAGAGCATAGCACTGGCACCTGAAAACTGGTGAGAACTTCTTTGGAGCGTCCTAACACAGTGGCAGACAGCACATGGCACAGCGAGCAAGCCTGCCCGTCTCTCTTTCCTTTCTTTAAAGCGTGCCATCACAGGAGCCTGACCCTGGGGACCTCATGTCATACTAACTATGTTCCTGAGGCTCCACCTCCAAACACCACTGATGTGAACCTGGGCACTGAGTTCCCGACACCTGAACTTTGGGGAGACACAGCCAAAGCACAGCAGCTGGAGTGATGAAGGAGGAGTTGCGTGAAGAACTTGATGAAATGATAAGTTGTAGAGATTGACAGATGAGAGGAGGGACATAGCAGGCAGGGAGGAGAGTGTCGATGGAGGCTCCATGGAGAATTCCTAAGTTTATTGACCCAAGAGAAGGCAGAGTTGGTGCACTGGACTCTGTCACCTGGGCTCTGAGCATGAAATTCAGGTATTTAAATACAAGTCTTGCAAGCACTGGAGAGAGAGAGAGAGAGAGAGAGAGAGAGAGAGAGAAACACTGAAGGCCACACAGGTGAACATGATAAGGAATGTGGGATTTTTACGACTATAAACCTGGCAAAGAAAGGCAGAGCTGGTGCGCTGGGCCCCATTAGCTGGGCTCTGAGTGTGAAATTCAGGTGTGTGAGAGAGGGAGGGGTTATAAAGGGAAGAAAGGAGAGGCTGGTGCTGTTAAGCCTCCACCAATGGCACTAGCATCCTTATGGACGCCGGTTCGAGTCCTAGCTGTTCGACTTCTGATCCAGCTCTCTGCTAATGGCCTAGGAAAGCAGTGGAAGATGGCCCAAGTCCTTGGGCCCCTGCCCATGTGGGAGACCCAGATGGAGCTCCTGGCTTCTGGCTTCAGATCAGCTCAGTTTCGGCCATTGCAGCCATCTGGGGAGTGAACCAGTGGATGGAAGATCTCTCTCTCTCTGTCTCTGTCTGTAACTCTCCTTCTCAAATAAATAAATAAAATCTTTTAAAAAAAATAGGAAATGATCTGGGGGAGCAAATAGTCCCAAATCCTAAATCAATGTTGTAGTAGTGGGGAGAACAAGAAGAGAGGGCAAGATGGTAACTACCAAGTATTTTCCCTGGAGAAACTCATTGAAGGGTTCATATTCTATGGGAAAAATCGCAGTTTTGTTTTCAGTAAGTTCAAAATGCACAGCATGATAAGGTTCTGACTTTCTTAAACCTTTAGAAGAGCAATATTAAAACTTTATGAATTATATGTTCTATATAAACTGGCATCCATTCTCTTCATTGCATGTAATATAGATAAGTAAAATATGCATCCTGTATATGATTTGTGTGTTAGTATATCAATAATAGTGTATAAAGAAAACATACCTAAAATTTAATCAGGGTTTCTGATTACAAACTGTATGAATCAGTAAGATAACATACTTGGAGGATCTCTATGTTCAGATGCCAGCCTTTAAATTAAATTTTCGTCATCAAATCAGATCATAAAATGCCATAGCCTCATTCTTCCCTCATGACTGAGGGTAACTAAGGAGAGAGAAATCATGTCCTACCTCCCACACTCGCCTCTCCCTTCACCTACCTCATGATCTGATCACGGCGAAAGCCATATTGTGAGCTACTTGGTAGCCAAGTGAGACATTCTTAATATTTTAATTATTCTGATACTTATAAACCACCATGGGGCCAAAGGCATTCCAAAAGGCAACCTTACCCGCTCCCAACTTTGTCTAACCCGCTTATTCCTTGTCCATATCCGAGCTCTGATTGGGATCACAAAACTCAAAGAAATATTGGAAGATGCAGCAAACTTGACATTTGGAGACTGACTGTCTTCCCTCACACCCCTCCCAGGGACCTGGGGTTTTTTCCATGTGGAAAAAAAATTCATTTCAATCTTTTCAAAAGTTTTTAGCCAAGTTCTCATTTTTAACTCTTAGGTAGCTCAAAAAGTACTTTTATAGTTAGAGATTTTTTTTAATTTATTTTTTATTTATTTATTGTTTTGACAGGCAGAGTTAGACAGTGAGAGAGAGAGAGAGAGAGAAAGGTCTTCCTTCCGTTGGTTCACCCCCCAAATGGCCGCTATGGCTGGCGCGCTGCACCAATCTAAAGCCAGGAGCCAGGTGCTTCCTCCTGGTCTCCCATGCAGGTGCAGGGCCCAAGCACTTGGGCCATCCTCCACTGCCTTCCCAGGCCACAGCAGAGAGCCGGACTGGAAGAGCAGCAACCGGGACAGAACTGGCGCCCCAACTGGGACTAGAACCCCGTGTGCCAGCGCCGTAGGCAGAGGATTAGCCTAGTGAGCCACGGCGCTGGCCAGTTAGATATTATTAAGCCATTGGCTTGTTTAAGGCAGATACCATGTTTTATTCATTTTAAAAGCCTTCACCCTTTCCCCACAGTGCCTCCCTTAGACCCTAGTAATAATACATATTCAATTGATACTTATAGACTTGAGTTTTTGAATCAACCTTTCTTAAGATAGAGGTTAAAAGCATATAAACCGGAAGAAATAATCGGGAGCCAAGATCATTTCAGTACATTGCATCTTTTAGCCTTCAGGTTTGGTAAATAGCCCCTCTGGTACCCTATTGATGGGAGCAGTAGGTCATGTGTTTTAGACACTGACTGATGCTGATATCACCTTCTGTCCATTGCAACCGTACAAAATGCAACTGAGGGCGAGTCCTCTATTGAATGGCTCTCAGACGGTTAATTTTGTTTCCTGATGGCAGATACTAAACCCACAGAAAAGCGGCTCTTCTTGTTCAAAGAGCCTTTTCAGTTTTTAATTTGACGTGGAGAGTTACATGGCCCACGACACATGCAGACCAGCAGTTATCTCTCATCATCACCTTCTCTGGTGCCTTTCTCCCCATCTCGGCTGAAAGCGGTCCTATTGTAGGTCATCTTCCTGGCCCTAGCCTACGTGTGTGGCTCAATGACAAGATCCCTGATAAACTGGAACAGAGAAAGAGGAAATGGGCTTTTAAATGACCACCTGACCACTCACTCTCTAAGATTAGTTTCTGTTTGACAGACTTATTAAAGAAAGTGTCACACAAAGACGACTTGGAATATGTCTCCCAGGACCTGGTCAAGTGAGAATCACAGACTTGCAGAGCCAGAAGGCCCCTTAAGGGTCATCTCACCTGCCTTTGCCACTGTCAGAAGAAGGAACTGCTGCTCAGAGGTTGAGTGATTCACCTGAGGCCATGAAGCTGGTGGCAGAACAGGGCTAGAATTCAACTTGCTCAGAGCTCCTTCCTTGCTGAGTGATGTTAGGAAAACATGAAAAAAACAGAGATGTGCCAGTTTTCAGTAGATGTTTTTAAAGAATACCATTGTGGGAAGGTTGACTGCCACATTTCTTAGTTTCCTTAGTTGAGACACCATTTGAAGTGGGTGGAAAACTTGGGGGAGGGAGATATTGGCTGTGAATGTGGACGTGGGCTTGGGCTGAGGATATAACCATCACAGTGACTTACCAAGCACCCATCTCCTGGTAGACATTCTGCTCACATCATTACTTTCTCAATGGCTCTGGAAGGAGCCCTTTGTATAGACAGAAAGACCAAGACTTAGGGAGGTTAAGCATCTTTCCTAGTGTCATGCAGTGTCTGATTGAGTCCTGCATCTCCATTTCTTCTACACTTAATAACAGTGTGTCCTGAGGCAAATAACTTCTCAACGCTGCAATTTTCTCACTGTAAGTTGGGTACAGTAGTATTCTTCCTAGCATTAGTGTAGGATGAGATGGGAAGTAACGTACATATATGAAAGACCCAGTTTTGGATTTGATACACTGAAGATACTCAACAAAAGTCTGTTCCGTTCTATACCTATTTCCCTTTGCTTATTTGAATTTTTAGCAAGATTTGCATTCTAAACTATATTGACTTGTATTGAAAAGAAAAAGTTGAAATATTTGCTTGGTGTCAGAGAAGTGGATTGAATGGATATTAGTAAATAAAAAAGTAAAAAAAAATAAAGAAGAAGAGGATTAAATGTTCTAGCTGGTCATCACAAACTGTCAAGCTAACCTGATGGCAAAATTTAAATTGTAAAGAAATGGACTCCAAGTTTGTTCTCCATGAGTGAAATAATTGAATCAATCACAGTCAGAGATGGCATTAATTCTAATTCATGATTCGAAGTTTGAAATGCACATGGAGTTTCCAGAAAAATGCACTCAGTGTTCAAGTAAAATGTTGCCTCCTTTAGAAACTGGATTTTTTTCCTAAGTCTCCTTTATTGATCCTACCCTGTGTGTTCTATATGCAGTGAAAAGATGCAGGCATATCCAGTTAGTAATCACAAGTAGGTTTCAGAAATTATTTGACCATTACTTGAAGGTACATTCTTTTGTACTACACTGCTGAAATTATAGTCTAAGTACAAATGTGATTTAATTTGCAAAAGTTCAGTTTGCATGCAATGTTTCAGAAATACATCTATTGTGTTTAGCCAGAAATACTTTCGAAGTTGATAGCAATCAAAGAGGCTTATATTAAAAGGATAACAATAAAGTGAAAACATAATTTAAAAAATCATGCTTGATTTAGCTTCCCAAAGAGAGATTGATAAAGAAAATCATAAGGGGCTACAACAAGATCAGTAGGTTTTTAGATTTAGTAATTGACCCTAGGAAAAATCATTACACAGATTCCTGAATGCAAAGGTGTGTTTATGACAGCTTCATTTGAACATTCCATCTCCAAGTAGAAAATGGCACTTCTCTAGCATGTAAGTCCAGAAAAGTGGTGTTGGTCCTTGTTTATCACTTACTGCTTTCCCCATTACAACAGCACAGTGCTTTGCCCATAGAGAGTCCTTAGTATGCAGTGATTAAGTGAGTGAAAATAAGGAATCTAATCTGTGGTAGAAAAAAGTTTCTCAGACACCTGCTGAGTGAAAATTTGGCCTCAAATCTGCAGGATTAAAGCTAGCAGGGTGCTACGTAAGTCAGCGTCATGGTGTTGGTTTTTGGTGCCAGTTCCAAGATGAACAAATCCATCTCAGCACCCGCAGTGCTACAGTGGCTACAATGTCACATACCCATCAGTGCACAGCATACTTTCCCAAGGGGCATCACTTCAGAAGGTGCCTGCCATTCTCCCCCATGGTGGCAGATTATTTACACCTGCACCATGTGTTTTAAAAATAAACTTCCCCTAAAATAAGCCAGGACTGTCTACAAGTTACCAATCGCGGAGAGAATCTTGGACAAGGTATTTGACCAATAATAGATATAGGAGGTGCCCTGGGAAAATAAGTGATATTGCAATGTTTGTTTAAACCATACTTTTGCCACGCAAAGGCCTTTCTAAACCCTTTGTGAATTCACCAGCATACATTCTGTGATTGAAAGTACATTTTGCTGGAGAGGATGCTTGGCCTAGAAGTTAAGCTGCTGGTTAGGACACATGCGTCCCACGTTGGAGTATCTAGTTTCAATTCTTGACCCAGGCTCCCGAACCAGCTTCCTGCCAGTGCAGACCCTGGGAGTCAGTGGTGATGGCTCAAGTGATTGGTTTCTTGCTATTCACATAGAAGATCTTGATTGAGTTCCCGACTCCTTACTTAGCTGGCCTTCCTACCCACAATGTTGCAGATCTTTAGAGAGCCAGCATATCGGAGTTTCTCTCTCTCTCTCTCTCTCTCTCTCTCTCTCTCCCTCTCTCTCTTCTCTCCCATATAAATAAATAAAAATTAAACAGAAAATAAAACACATTCTGTTCATCACAGTGCAATAATGGGGCTAAGTAGCTCATACACAGCAGGACTTGGGCTTGCAGAAATCCCCTCCGTTCAGGGCGGTGGCGCTGTGGCACCTGACAAGGACACTGATGCTGCACAGAGCTCAGGACTAGATTGCGATGAAATGTTTGGGACCTTCCCATGCAGTTCTTGTTCCATGTTGCAGATGACTCCCATCTTTCCATCCCAGGAACTGTCCCTGTTTTCCAGGTGCTTCGTGCTGCCTCCTTGGAATGCTGTCATTTTCCCTGGCCCGACAGTGGAATTCTGATCCCGTCCCAAATTTGCTTCCACCCAGTGTGGGATGGAGCCCCTCCAGAGCTGGCTGGGTCTCCTTCTTGGGCACCAGAGAGAAAGTGGACTCTTCCTTTCCCCCTGCACTGTAAGTCGCAGTCATAGAAGAAGACCCAGAATCATGCGGGCACATGTGGCTTGGGTAAGTTACTTCCTCCCACGTGACTGCACGCCTGGTCCAGTGCTTCACAGTTACTCCTTGGTTTATCCCTAACAGGACTGGGCTGAGCAGTGTTAAGAGGATGCTTTCCTGGAAGCCACGGGATGTCCAGTCCATGTCTCTGGGTCTCAGAAGCATTAGTCTTACTTCTCCAGCCGGGACATAGCTTGCTGAAAGGAGTCCTAGATGGGATGTGGTAGGCAGAGTTCTCAGGTGGCCTTGTGGTCTCTGCTGTCTTGTGTTCTGCCTTTGTAATCCCGCCCCCTTGAGTGTGACTCCTTTGAGCCAGGTGAGAATGCAAAGCCAGTGGGATGGAGGACGGAGATTGTTTCTTGCTTATTTGTCTTGCTCAGAGGAAGGTTTACCGACTGTGGCAAGTGAAGTAGACAGCAGCAAGGGACAGCTCTCAGAAAGAAGCCACCTCCCAGAGAGGCAGCTTGCTAGGGTAGGGGCTGGGGAGAGGCATCTAGGAGGCAGGAGGAGGCTGGAGGAGGGAGGGCCCTTCCTGCTCAAGCAAGGAAGTCATGCCTTCTTCATACACCATCGTTCAAAAACCCCATTCAACTCGCTCCTTGTCTGTGGTATCCGGCCTCCTCCCAGCAGTGTTGGAAAAGAAGATTTTTTTCCGAGCATGCTCTGAAAAACAAGCTCTGTAGAGTAAACTGTTTGGGATCATCTGGCCCACTCCCCTGCCGCCATCTACTCCCACCCCCTCCCAACCCTCTCCTGGTCCAGCACCCCTTTTTTTTCCCCCAGATTCTACATTCATTGTCACATAATCCTTCTCCACTCCCCCTCCACCTCCCCTCGCACCCCCACCCACCTGCTTTTCCCTTGTAGACCCCACCATGCACTTGAAAGTCTTTCTTCCTTTTGGGTCTCCCTTGAGGGACCTCTGCTGGGCAGCAGTGCATACCTACACAGACACAGAGACAAGAGACAGACAGAGATACACACCCAGACCTCCTAGCTCCACTGTGCTTCCAGGCAAGGCTGGCTCATCCCTGGCCCAGGACTCAAAAGTCCACTCTCATGGCTTGAACAAGCAAATGGCCACAGGACAGGGGACGGTAGGCTGCCAGTAATTGCTGAGAGCAATCCCAGCCAACTGCAAGGTAGCATATGAGGTCCTGGTCCCACAGTCACCCAGAGGTGAATCCCATCTTTCTTTGGTCAAACCCATAGGTGAGAACACACCTAAGTGGATACTTTGACTATAGCATGGTAAGATCTCATACTAAGAACATAGTTGAGCTGTGGCTAGACTCCTGACCCACAGAACTGTGAAACAGGAAATGTGTACAGCATTAGAACTGTGGTAATCTGTCCTGTAACAGCAGAGATGGGGAAGTCAGTCTCTCCTTCCATAGACTTGTCCTTCTAACCCGTGGTGTATGGCTACACCCGAGGGGTTGCAAACTCCAGGCACAGTGGGGCTGGGTACCTGGAAGGCCATGGGCAAGGGGTGTGCTGAAAGTGCCTGCCTAGCACATGTGGTAGTGCCAGTTTTGAGTTGGGAGAGCCATTGCTATGCCCCACCTGGGTAATCCATCAGGTACCTACAACCTGACCCTGACCCTCCCTTGACCCTCACCTTCCCTATCCCCACTGCTGGGGTAGAGGACAGAGAAGGTGAGGAGCAGCTGCCCAAGAGCTCAAACTACAAGGAGGTGGGACTGGGCATGAGCAAGGCTCCAGTTCCCCTCCACGTGCTCCATTGTCCCCCGGACTTCACTGACAAAACACAAAATCAAAGATGAGAAGAAACTTAAGACAACAACAATGGAGCATTTAAATCCTCAGTGTGGGCCGGGGCCTTTTTAAACAGAGGAGCCTGGGGGACAGCACTGGTCACACGCCCCTGAAGCTGCCTGGCCTAGTGGATGTTTTCTGTTCTGATTTCACCCCTCTCTACAGTGTCCCTCCCTGACTCTCTCTCCACTCTGTCTGCCTCATGAGTCCTTATTTGCCCTTGCGGTTGGCCATGGAGGTGGGGAAGAGGTGGAGGTGGGGGCTTCCTCCAACATGTGGTTTGAGTCTTGTATTTGGAGTATCACGTGCCTTTTACCTACTTTGTGGCAGGTAAAATCTCTTCTCTGAAGAAGTGGCTCCTCATAGTCTAGCAAAAATGGAAGGAAAGGGCCAGCATTAAGGTACAGCAGGTTAAGCCACACTTGTGACACTGACATCCCGTGCTGGAGCACCAGTTCAAGTCCCATCGGCTCTGCCTCCAATCTAGCTCTCTGCTAATGCTCTTGACAAAGTAGCAAAAGATGGCCTAAGTACTTGGGTCCCTGCCACCCACACAGGGAGACCCAAATGGAGCTGCAGTCTCCTGGCATTGGCCAGGCCCAGCCCTGGCTGCTGTAACAGTTTGGGGAATGGACCAACGGATGGAATATCTGTATATGGGTGTGTGTTTCTCTCCCTCTCTTTCTCTGTTGCTCTGCCTTTCAAATAAATAGTTTTCCTTTAAAAAAAATGGGAGGAAAGCCCCAAAGTAAAAAGGAAATACTTAATGATGGAACTCACAATCATTTAATCTATAAAAATCATCATTTTCATAAGATCCCATGAAAATCAGCATGTGTGTATGTGTGTGTACATATGTGCATGAATCATGTTCATGTATGCACACAGGAGCTTTCCTGAAAAGATCAAGGAATGCCAAGTAAACACACTGTGTGATACAGCCTTTAATGTTCACAGAATGGCCTCTGTTGATGGTTACTGCTGTTAGGGGAATTGTGAGTGAGCCCCACAAGTCACACTGTGCTCTAGGTAGTCATGACAATGCTAATTCCTCATCTTTACAGGAATGAATCCTGGGTCTCTACCCAAAACTTCATTTCAAGCAAAAATGTTCACAACATAATCGAGAAACATGATTTGTTTTCTGTTTTTCTATTTGACAGATAGACAGTGACAGAGAGAGAGAGAGAGAGAGAGAGAAGGGTCTTCCTTCTGTTGGTTCACCCCCCAAATGGCCACTACAGCTGCAGCGATGCCAATCCGAAGCCAGGAGCCAGGTGCTTCTTCCTGGTCTCCCATGCGGGTGCAGGACCCAAGGACTTGGGCCATCCTCCACTGCCTTCCCGGGCCACAGCAGAGAGCTGGACTGGAAGAGGAGCAACCGGGACTAGAACCCGGTGCCCATATGGGATGCCAGCACTTCAGGCAGAGGATTAACCTAGTGAGCTATGGCGCCAGCCCCATGATTTGGTTTTGAAAGGCCATTAAGGGCCGGCACCATGGCTCACTAGGCTAATCCTCCGCCTTGCGGTGCCGGCATACCAGGTTCTAGTCCCGGTCGGGGCGCTGGATTCTTCCCAGGTTGCCCCTCTTCCAGGCCAGCTCTCTGCTATGGCCCGGGAGTACAGTGGAGGATGGCCCAAGTGTTTGGGCCCTGCACCCGCATGGGAGACCAGGAAAAGCACCTAGCTCCTGGCTTTGGATCAGCGCGGTGCACTGGCCGCGGCGGCCATTGGAGGGTGAACCAACAGCAAAGGAAGACCTTTCTCTCTGTCTCTCTCTCTCTCACTGTCCACTCTGCCTGTCAAAAATAAATAAATAAATAAATAAATAAATAAATAAATAAAAGGCCATTAAGGAAGAGAGCCTGCAGAGTAGTCCTGTTAATGTTTCTGCTATTAAGATATCTGTTTCCTATGTTTGGAATACCCAGAAAAAATGGAATCTAAATATTTAAATGTCTCACAGGAAAAAAAAATAGCTGGAATCTAAATATTTAAATGTCTCACAGAAAAAAAAAATAGCTGCCAACTGGAAAATTTCTTAAAAGCCTACAAAGTCTGGTGCTGGGTAATCAGAATCCAGCTAACAGAATTCATTTTTATTAAAGCATTTCGAGTGATCAAGTCATTGATGCGTTTAAACAGCCTAATGGCCTAACAACCTTTCCTCAAATCTTCAGAGAGGCCAAATGATCACAGATTCAACAAGTTCAACCACACCCAGTGTTTCCACAAGCCCAGGAGCCCTACTCTGTGAGAAGCACTTCCGGTGAGAGTGATGAGATTTTGAGGAAGTACCATTTTGGTATAAAACAATGTAGTGGCCTGAGGTTATAAATTATTCCAGGGCCACTTCTCTTTCCTTTTGTCCACGTTTTTCTTTCTTCCTGATGACAAAGGGAATTTTCAGCCTGGAAGAAATGAACCTGGTGATGAGGTAAAGGAGACCCTCCCTGGCCCGCGAGCCCATCCCATCGTGTGCAACAGCCGAGAGTGTGGCGCGTGGAGGCACAAGCGCTTGGAGCGGAGAGACCAACGTTTGCCAAAGGAAGTGATCCTAACTTTCAGCCTTCATGGCTGCCCTGATGCTCACACTCACAAGGAGGGAAAGAAGTGGACAGCGATGTTTCCCTCTGTAAATCCAGAGTATCAACAAATTAGAGCAACTTTTGTAGGCCATGGATAACTGACTCAGCACACTGCCATGAACAGGCAGTACAGCAGAAGTGACGTTCTAAGACATGACCTAGTTTAAAATCCGGCCACTACCTTGTACAAGTTGTGGGATACTGAGCAAGTGGCTTAACTTCCTGTAAGATCAGTGTGCTTGTGTGTACTCCAGGGCTCCGGAGAATCCCTTCCTAATGGGGTGGGTAAGCTTTAAACTCAGAGTTCAGGGAAAGGCCCAACCACAAGGCCTGCCACAGGGAAGTGCTAGGTGCACACCAGCTCAATACCACAGTCAGCAGTGACTTAAAATAATCTGCATTGTCCACAATTTCTTTGTTTTCATTTTTTTTTTTTGAAGCCCATAAATCCACTGGGGCCAGATTCTAGTCTTTTAAGTTGTTTTTGTTTTATTTTTAATTGCCCTATATATCCCTGGTGATTGATAAACAACAAAAACAATGCAAGTAACACACAGACTCCTTGACATTTTCACCACACAGAAGTCATTGTGAGCTAATCGGGCGCTGGACACCCTCTACATGCTCTCCCTCCAGCGGATCCTACCGGCTGTGGTCGGTTCCCTCCTGGTCTTTTACTCGCTCGTCCTGTCCACACTGTCCCAACTCCAGGAGCAGGAGTCAGCAGCTGGAGTCACTGAGGATCTGATGGTTCCGGCTGTAGGACCCAGATGGCTAAAGGAGCCTGAAAATGTTCCTGGCAGCTGCCTCCACAAGCTGGAGTGTGCGTGTGTACGTGGGTGTGTGTGTGTACGTGTGTGTGTGTGTGCCTCCCTTTTATTGGCACTTGAGCTAAATGCCCAGCAGCCGCTTTTTGGCTGGGTTCCATTCAAACTACAGTTGGCTCCCGTAAAAATGGCTCTGGCTTCCATCTCTTCTCTGTGCCTATCTATCAGGAAGAATTCCCCACGGCTGCTGATTTCTATTTTTATGAATGCTTGAAAATACACATCTCACATCAGAGTTCTGACCTCCTTTTATGTTTCTAGTGGAAATTCTTCCATAAAGAAGTGTCATCCCTTTTATACAATTATGCTTTGTGAGGGGCTATTTATAGCACCGTGAAAATTAGAGAACGCACTGCTCCCTTTGACTTTCAGAAAAATTGTTAAGCATCAAATTGTATGTCAAGGAGAAAATGATCTCATGAAAAAATTAACAGGCCTCACCATCTTCCACTGTCTTTTCATGGCTCCCACTTCCCAAATACATGCAGGGCGAGTGGTCATTACCCTCCAATAAAATAAAACTAGCATAAAAAATAAAGCCATGCCTCATCTCATTTGCTCAGTAGATGCACTGCAGAAAGGGGGACGTTTTAAATGCACAAGGAGAATCAGAGAGCTTGCTTTCCAGACGGGAGACCGTGGTGCAGGCTTTCTGGAAAGAAACAATTCTGGAGGTGACCATCCCCCATATGCATGAGCTATTAATTGCACTTTTCTCTCCTGCCACCTTGCCTTGGAGTTGGGGTCGCCTATAAAAAGGCTAGATATATGAGAGGACTTCAAAAGCTCTCAGCTCCCAGGTCACCCATGGGCCCTCTGAGACATTTACTCGCTTTTAGCTGTCATTTATGTGATTTTCAGAAAAAGTAAAATTTCATCCTACCTGGAAATTGAAAATACACTAAGCCAAAGAACAAACTAAATGCCTCGCTCTGGGGCCATTCATTTAAATGTCAAGAGCATGCACTACGCTATTCCAAATGTGAGAAGAAAGAAAGCCGTGTTCAAGGTGCAGGAATCTTTTAACAAGTACAGAAGAAGTTTCTCTAAAAATGCAGCTGCCACAATGAGACAACAGCACAGACTTGCTGATATGTCTTGATTAACTCGTGTGTAGGAACTTCAATGTTGGGGAAAAAACAGATACCAACAATTTCTTTCATGAGAAGTTTAAGAAATGTTGGGCAAGAAATACAGGAAGTCTCCCCCAGAAGATCCAGGGGTTCCAGTGCCAGGGAAGGTGGAAGTCAAGGGCTATGCGCAGAGCACCTGCGAATTGGCTCAGCACTGATCCTGGAACCTGGAGACTGAATCTGATGAATTCTGATTCAAATTTGAGAACACTTATAGTGGCTTTATTCGTAATCTCCAAAAACTGACAACAGCACATGGGTTCTGTGCATGCAAGGGTAAAACTATGTTCACCCACACCACGGAATAATATTCATCAATGAAAAGAAGGAACCACTGACACACACAATGACACCTATGAATCTCAAATGCATGACATCATGTTGAAAAGTCTCCATGACCATGACTGCATGTATATGGCATCCTGAGCAAAGGCGCACTCGAGAATCAGAAAAGAGACCAGTGCATTTGCAACGAAATGGAGGAATCTGGAAAACATTACGCTGAGTGAAATAAGCCAGTCCCAAAGGGACAAATATCATATGTTCTCCCTGATCAGTGACAACTAACCGAGCACCAAAAAGGAAACCTGTTGAAGTGAAATGGACACTATGAGAAACAGTGACTTGATCAGCCCTTGTCCTGACTGTTGATAAACAACTTAATATTTTATCCCTTTTAGTATTTTTTTGTTGTTTTACTTAATACTATTGGTTGAACTCTTTAATTAACACACAATTATTCTTAGGTGTTTAAATTTAACTGAATATAAGAGTGGGAATAAGAGAGGGAGGAGATGTACAGTTTGGGAGATGCTCAATCGGACTTGCCCCAAATGGTTGAGTTAGAAACGTGCCAGGGGATTCAAACTCAATCCCATCTAGGTGGCATGTAACAATGCCATCTCACTAGTCCAAGTGATCAGTTTCAGTTCACAATTGATCATAATGATAACATTAAGAGTCAAAGGGATCACATAAACAAGACTAGTGTCTGCTAATACTAACTGATAGAATTAAGAAGGAGAGAATGATCCAACATGGGAAGTGGGATACACAGCAGACTCATAGAATGGCAGATGTCCTAAACAGCATTCTGGCCTCAGAATCAGCCCTTAAGGCATTCAGATCTGGCTGAAGAGCCCATGAGAGTGTTTTAGGCATGGAAAGCCAAGACATTCTGGCAAAAAAAAAAAAAAAAAACACCACCACCACAACAAACCCAAATGAAAGATCTCTGTGAGTGAGATCCCAGCAGAAAGAACAGGCCTTTCTCTGAAGGGAGGAGAGAACTTCCACTTTGACTATGACCTTGTCTAAATAAGATCGGAGTTGGCCAACTCAAAAGGCTTCCATAGCCTTGGCAACTCATGACAAGAGCCTAGGGAGATTACTGACACCATAAACAAGAGTATCAGTTGTTAATCAACAACAGGAGTCACTGTGCACTTACTCTGTCCTTAATGTGTTGTACAATGTGAATTAATGCTATAACTAGTACTCAAACAGTACTTTACACTTTGTGTTTCTGTGTGGGTGCAAACTGTTGAAATCTTTACTTAATATATAATAAATTGATCTTCTGTATATAAAGATAATTGAAAAGAATCTTGATGTGAATGGAATGGGAGATGGAGTGGGAGATGGGAGGGGTGCAGGTGGGAGGGAAGTTATTTGTGGGGGGGGGGGAAGCCACTGTAATCCAAAAGCTGTACTTTGGAAATTTGTATTTATTAAATAAAAATAAAAAAATTTTAAAAAAAGAAAAGAGACCAGTGGAGGTCAGGGGCTTGGGAGGCTGGGGACTGCCTACACAGGGGCACTGAGGAACTTTTTGGAGCTGCTTTTGATTGTGGCGGTGGTTACATAAGCTCCTGTGTTCGTCAAATCTTGCTCAACTGTGGGGAGCAACTCGGACTAGACTAAGTTACTCGAATTAAGACTTATTCTATGCATCTGCTCTCCCACAATATGGCGCTGGGAGAGGAGTAAACAGCTTCTACGCAGCTGCCTCTCGCCAACTTGAGTGATGACCTGCAGGAGCTGATCCTGCTCCTGATTGGAGGAGAGCAGCGTACTCGGCGTGTGGGTAGCAGAGATGGGATTGGTGGAAGAGGACTATAAAGGAGGAGAGAGACAACATGCACCAGGAACACCTGAGGAACATCTGAGCAGCCCCCGAGAGAGCCGGCTGGCGGTGTGCCGCTCCCCCGCGGAAGTGGGGAAAGTGGCAGGGGGCACCACCCTCCCACAGAGGTGGGAGTGTCGGTAGCCAACCCGGGAAGAACCAGCAGCAAACCCGGGAAGGGCCGAGCAGACAAAAGAACAGCGCAGGGTCCTGTGTCGTTCCTCCGCGAAGAGGGGGAGCGACACTCAACTTTACACTCCAAAAAGGTAAATTTTACTCTAGGCACATAACACCTGAACAAAAATAAGAACCTCTTCCACTAGAAAATGAAAAATACACTAATGATAGTAAGGTTGACTGATATATTTATAAGCAGACTATGGGTGGGGGTTAGAGGTTGAGAACTCCTTGGGATGGATGGCAGCATTCTGGATCGCCCTGTATCAGAGTGCCTGGATTTGTCTCAGCCCCATTTCCAATTCCAGCTCCTGCTGCTATATACCTTGGGAGGCAACACATGATGTCCCAAGTAGGTGGGTCTGTGCCACCCACATGGGAGACCCAGACTGAGTTACCAGCTCTCAGCTTTGGCCTCGCCCAGCCCTGGCTGTTGAGGGCATTTGGGGAATGAATTGGTAGATGGTACACCTCTCTCTCTCTCTCTCTCTGTCTCACTGTCTCTCTCTCTCTCTCCTTCCTCCCTCCCTCCCTTCCTTTCAAATATATAAAATGAAGAGCCTATAGACTTTCTATATATTGCAAAGAGAGAGAACGGACAGTTTCAAAAGAAACCCTGGTTCACTTTTTACCTGGCTCTTTTTCTGGCAGATTGTCTCATTCTGACGTCACTGGTGGTAGTGACTCCAGGCCTATGACCTGGAGTAATCTTTCACCTTGGTGGAGATGTAACCACCAAGACACTTCCTATAGCCTAAGTCATCATAGGATCAGACTGCTTCATAATCCTGGGAAAATCTAGACACAGTCCTATAGACCGGGAAGGGTCCCGACCACTACTCTGCATTCGAGGGAGTGACTGTGATCACACAAGGTTGCAAGCCACTTGTTCTAACCACCTGATGGAACACTAATCCTAAAATGTGGGATGGCCAGGATGTACCTGCAAACTTCCTTTTTCTGGATGAGATCAGGTCAAAGGATAAGCCTCAAGGATAGCCCTGAGTAGGAAAGGAGTTCGCAAAACAACACACATCTTTCAGAGTACGTGGAAAATAGGAAAGAAGTCATTCATTATTGATGGCATCTGGTCAGGCCATGAGAGGATGTAGGGATGTGTGTGTGTGTGTGTGTGTGTATGTGTTAATAGTCAAGCTATGTTTTTTAAAAATATCTATTTTTTTAACATTTAATTGTCAACTTTGTTTTTATTTGAAAGACAGAGTCAGAGATAAACACCTTGCATCTGCTTGTTCACTTCCACAATGCCCCAAACAGCCAAGCCTGTGCTACACTGAAGCCAGGAGCTGGGAACTTAGTCTGGGTCTTCTATTTGGGTAGCCGGAAGCCAAACACTTGAGCCATCACCTGCTGCCTCCCCAGGTGTGCATTAG
Source organism: Oryctolagus cuniculus (assembly GCF_964237555.1). Taxonomy (NCBI): domain Eukaryota; kingdom Metazoa; phylum Chordata; class Mammalia; order Lagomorpha; family Leporidae; genus Oryctolagus; species Oryctolagus cuniculus. Next base: position 13,152,778 of record NC_091447.1, read on the forward strand.
CAGGAAGCAGATCAGAAGCGAAGCCAAGACTGTAACCAGGCACTCCAAAATGGGATGTTGGCAGCCCAGCTGTGCCAAACCCCTGCCTCTCAAGCCATTTCCTAACTCCTCTCAGCTACCTCCTTAAGTCTCCACTGTACATGTTGATGTACAGCTCTGTGTGTCCTTACCTTGTAATGTGATTGGCTAAATCGACTTTGCTGACTTCCTTAAATACTTCTCTCAGTGATCTGAATCTAATCTAATCTTGGCCTTTACCTCTGAAAGGCCCCATCTCAGATAAGCTAATTGTAGTTTCACTTTGGCACTCCAGGCATCCTTCTGCCAGCTACACAAGCATTCAAGAAAGAGAGGTTACATGGTTACAAAAGTACCTGTAAATTGAAAAAGTCGGGATTCCTTGTTGCATATAAAACTCAGCTTGAAAAACCCAGTTGAAGTCCAGCGCTGTGGTGCAGTGGGTTAACACCCTGGCCTGAAGGGCCGGTATCCCATATGGACACAGGTTCAAGACCCGGCTGCTCCACTTTCGATCCAGCTCTCTACTGGGAAAGCAGTAGAAGATGGTCCAAGCCCTTGGGACCCTGCATCTGTGTGGGAGACCCGGAAGAGGGTCTGGCTCTTGGCTTCAGATTGGCACAGTTCCAGCCGTTGCGGCCAATTGGAGAATGAACCAGCAGATGGAAGACCTCTCTCTGTGTAACTCTGACTTTCAAAGTAAATAAATAAATCTTAAAAAAAAAAAAAGAAAGGGCTGCTCAATAGGCTAATCCTCTGCCTGCGGTGCCGGCACACCGGGTTCTAGTCCCAGTTGGAGCACCGGATTCTGTCCCGGTTGTGCCTCTTCCAGTCCAGCTCCCTGCTGTGGCCCAGGAGTGCAGTGGAGGATGGCCCTGCACCCGAATGGGAGACCAGGGGAGGCACCTGGCTCCTGGCTTTGGATCAGCGCGGTGTGCCGGCCACAGCGGCCGTTGGAGGGTGAACCAACGGAAAAAGGAAGACCTTTCTCTCTGTCTCTCTCTCTCACTGTCCACTCTGCCTGTCAAAAAAAAAAAAAAAAAAAAAAAAAGGAAGAAGAAGAAGAAAAGAAAAGAAAAACTCAATTGAAAATGATTGCTGAGGTTCCCCTTTTAAGAAATTACCTTTATTTATTTATTTATTTATTTGAAAGAGTGACAGAAAGAAATGAGAGAGAGAGAGAGAGAGAGAGAGAGATCTGCAGGTTCACTCCCCAAATGTCCGTAACAGCCAGGGCTGGGCCAGGCCAGTCAGGAGCAGGAACTCCAATACTTGAGCCATCATCAGCTGCCTCCCAGCTACATTAGCAGGAAGCTGGATCAGAAGTGTGGGGTAGCAGGGACTCAAACCACACTCTCCAATGTGGAATGTGGGTGTCATCTCACGTGGTGGCTTAAGCCACTGTGGCTACCACGCCCACCCTCAAGAAATCACTTTGTAATATCCCTAGCTGTACAGACCTCATTTTGGGGGTAAGCCTCCCAATGCGACAACAACAACAACAACAACAAGCATACATAGTTTTCTGAAGCCCTTGAAAGTGCTTCAATGAGTGGATCAGAATAATTTGTAATTAGCTTGGTCATTTGGGGGCATGCATGCAAAGTGGATGCTGCTAAAGTGATTTTTTAATGTACTTGAAACACAGTGTGCCTTTCCGCTGGAGTAGGCTGAATAGTTTTCTCTTCAGTCCTGTTGACACTATTAATTTGCTTTGCAACCTCCCCTGTCTCCCCGCCCCCTTTTCCCCATCGCCGCCGCACACACAAGGGAGGAAAGCAAAGCTTTGGAGAGCTCTTCTGGGGAGAGCCATTGGCTCCTGCGTGAGCGAACAGCAAGGCCAATCAGCCTGAAATCTGAATTTTTCAGACACATAATAGACCCTTGGCTTATCAAAAACCTCTTATCTGATTGGAAAAAAATCAAAGGTAAACTTCAGGGCTCATGGAATTAAAAGACAAATGAGATGTCATAATTATCAAAGTGGCTAATTTAGAAAATTAAGCTGTTCACATAGGTGACATAATTGCTTGTCACAATCACTCTTTTTCTCATTAGCTTCTTCCATTCAGCACCTAAACACTGCAGAACAGTCTCTGGCCTTGTTCAACAGTGTGTGTTCTTTGATGGTTCAGCGTCAGATAATTCTCTCATCTCCTGTAAGTAATATATAGATTTATGAGCAAATCTTCCCAAAGGAAAGTTCGTCCAGAAAACCCTCATCTTCCACAGCACAATATTTTGTCCTATTTTAAATTTGTTTGAGGCCAAACACTCTTTTGAAATCGCTAGTTAATTATCAAGAGAGGATTTATAGAGCTGAAATAGCATATCAAGATTCCTTGGAAAATACTAAGGGCTTTGGTATATTGCAAAATAAAACACTGCAGAGGTTAGATATTCTTTGCCTTTGTCTTCCTAAATTCCAAATAGGAGGAACAGAAATATATTTTCAAGGCATCAATTTGTTTTATTTTCTGAAAATTTTATTATTTAGTTTCTATAATCTAGTCTAATGTAAATAAATTCCCTATAAGAGAATTTTTTAAAAGATTTATTTATTTGAAAATCAGAGTTACAGAGAGAGAGAGAGAGATCTTCCATCCATTGGTTCACTCCTCACATCTGGATCTCCCATGTGGGTGCAAAGGCCCAAGTTCTTGGGCCATCCTCCTCTGCTTTTCCCAGGCCATTAGCAGCGAGCTGGATCCGAAGTGGAGCAGCTGGGACATGAACATATGGGATGTGCATGTCGCAGGCAGTGGCTTTACCTGCTACACCACCAACCACCATCCCCTAAGAGAGGTAGTTGTAAAGTTGACCTTAATATAATTTTTCTTTAAGTAGTTCACAAATCATTGGGGATAATGTCTAAAAAAGAAAATGAGTCTTGTTGTGTGCTTATAAAACATGCCACTGTAAATAGACATTTTGGGTTAAAAGTGTGAGTATGAGGGGCTGGAACTGGGTGAAATGGGTTAAGCTACTGTTTGTGATGCTAAATGTCCCATATCAGAGTGCTGGTTCGAGTCCCAGCTACTCCTCTTCTGATGTAGCTCCCTGCTAATGTGCTTGGGAAGGCAGCAGATGATGGCCCAAGTACCTGGATCCCTGCCACCCATGTGGAAGTCCCAGATGGAGTTCTTGGCTCCTGGCATCAGACTGGTCCATCCCTCACTGTTTCAGCCATTTGGGGAGTAAAGCAGTAGATGGAGGCTCTCTCACTGAATTAATGAAGTAACTGTGTCACAAGAGCTATTATGAAAGCTCAAGAAGAAGAGAAAGAGAATCCAGTCCAGTCCCAGATGTATGTGGTTTCTACTTTGTCTCTTCCCTGCAGTGGTGGTTAAACTCTAAGAACCAATAGTTATAAAATTATGTAGAGAATTTACCTCTCAAAGAAATAGATAAATCCGATTATGTCAGCGTGTATTTATTCTCTTACCACTCACAAGTGCAATATTTGGAAAGAAGAATGGCACACTGGATGCTCTAATCAGACAGAGCTGAAGACTGAGACGGAAAAGAGAAGATAGGCAATTTGTGCCAGCTTCCTTTGTCCATTACCCCCTGGGGCCCTGGAGTCCAGATTGTAATGTGTGTTTTAAATAAGAAAGCTGGTTTAAGCCAGAGGAGATCTTAGGGAAGAAGTCCCAGAGGAAAAGAAAGGGACCAGTGAGACCAAGAGACAGAAAGTAGTACCGGGCTGTGTGGAAAAAGGATCAATGCATGGCCAAGTCATGGAGAACCAAGAGCTAAGAGAACACCAACCAATTATAGATGAGAACCACATGTGACTATTTGCAGCAATTTGACCTCTCATTTGACCCATCATTTGGACTTTCCATGGATTTCAGTGGCATTTTGAAGTAGGCGGGCATACAGGTTAAAATTGATTAGCTTTGTGAACTGTAAGACCACGCCTTCACCACACCCCTGTGTGACCTCATGCCCCTACCTGATGCCTTTGCCACGCCCCTGTGTGGCCTCATTTCCCTACCTGGCCACACCTGGGTGCCCACCAGCCAATCAGGTTAATTAACCACTCCCCTTTGGAAGTGGGTAAAAAGCCAGGACACGGTGTGGCCCGGGCCGCTCCTCTTCCCTGGCCTCTTGTCAGGAGAGGGTTTACTGTAGCTCCGCACCTCCAGGGCACATGGCTTTCGGGCCATGGGCTCTAGGCTTCCTGGCCCAGATACAGGCCTAGATGCTCTTCCACGTGGCTGGTTCCTGGTGCTCAGTATGAACCCCTATTTATCTCTCTCTCTCTTAAATGAAGGGCTCACTTTCCTATGCATCTTTCTCACTAAATAAAAGCTTAAAACGTACCATGCTGCCTCGTTTATTTGTGGCGGTATTTAGAATTCTTCTCTGATCAGCACGGGAGTTTTGACCTGCTCCGTTTCCGACCTGGGCCAGTTCACTCCTCCTTAGGCAACCTGGTGGTCCCCCGCTCCCGGGAGGTCACCATATTGATGCTGAACTTAGTGCGGACACCCAATCGGCATAGCGCACGACAGCCCAGAACTCCTGGACTCAAGCGATCCTCCAGCCTCAGCCTCCCGAGTAGCTGGGACTACAGGCGCGCGCCACCGCACCCGGCTAGAATTCTTCTCTAAATATTAGGCAAGAATCCTCTTGGGCTTATTAATATCAGGGATAAGCCTGTGGTGAAATTGTAAGGCACCCCAAATTCCGGTAGCATATGTGGCACCCCAGATAGCATTTCTAGGGAACTTTAAGGGGTCACATTTCAGTGTAAATTTTAGGGGGTCTTTTCCGATTTCAATTTGAGTACGAGGGTTCGAATCCTGTTCTGTTGGTGTGGGTGCTGTGTTGCAGTGGTTACACCCTGACACCCCACTTTGGGATGCCCGCATCCCATGTCAGAGTCCTGATTAGAGTCCTCCTGGCTCCTCCACTTATGATCCAGCTTCCTGCTAATGCAGTCTGAGATCCAGTAGATGATGGCTAAAATGGTTGGGCCCCGGCCACCATGTGGAAGACCCAGATTGAGTTCTGGATGCCTGGCTGTTGTGAGCATTTGGAGAATAAAACAATAGATACAAGATCTCGATTTCTGTCTCCCCCCCTCCCTCCCTCCTTCCTTCTCTCTCTCTCTGTCACTGTCGTTTAAGTAGATGAAAATAAATAAACACGTTTAAAAATTGTGCTTTGCTGAGTCCTAGGCATTTTATGGTAGGAAGGCAAAATAGAGAAACGTCCACCTCCTTCTGCCTCAGCCCACACAACTGTACTTTCATCTGCTTTTGTACAACAGGCTCCCACTTGATAAAGGGAAAGGTATCTGATGCAGTGGTTAAGATGCCGTGTAGGATACCTGCATTCCATGTCAGAGTGCCCAGGTTGAAGTCCTGCTGCCATTTCCAATTCCTGCTTCCTACTAATGCACACCCTGAGAAGGAGCAGGAAATGGCTCAAGTAATTGGGTCTCTGCCACCCGCATAGGAGATCTGGGTGGAGCTCCTGTCTCCTGGCTTTGGACCTTGCCCGGTCCTGGTCTTTGTGGGCATTTGAGGAGTGAACCAGCATATGTGAACTCTTTGGCTCTCTTTGTCTTGGCCTCTCTGTCTCTGTCTCCTTCCCAAATAAACACATTTTTAAAAAGTAAAATAACAAATCACAGAAGGTAAAAAGAGATGTACAAGTACAGGGATGATTAATAACAGGAGACCTGAAACCACAGGACTAGGGACAATTAACAGAGAACAAGTTTTATACAAGGGAATTGGAATTAAAATAAGTCTGGGAGTCCAGCACAGACTTCAGACTGGTCAAGAGCCATTATGAGCATGAGAGTCGCTTATCCCCATGACATGAGTGTATAACCCAAACAAAGATAATAGAAATTCTGACTACAATCAGTTATTTATTTGTTTATATTTGGAAGGTAGAGGCAGAGACAGAGCTCTTCCATCTACTAGTTCACACCACAATGCCTGCAACCGCCATGGCTGGGCCAGGCTAAAGCCAGGAGCCAGGGACTCCACCCAAGTCTCCCATGTGGGTGGCAGGGACCCTCATCAGCTACCTCCCAGACACATTATCAAGAAGCTGGATCAGAAGCAGAGGCAGGAATTGGTTCCTGAATGCTTTGGCATGGATGGGGTGAAGCAAGCTGCAGCTTAACCTTCTGTGCCACAACCCCTGCCACCATAGTCCCTTTTGTCCTCAAGAGAGAAGGATAACTTACAAGACCTACGTGACATTTTTAGCATGTATTTTTACATAAATCAGAACTTAGTCAATTACTTTGCCAACCAGCATTGATTTAATGAGCACTATTCCTAAACTAAAGACTTCTCTTTGTCTATGAGAACCATGAGTAAACCCAACTGAAAACCTGGCCACATTTGATTGTGCTTTGCTAGGTTTTCCTTTGCTCTGATACCAGTGACACATCAGATGCTTAAACAGGTAGATTTCATTGTCTTAGATATTTCCAGGTAAGTTATTCTTAAGCTTCCACTTCATAAAGGAAATATCTTTGGTCAAGGTATTATTTCTATATAGACTCATCAAATCGATTTTACCCCAGATTGAAAGGGAATTTTACATAGATTATCAAGTGATTGGTGAAGATTGTGAGTTTTACATTTCATTTTTTATTTTATTCATTTGAGAGGCAAAGAGAGAGAGAAAGAGAGATTGATTGATCTTCATGTGCTGGTTCATTCCCTAAAAGGCCGTAATAGCCAGGGGCTGGATCAGGCTGAAATTGGGAGCTAGAAACTTATATCCGAGACAGGAACTTAATTCATGGGTAGCAAGGACCCAACTACTGGAGTCATTGCCTTTTGACTGCCAGGCTGCACATTAGCAAGAAGCTGGAATCAGGAGAGGAGCCAGGACCAGAACCCACGCACTCCAGTGTGGGACAAAGGCATCCCAGGGTGTATCATAACTACTAGGCCAAACACCTGCCTCTGACCGTATTTATAATCTTATTTTCATTGGATCTGAAAAATATTCCCTTTAATTAATATTTTTTAAAGATTTATTTATTTATTTGAAAGTCAGAGTTACACAGAGAGGAGAGGGAGAGACAGAGAGAAAGGTCTTCCATCTGCTGGTTCACTCCCCAATTGGCCGCAACGGCCGGAGCTGCGCCAATCCGAAGCCAGAAGCCAAGAGCTTCTTCCGGGTCTCCCATGCAGGTACAGGGGCCCAAGGACTTGGCCCATCTCTACTGCTTTCCCAGGCCATAGCAGAGAGCTTGATAGGAAGTGGAGCAGCCGGGACTTGAACTGGCGTCCATATTAGATGCCAGCACTGCAGGCCAGGGCATTAACCGCTGTGCCACAGCGCAGGCCCCTGAATCCTTAATTAATCTTTTTAAGATTTATTTATTTATTTGAAAGTCAGAGTTACAGAGAGAGAAGGAGAGGCAGAGAGAGAGAGAGAGAGAGAGAGAGGTCTTCCATCCGCTGGTTCACTCCCCAATTGGCCGCAACAACTGAAGCTGTGCCTATCCGGAGCCAGGAGTCAGGAGCTTCTTCCAGGTCTCCCACATGGGTGCAGGGGCCCAAGGACCTGGGCCATCTTCCACTGCTTTCCCAGGCCATAGCAGAGAGCTGGATCAGAAGTAGAGCAGCTGGGACTCGAATTGGCGCCCATATTGGGATGTGGCTTTACCCACTACACCACAGCGCCAGCCCCTAATTAATTTTTTAATCTCAGAAATGGAGCTAGTAATAAACTACCTATTGAACAATCAGTCATCAGTCTTCTATACTTTGGCCACCTGAATCTAGTGATAGGCAGTTTTGCCTAAGCTATGACAGAATACACTTGATTTTTTTATATAGAAGTATCTATAAAGAAGCCCCAGTACTGATCTCCAATATGTCACAGGCAACCCTCATATGTTGTATGTGGTTGGCAAAAGACCCATGTGTGTAGTTCAGCCAAGGTCAGAATGCTCAATACTCAGTTTTCTAAAATAAAACAGGGACTGATGCCTTGGCAGGACCAAATGTGCACCAAGAGCAAGCAGTAGCCGGGCAAGGCTGCTCAGGAGAGATGGGGTTTTGCAGGAGTGATTGATCGTTCTTACCTGGTATGTTTGTGGCTGGGCCTCACCTCCCAGTCTGCCTTCTGATAACAGCAAAGTGCATTTGAACAGTTCTGTTCTAAAATCAGTGACTTGTTGCAACCGTTTACTTCTTAACTTTACAGCAGCACCCCTTAAATAAGGAGACTAAGGAATAATTTAATAATGTTTTCCTAAATAAGAGTTTCACAATAAACATAAGGGCATTTCTAGTTGCTGAAAGTCCTATATAACCAGAACACTCCTATTTAAAAAAAGAATTATGAATCTTGGTATTTAATTTTTTTGATATTGTTGTGATATAGTGACCCTTTCATTTTAACAGCATATCTTACTATATACTCCACACGTATGTTATTTCAATAAAAAAAAGCAAATACATGTGCATCATGACAGTCCTTTCTCTGTCTCAGGACAGAAGCTAAGAGGAGCAAGCAACTTAAAATGCACATAATTACGGTACAATAGAATGACCCCAATACACGACCCCTTAGAAAGTAAAACTAAGAAACTGAAAAGGAAGTTCCAAGCAATGTGTTTAAAAAGAACACACTTTCTATTGACAGATCCCAGGGTTGTCTGTGTCTTTGATCACCATTTAAGAGCCCATGGCTCCAGGCCAGCGACAGAACACCTGAAAAGAAAGCTTTCGAAACTCCACTGTCGTTTTGTCAAAGAAATCAAACACCTGCTCAAAAGGCACGATAAATAGATTTGATCTCTCTTCGGGAGGTGCTCCTGAACTGACCCCTCTTGAATTCAGCCCAATCCGAGAGGAAACTAATTAGACCTACAGACACATGAAGTTGATTAAGCTGGAAGTGGAGCGTGGAGCCCACAGACCAGGACTGAAACAGTAGTGCTGTTGGAGCCTCCCAGTGGGGAGAAGACTGGCAGGGCTCTTACTCGTGAGCATCGAATACTTCAAAAGCAGAACTTGGCCATGCCGTTGAGAATTTGCTGTCATCCTTCCCATGGGGAGATCAGAGGGGGAGGCCAAGACAGGGCCACTCTTTCTGTGCTGCCTGCATTTTATTTGGAGAGCTAGGAATTTGCAATGTGCAGTGTGGTCCTCCTCAGATGAAAAGTGGGCCAGACCAGTTTTTCTTTTCTTTTCTTTTTTTTTTTATTTATTTTACAGATAGAGTCAGACAGTGACAGAGAGAGAGAGACAGAAACGTCTTCCTTCTGTTGGTTCACCCCCCAAATGGTTGCTATGGCTGGTGCGCTGCGCCAATCCAAAGCCAGGAGCCAGGTGCTTCCTCCTGGTCTCCCATGTGGGTACAGGAGCCCAAGCACTTGGGCCATCCTCCACTGCCTTCCCGGGCCACAGCAGAGAGCTGGACTGGAAGAGGAGCAACCGGGACTAGATGGGATGCTGGCGCCACAGGTGGAGGATTAGCCAAGTGAGCCACAGCGCCGGCCCCTAGACCAGTTTTTCTATCATGGATTGTTCCTTTTGCCAGATACCATACAAATGTTTGACTAAAATCTGAAATAAAATAGCCAAGACATAGAATTTAAAAGCCTCCCTTTTTTTACCATTATACTCAACATGTATAAAATCACTCTGTTTAGGTATTCTGCAAATGTCTAGAATGTTCCCAGTTCCTGGCTTTGTCTTCTTACAAACCAGCAGGGTTAACTGAAATGTGATCCCTGTTGAACATGGTGATGGGAATGGGAGAGGGAAGAGATGTATAATTTGGGACATGCTCAGGCTGACTTGCCCCAAGTGGTGGAGTTGGAAGCATACCAGGGGATTCCAATTCAATCCCATCGAGGTGGCATGTACCAATGCCATCTCACTGTTCCAGGTGATCAGTTTCAGTTCACAGTTGGTCATGGTGGAGGGACTGGGAGTCAAAGGGAGCACATAGACAAGTCTAGTACCTGCTAACGCTAACCGATGGAGTAAATAAAGGGGAGAGTGATCCAACATGGGAAGTGAGATACTCAGCAGACTCATAGAATGGCAGATGTCCTAAATAGCACTCTGGCCTCAGAATCAGCCCTAAAGGCATTCGGAGCTGGCTGAAAAGCTCATGAGAGTATTTCAGGCATGGAAAGCCAAGACACTCTGGCAAAAGATCTCTGTGAGTGAGATCCCAGTGGAAAGAACAGGTCATCAAAGAAGGAGGTACCTTTCTCTGAAGGGAGGAGAGAACCTCCACTTTGACTATGACCTTGTCTAAACAAGATAAGAGTCGGAGAACTCAGAGGGCTTCCATAGCCTTGGAAACTCATGACTGGAGCATAGGGAGATTACTGATGCCATAGACAGGAGTGTCAATTTGTAAAGTCAACAACAGGAGTCACTGTGCACTTACTCCTCATGTAGGATCTCTATCCTTAATGTGCTGTACATTGAGATTTAATGCTATAACGAGTACTCAAACAATATATTTCACTTTGTGTTTCTATGGGGGTGCAAACTGTTGAAATCCTTACTTAATGCATACTAAACTGATCCTCTGTAAAAAAAAAAAAAAGAAAGAAATTATCAATTCCCAACTTGACTCTCACTGGGATTAAACATGACACTAGGTCTGCTCTGATTTCATCATCATTTAAAAAAAAAATCATCTATTATTTTTCACTTTATGTTTCTGTGTGGGAGCAAACTGCTGAAATCCATACTTGATGTATACTAAGCTGATCTTCTGTATATTAAGATAACCGAAAATGAATCTTGATGTGAATGGAAGGGGAGAGGGAGTGGGAGTGGGAAAGGGGAAGGTTGTGGGTGGGAGGGACGGTATGGGGGGGAAGCCATTGTAATCCATAAGTCGTACTTTGGAAATTTATATGCATTAAATAAAAGTTAAAAAAAAAAAAAAACCAGCAGGGTCTCCAACCACATTTTGAAGGCTTGTAGGGTAGCAGATGGATTTTGGGTTTCAGACTGACAGCTTCCACTTGTCACTTATCTATGTAACATGAGAAAGTTACTTGTTTACATGATACATATAAGAGGAAAAAGCAGATTCAACACACTTCACCTAATCCCGCCAGTACCGCGCCCGAGATAGGTTTTATAAATGCAGAAATACTGGGACTTCCCCGAGTTCCTCTGTTGCTGCCACCAGAAGTCATCATCAGAAGATGCCACTCCGGTTTTCCCCATTTATGTTAAGATCACATTTTAGTTTGTCACTGACACTAATGAGACCATGGCCCGCCAGCAAAGCACCCCTGGAAAGGTCACAAGCTCATTTCTTTGTGGGGCATTTGCAAAAGCAGGCTTAGCACCTCTACAACATAGCTAAGAGCAGCAATTCAAGTTCCCAGATGATGTCTCGGGGCCACCAATGGCTGACCCGAGGGGAGTGTGATGAGGAACAGAGAACTCAATAAATATTTGTTGAATGAGTGTTGGGAGAGGCAAGTTGCTCAGTAGACAAGAGATTTGTCCTCTGGGTGGAAACATGGATGATTTGTTAGTTCCTGTGCAAAAACATTCTTTTGCTATCTGGAGCATACTACCTTGCAGGGATGGTTAAGAAAGTGCGTTCTGTGCCCTGGGTGGCCTCACCCCTCCTGAACAGCTTAAGTGGAATCTGATGGGGAGGGCAACGTCAGCCCAGTACAGCTGAGGCCTGTGGAGCGCTGCCTTGACCCTGAGCCAACTGTGCTTGTTTACCCTACAGCGTTCAGCACCGTGTACTCCGGCTGAATCAGCGCGGGTTTCCATCGGCTGACCCACCGGAGTTGGGTGTTCCTGTGAGTAAATCTCCCTCCCTCCCTCCCTTCCAGACTTTCGGGCAGTTTTCTTTGGAATTAATAAACGTTATGCGTGAGTCCTCTTGGGCTTCTTGCTCCCATAGCACGATATACCAGTCTAGCCACACACTGGCCTACTCACTGGACCAACAGTTTTCCAAATAAGTTAGCCATAAAAGATTTTTTTATTATTTTTTCATTCTATTTGAAAGGCAGAGAGACAGACACAGAGATCTTCCATCTGCTGTTTCACTCTCCAGATGCCCACAACAGCCAAGGCTGGGCCAGACAGAAACCAGGAGTCAGGAACTCAAGTTGGCTCTCCCACACTTGGGTGGCAGGGACCCCAGCACTGGAGCCGTCAGCTGCTGCCTCCCGGAGTGTGCATTAGCAAGAAGCTGGAGTCAGGAACCAGAGCTGGGAGTCAAACCCAGGTATTCTGATAGGCGATGTGGTGTCAACATTAGGCCAAATGCTTGTCCCTTCCTCTGCTTTTTCTGGCGTTGGTACCCAGCACTCCAGAACTAAGAGGAAGCACTGCTCTCTGCCTCCTTTCTAATCTCCTATCCCTTTCACTTAAACTCATGTGTTGAACCAGTTCCTGCTAACCACCGGGCTGTGATCCAAAGAGCCCTTACTTAATGCCTCCAGATTTGAATTTGTGTGTGTTGCTTTTTTTTTTTTAAGATTTATTTATTTATTTTAAAGGCAGATATGCAGAGAGGACAGAGAGGGAGTATGTGTGCCCTTCCATCTGCTGGTTCACTCCTATAATGGCTGCAACAACCAAGGCTGGGCCAGGCAGAAAGCCAAGAGTTTCTTCCGGGTCTCCCACATGGGTGCAGGGGCCCAAGGATTTGGGCCATCTTCCACTGCTGTCCCAGGCCACAGCAGAGAGCTGGATCAGAAGTTGAGCGGCCGGGACATGAACCAACGCCCATATGGGATGCCGGCACTGCAGGCAGTAGCTTTAGCTGCTATACCACAGCACTAGCCCCACCATTTATTTCTAGAGTCATCTGTCTCCCCAAGAGCTATTCACCTGAGTACTGTGGTGGGCAGCATAAAGACACCTCACCCAGAGATGTCCATGTCTGAATTCTGGGGACCTGTGCATATTTGAGAATTTCCTTATATGGTGAGAGACAACCCTGTACCTGTGATTACATTAAAGACTTTGAGCTGGGGACAGCATCCTGAGTTATCCAGGTGGGTCCAATGTAGTTACCGAGGTTCTTAAAAGGGAGAGAAGAGGGCAGGGGAGGAGGTCAGGTGTTGGGAGGAAAGACTGATTTCTCCTCTGTTAGCTTTATAAGTGGAGGAAAAGGGTTAGAACCAGACTGCAGCCTCTGGGTGCTAAAAAAAGTCAAAAACATTGGAGGCTGTCCAGGGCCTACAGAAGACCATGTACTCTTTATGCTTTAGTGTTAGTCCAGCGAGACTCATGCAGACTTTTGAGACACAGACATAGAACTATAAGATTCTATATGTTTGCCTTGTTTTTGTTTTGTTTTGTCTTTAATTTATTTGAAAGGGAAAGAGATTTTCCATTGGCTGGTTCACTCCCCAAATGCCCGCAGTGGCCAGGGCTGGGTCAGGCCAATTCCAGGAACACGTAACTCCGTCCAGGTCTCCCACGTGGGTGGCAGGGACCCAAGCACTTGAGAGACTTGCTGCTGCTTTCCCAGGCCCATTAGCAGGGAGCTGGATCAGAAGCAGAGCAGCCGCTGCTCCACAATGCCAGCTCCAGCTTGCATTGTTTTAATGCCACCACATGTGTGGTGGTTTGTTATGGCAGTGATAGGACAGTGGTATCTGCTCTCCCAGGCTTTCCTGGGTTCCTGCCTTGGTTCTAGATGCCCAATGCCTGTAGCTTCCCTTGCTAAGGGCACGCCTGAATCTCTGGGCTGATTGAATTTCATGTCTACTTCCCACCTTGGAGTTTTGGACTTCAGGTAGGAAAGAACTGTTTTCCAACAGGAGTTTGACTCCTTGAGTAAAACAGAGACCCTTTCTTAACGAACTTCATTTCTTCTCTGAAAACCTCACCATTCTGTCCTTGACAGCAACGGGCAGCTGCTCAGGTTCGATCCATGAAAGCTGTGACATGCATGTAAATTGCCATTAGCCTAGCAGAAAACCTGTCAGAACTTTTAAATTATTTGCTCCCTTCTCATTTCCTGAAGTGTATGTTATATAAGCCAAATGATTTGTTGAAAATATTTAAAGCATGCAGAATGTGCATGAGTGTTATTAAAAATGGAATTTAAAGAATTCACGATTACCTGGCACCCCTACTCCCCACCCTCCTTAAAAAGAATCAGGCACAAACCATGTTTTTGACAAAGATTCATTTATTTACTTGAGAGGCAGAATGGCAGAGTGACAGAGAGAGGGAGAGAGACCTAGATCTTCCAGTCTCCAGTGTCATTCCCCAGATGCCTGCAACACTGGGGCTGGGCCAGGCTGAAGCCAGGAGGCAGGAAGTATGTCCAGACCGCCCCTGTGAGTAGCAGGAACCCAAGCACTTGGGTCTTCACCTGCTGTATCCCAGGTGCATTAGCAGATAAGGTGGAGCAGAAGCTCAGAGTGGCCAGCACTGTAACCAGGCAGGCACTCCAGAATGTCACAGGTACTGCAAATACTGTTATATGTTGCCTATAGTTATAGTTATAATTGAAGAAAAGGCTAAATTTTATTAGGGGTTCATTAAAATAGGGATATAATTATCTTCCCCATCCATACTTAATGTTCCCAACATCCCAATTTTAGTGTCCTAAGTTGCCATCAAAGAATGCTTTCTAAAGAAACTGATCTTAAAATGTTACTCCTAAATCAAGACATACTTATGTTTTTCTAATTATTAATTTTAATTTGATGAATCACCCACAAGTACATTACATTCTCTGGGAGGAGAAAAAGAGAAATCTTTAGAGGAAAGAAATCATAACAGTAAAGGGATGATGTGCTATTGTTTGTTTATTTATCTGTATCCCACCTTGTTCCAGGAAGGATTTAAGGCGGCTTGTTCCTGTCTAAGTTCCTAGAACTTGGTTAATTAAATCTTCTGAAATATAAATTAAAATGCAGTAACATTATTTGACAAATGGGGCCAAATTATTATCATCTTTTGAATAATTACGTGATTGGGAATGTCTACATCATATTTATCTAATCTGCAATTAAATCATTTATATATGCAATTAAATCATTTATAGCTGCAATACATAAATTCGCATCATCAATAACGGGAAATGTGGCCGATGGCCAAGTGCGTTGCAAGAACAAAATGGACTGTGTCAGGAGGAAGGGTCAGCAGTGATGTTGTAATTGAAATGGTGACAAATTAAACAAGGGCATAATTCATCCTTTCAGCTAGCGAGTGCCACAAAGATCCCCACACTGAACTGGCGCTATTTTGTTTACCCTTTCTACAGATTCTGCAACACACACTCACCTTGAGGCAGCATCATTGTTAAGTGTCGAAGTCATGGGTGTCTAGCTAGTAGCTCATTTCTGCCGGGGCGAGTGTTGCCTTAATGGTGTAAACCTCAATTAGCATTGCTACCACAAATTTCCAGGTGCAATGTCACACCAATTTTAAAAATATTTACTAAGCGCCTAACATGTGCAAAGTATCATGCTAAGGTTTACATAGCAGGAAGACTCTTTGTATACGAATTGTATGGCACACTAGGCAAGTTCTTTCTTTATAACACATAAATAAACCCATACCTGACTCAGCTCTCTGTCTAAAAAATGCTGGATTAAGGCCACACATAGAGCATCCAAAAATCCAGAAGATTTACATAGCACCCGAAGTCTCAGAAACCTGTGGGCCATCAGGCCGCCACCTGTGTCCAAGTCACTGCCTTCTGTGAATTCTGGCAGAAGCCTGTCTTCATTTAATCTTGGCAGAAGACTGGAAGCTCACTGCCGAGGCCTGTGTTGGGTCTTCTGCATACACAATCATGTTCTCCAAGAACTTGTGACGTCCCAGGGGAGATGACGCCGCGCAGCGTGTGGGGTGGGTTGAGGGCCATCTGCACTGTTCCTGTACTCTCTATGGGTCTTCCTCCCTCTTTCCAGCCAGAGGAGGTATCTTCTTCCCTCCTTTTGGAACTGAAGGAGCAGCGTCTCCTCTTCTTGCTGTCCAAGCAAGTGACCTGTGTCCCTGTTGAGTTTACACTTGCACAGAAGGGCAGAAGAAACTGGACTCCAAGTACCCCCAGTTGTCTACACCCAGGACAATGATCTCAGCCTCCAGGTAAGTCACTCTCCCACCTTCCAGGAAGAGGAATGCAAAGCCTGCTTTGAAGGAGCAATGGTGTGAAAAATAGAACAAACCCAGATCAGCACCTCCATCAGGTGGTCTGCCTTCCTAGATGTGACTCCAGTTCTTAAGGAGCCAGCAAAACTAGACTTTGCAATACAGACAATGCTTCCCTGGTGCCTGATGCTGATTAAATTCTCAAAGAAGTGTTTAATAAATGATCTTTGAAGCTAATACCGAAAAGTTAATCAGCAGAAATCAATAGAACTATAATTTTATTACTATGGTTAATAACATTTAATATTGAAGCCAGTTAAATTAGAATGCTTAGATAACTTTTATAGATCAAACTGCATCTTATTTTTCCACTTTTTAAGTAGGGCGACCTAACAAATTCCAGTATGAATACCAGCAGAAGCAGAGAAACTTAGTGTTTTAGCCTATGCAATCTGCCTGAGAACAAATGTGTAATTTCCAGAGACTTATTTGGAATATCAGTGGAAGTTTGTGAATCTTCATCATTGAATTGTGCCTGCTAAATGTTCACTCTGGGTTAGTGACTGTCCTACGTGATTTACATACTGACTTTATTTTGTCCTAGCTACAGTTCCTACTTTTCAGATGTAGAAATGAGGTCGAGGTGGGTCAGACTAGTTGAGTCCCATTTGACAAAGAAGGTGGCAGAGTATCAACAGAGGGCTTGATCAAAGCAATTCTCTCAGAAGAGCTGTTGGAAATTAGTGGGAGCCAGGAGAGTCACCCAAAGCTGTGTTTGCAGGCAGGATTTTGTTTCTACTGTAGAGGAGAGGTTTGGTTAAGTTGGCAATGGCTGGTAGAGGTTATGGACTAAAGCCACTACCCCTGCCCAAGTTATCCATGGGAGTCTCATGGTGCACAGTCAGAACTGAAGCCAACAGAGTCTTCTTATGCTACACAAGCACTTCACCAGAGAAGTGGCCTGAAAGTCATGGTCACTCACAAGTTCAGTCCATTGCACAACCTCAGCTCCATACCTCAGGGTGTTTATAATCCTCCCTACTGGTCAGCTGTTGTTCTAGGCTAGGGACACAGAGATGGAGAAGCTGGCCCGGGAGATAAACCCACAGTGAAGCCCTCCAGGGCTTCCCAGCTCCCTGGATGGAGTTCAGCAAAGTTTCACCTTGTCCTGAATTCTGGACCATGTCGAACTATGTTATAACTGAGCCATTTTAAAGTGTTCGCTTTTCCAGTTGAATTAGAAGTGTATGGTGGTTAATAGGGACTTGGAGCTAAATTGCTGGGGTTACCACTTCTGCCAGGTTGAGCTATGGACTCAAACTCCTGTTTCTTTAGTTCCTTTATTAGTACTTTAAGGGCCACAGTGTTATAGTGCTTTATATGGATTGAGTGACTTAACAGAAAGTTAGTGGGTGTATACACTTATTAAATAACAAGGAGGATAAACCAGCAACTCCAAGTGCTAAACTTGCATAAGACAAATGCCATCAGAGCCCAGCACAAGAAATGCCACCTCAGAGTCTTGGCTATTTACCAGTTAACATGCGACAAACACCAAATCAGATCCAACGATGTGAGACCTTTTCCTTGCTGTAGCGTAGCAACATCAAGCATCTTTTTCTGAAAAAAAAAAAAAAAATTGACTTATTAATTTGAAAGAGTTACAGAGAGAGGGACAGACAGAGCGACATCTTCCATCTGCTGGTCCCCCCCCCTCCCGCCCTGACAGCCGGCAGGGCCACAGCTGGAGCAGGCCAAAGCTAGGAGCTTCACTGGTCTCCCACGTGGGTGTCAGGCGTCCAAACACTTGGACCATCCTCTGCTGTTTTCCCAGGCATGTCAGCAGAGAGCTGAATCAGAAGTGGAGCAGCCAGGATCTGAACCGGTTGCCCATATGGGATGCCAGCATCACAGGCAGCAGCTTTATCTGTTATGCCGCAACACCAGCCCTAACAAGGATCTTTACAAACCCTTTTATTCCTTCAGTGATGCACTTTTCATAGGAGTTAAATGAACAGTCATACAGACCTAAGAGCTTGAACACTTACATATCTAAACTCATTTTTGCCTGTGGAAAATGACATCTCCTCACTGATGCGTGTTAAAATGTTGGCATGAACTGGGGCCCCCTGAACCAAACCACAGACTCGAGGGAAGCATCTCTGAGGGAGAAAGACATTCCGTAGCTTTCTGCAGCACTAGTGCAGGGTGCAACAACAGTTTGCCAACAGCTACAGAAACCCACGAGGGAGACCAGAACCGGAGCAGAGAATACAGTCATTGCTAACTGCGCTCGTTAATCGATTCATCTTGTACTCAATACCCATTGCTAAGTTCCGTGGACATTTCTGGTTTGGTTCAACATCCTGATTGCATTTTTTTCTCCTTTTAAGTGTATTTCATTCAAAACTGTTTCTTTCAATTATTGTATGTCTCAGCAATTAGAGTCCCCAAACGTTTCATGTCATAATAAGGAAATGTAAATAAGTAAAAGCTGCATCTCTGGCCATATGACCTTTGCGTGTTGTGGACTCCAAATGCCCAGGGACCATTTTTAGCTCCTACTTATTCCAGAGCAATCAAAGACTGAATTAACTTTTGAAGAGCAAGCCAGCTGTTCTCACCATATTACTAACCACATCCAATCCAGTTCTTTCATTAAGTAAAGAGGAATTGGAACATTAGAAAACATGTCTTAGAGTTGTTGCTCTATGTATATATATATAATTTTAGAAGTATATCTTGAGAGAACAGAGCACATTTAAAATAGCAGTTCAGCTCGTTGGAAAACACCTTATTCTCATACACAGTGGGGTGGAGAGGCAGGTTAGACCTGGAGAGAAGGATTATCAACTCCTGGAGGGAAGCCACAAAGGGTGGCAGACTAAAACTTCCAAGCCACTGGGAGATATACTGCCAGAATATGAGTGAAAACCACGAGCCGTGTAGACCGGTAGAGGTCAACACAAATAGATCATCAATTGCAGGCACAGACAACAGAGATTAAAGATGAGGAAGTAGAAGGAGAAGCTGGCCAGGAGGCAGGAAGTGGGGAGGAACATGGGAAGAGGCCACTGAACATTCTTTGCAAAAGGTTGGGGTTGAACTGTGGTCATAAAGAGCTGCAGGAAGAGAAAATGACCTTATGTAGTTTGGTCAAACGAGTATATAGTGAAAGTTGCAAGTGATTTACTTAATGGGTGCCAGTTCAAGTCCTGGCTGCTCCACTTCTGATCCAGCTCCCTGCTAATGCACCTGGGAAAGCATCAAAGGATAGTCTAAGTCCTTGGGTCCCTATACCCACATGGGAGATCCAGAAGAAGCTCTTGGCTTCAGCCTGGCCCACTTTGGGCCATTGTGGCCATTTGGGGAGTGAACCAGCGCATGGAAGATCTCTCTCTGTCTCTCCCTCTCTTTCTCTGTAACTCTGCCTTTCTAATAAAAAAATCTTTTTTAAAAGACAAAAAAAAAAAAAAAAAACAGCCAACATTAGGCAAGGAAAGAAGGATGAACCTTGAACAGTGAGCTTCCGTTGTATTATAATAAAATAAAAAAAGATCAGGATTCATGTGTCATATGGTTTCAAGGTGATGCCATTTAAGAGTCAAGGGGGCATTGGCTCAGAATCGGGGACAGAGCCAAGACAGCTAAGGAAGCAGGCAAGCAGAGTGAAGGAGTTGTATAAATACGTTAGCTTAAGCATGTATAATTGAGAATTTTGGGGGTACTCTTCTCTGACCCACTGCTTAGGCAAATGGAAGGTGACTCCCTGTCCCTTGGTTGATCGCTGGTAGGACCAGACATAAAGCACTTAACTACTTACCTACGAAACGTAGCTCTTGGAAGATCAGACTGATTTAACCAAAGCAGCATGCTGAACAAAGCTTGCTTCATTTATGTTCATCAGTCAAAGCTATTGAATCATCAATTATTTTCAATCCCGATCAGTTCCAAGCTTTACAAGTTTCTCAGCTCAGACCCTAACATCCTATACTCTTTCTTTACCTTTGCTTGGTTTTGAAAAAAAAAAAAAGTCAGAGCTGGATTGTAGCAAGCTTCGTGTTCTTCAGTGCTGTCCCCTGGTGTTGGAGAAGCCAGACTAAAGCGTGGGGCTGATTCCTGCGTCAGTGTGGCCTTTGATGGCCTGGAAGCAAGGACAAGTGATCTTGTACTTCTCTTGGATCTTACAAATAACCCAAATTTTTAATTCGTATTCAGAATTACTTCATACTAATCACAGTTGTATCTGGGAAGGGAACTCTTGATCAGGTGAGTTTCGATGTTGTGGCCGACTGGGACAGCCAGAAGTCTCTGTGTGTCCACATACTGTTGTAGCTGCCAGTGGTGTTTCTTTACAAAGGGCTTGCAGAGTTTTCGGAACATGATTTTGTTCTGGTTATACCCACGGAACCTATAGGGCAGCATCTAGGACTGAAACCCCCTCTGGAGAACCCGCCCAGCTTGCCATCAGGGCACTGTGAGTGAAGTTCCAGTTAAGGGACCAGGATCTCGATTGACCTTCAAACCCACATCTCTAGTAAGTCAGCTGCTTTGGCTGAATCCCTATTTAGATGTCGGGTCATTTTACCTTGTGTCTCTCCACCGAAATTCCTCTGATTCATTGTGGGGCACCCTACGCCTTAGAAGACCACGTGGGATTGCTTTTCTCGACAGAGGTTAAAAAGAAAAGTTAACTGCCCAAGTTAAAAAGGAAAATTGTTTCAGGGAGGGAAGAAGAAAAGGTGCTTTTTCACAGCAAAATGGGGGAGCAGTGGGGAGACCAGCAGGAAAGGAAGCGCGAGGCAGTCACACAGGTGGCTCAGCTGGCAGGTAAAACAGCACGTCTTGCCATGCTAATTGATGGGAATTACACCTGTTGTTTCCACCGTTTCAGGAAGGGTTGATCTCCAAGAGAAGGAAACTAGGATAATCCAGTGAGAAACCTGGAACTGCAACGTGAGTCAAGGTGGTGGTCACACCTTGCAGGCTTCTTGGGCTCTTTCTCTCTCTTCCTTGGGAGAACCAAGGGCATGTGGGAAGCACACACCTGGAGGCAAAAGTGCCCCATTGTTCACGAAGAAAAGACTTAGTATTTTCAAAGGAAGTGCATCAAAATGCAGGGTAATGGGAGACTTTTATTAGAAATAAAACACTACGTATACAGCCAGTAACTTACTTACTCCTTGAGGCAAAAGATCCTGTCTGTTCTAATGCCTAGCATGATACATAGCCCAAGCAGCTACTCCATAAATTCCTCTTGAATCGTACAATTTGCTTTTGCAAGTGGACTGATAAAATCTTAAGGGGGAAAAATACTGTTAAAAAAAAAATTCCACCTGACTCAGTGGTCTTTTATCTATCAGGCATTGATTGGAATGTTTTTAATCGGGCTTGTTAAGAGCTATCCGACAGCAGCAGGAATGTTCCAATTAAGAAGTATTAAAAAGCTGGGCACATGAAGTGGCAGTGTCTAGCCTGACATGGGGGCGTGTGAAGGGATTATGGAACTGTCAGTTACTCAGTCAGCCTCCACCTGTCACTCTACCTTAGGCAAGAGGTCTGTGACAGGTAGGCCACAGTTAGAGACAGGATTGTGAATCCTAGACAAGCAAAAGGACGGAAAGCACCACGCAGCTGGGGGCCACTGAATAGGTGGAGTCTCCTGTGTTCAGACTCAGGCTGGTGAGGGAGGCGGGAGTGCGTCTTGTACAGATTCATGGGAACAGTTGAAGATGAATTCTGTAAACCAAAGATGACGTATCCCCATAGTTATGACCACAATCATCTTTTCAGGATTCCAATTGTGGGATTAACAGTATCAGGCTTCATTTATAGGAGTCCTTACTCTTTGGAATTAAGAAATCTGGGGGGCTGGTGCTGTGGCGCAGTGGGTTAAAGCCCTGGCCTAAAGCGCCGGCATCCCATATAAGCACCAGTTTTAGTCCCGGCTGCTCCTCTTTCGATCCAGCTCTCTGCTGTGGCCTGGGAAAGCAGCAGAAGATGGCCCAAGTCCTTGGGCCCCTGCACCCATGTGGGAGACCCTGAAGAAGCTCCTGGTTCCTGGCTTTGGATCAGTGCAGCTCCGGCCGTTGCAGCCATCTGGAAAGTGAACCATTGAATGGAAGACCTCTCTTTCTCTCTGCCTCTCCTCTCTCTGTGTAACTCTTTCAAATAAATAAATAAATCTTTAAAAAAGTTTTAAAAAAAGAAATCTGGTACAGAGGAACCAAATAAAAGCCTGAGAATAGAGTGGAATTATTAACACAAACTTTCAACAAAAGCTAAATGTTAAGAATGACAGTCATCTAAAGCTGGAAGAGGCACTACAGATGACCTGGGGCAGAGGCTTCTTGTTGGAGACACAACAGCAAACAACACAGAGGGCCAGCTTGTCCAAGGTCAACCGGTTGAATGATCTGACTTGTCCAAGGTCATTCGTCCGAGTGCCCTGCAGTACTGGAGCTATAAGGACAAAAAGGATGCTGGAAGTAGTGGTCACAAGATGGTATTTGGATAGGAACTAGCCCTGTGAGTCAAGCTCAATAGGATTTAAAATTTGGGAAACTTGAACTTGGTGGTAAGTCCTTTTGCAGTGTGCGGTGTTGCTCTGGTGTGCCTCACAGTGGACCGCTCTATGGGAGCGGTCAGGGATCTACTCGGCCTTCTTTGCCATAGCCCAGTAGCACGTCACGCCTGACAGATCCCACGCAAAAAAAACAATTAAACAAACAAAAAACCCAGGTTTTGACAACAAAGACTCCAGACGCCAAAGCTGAGATGGCTCTGGGTAGACAGTGGGGGACATTTGGGCTGGTGGTTTTACTTGAAGGCATTTCTGTTGTTGAGTTAGGAGGAGACATTCATCTCCCCTGGGCACGTGGGACACACTGTGCAGCAACGGAGTTCCACTTTACAAATCATTTGACCATTAGCCCGCGCCACGCTGATGCGTCAACAGCGCAAGTGCATTTGCTTTAGTTTAAGGTAGAATATTTATTTTGGATAATGGATTATTAAATAGATATGTATCGTTTATCTCCCCAAGTCCTTGTTTTGAGAATGATTTATAGCACATCAACAGCCATTACAAACGTGTTTGCTGTCTTTGAAGGGGCCGCTCGTTTTATTATGAATGGCTTCCTGAGCAGGGAGAAGCCAGGCTGCGGTGTCTTACGAGAGTTGCCTTATAAGTACCTGGTAAATTACTTATGAACCCCTTCCTGGCAAAATATTCTGAAGCTCAATGAACGGTCCAATTCTGAGTGGCCATTCTGGGAAAGAAGTTACTCTGACATGCGTCTCCCTTACACAAGCTGGTGTAGTTCCTCTGATGGAACTACAACAGAGACTGATTTCCCATCTGAAAATATCAGTAGAGAAGATTTATTCAAATGTGAGGGACATTCCACAGCTGAGAATTTCTCCAGCTTATCTGTAACTTTGTTACTGTTCTCCAAACAAGTCATGTATATGGCTTGTGGTCAAGTACAAGGGGACTTCAAAAACTCAGTGGAAACACAGAATTAGAGCATAAGTTTGTGTTGTGGGTAAAATTGAACTCGGTGCATAATCTTTCCACAATGCACATTTCCATGGGTATCCAGGAGGGTATGCGGCAAATATGGGAATGAGTGTGAAACACAAACTTGATGACAATTATTTGGATTAGTTCTTTGAGAAAAGTCAATTCTGAGGCGTATCTGTACACCCTAATGTACATCCAGATGAAAAATACAGACGCTTGGCCGCAGGATAGCACTGTCAGGTTTTTAATTTCGGGAAGGGTAAACACGGCCAAGTTCTGAAGGTCTACATCAAGGATAGGAACATAATTTTCAAAGTCATGGGCAATGCGGCAGCCCCTTCCCTCAACATAAAACCCAGGGGATGACAACAGCTCATCTCCCCCTAATCCACCAGACACGGAACAATCCTGCCTTGGAGCCTTCCTGGCTATTTGCAACCACACAGGCAGAAGTGGGTCCTGCCAATGAGGTGGGGATGATGTATTTTATTGCTGATACTGTTTCACCTGTACTTAGTTCCACTGACACGGCAAACGCTGCAGCCAATTGTCCTTATTACAGCCCCCGCGTGTTTTCCCCCCTGGCACACTCATGCAGAGGGGGGAGATGTGAGCGTGGAGCGTACTTAACTGCCAGGCTGAATGGCCCTGTAATGTAGCTTCAGTGTGGCATAAATTAAGCTGTCATTTTTTTGGCGGCAAGTGCAGCGAGGCGATTTTCCTGTACTGTAACATTTGAAACAACAATTTTCTGGCTCCAGGACTGACTGACAGTTCCATGGGATACATTCTCAACGTGTGTGTGCTCCGGGGCTGCCGCAGGAAAAGTGCCTTTGGGGGCCAGGCTTTGTCTTTATTAGCAAATCCTGGCTGCTGCAGGGTGGGTGCCTCCCCCTCCTCGCAGCACAGCCCAAGGAGGCGGCCACTGGGCCCAGCAGAAATGGCTCTGGAGATTTGTCAGCTTCCACAAGGGTTTGGAACAGGATTCTCGTATGCAAAAATGGCCTTTTGTCATGAAAATCAGACTGTTTGCTCTCCTGGGTCTGCCTCTAATTGTGCAAAGCCTTTTACAAATACGGAGTTTCCCAAGCTGGACTGAGGTTTGATGGGGAGGAAAACAGTGTTGGATGCTCTAAGGGGCGTCTGGGGGACCGGGAGTGCTACTCCCACCCCGATTCCCACGCTGCAGGTGCAGAAGCAGAAAGCTGCTGTAGGTAATGAGAGGCTCCCGAGGGAGCAGAGCAAACTGCTCTTTCTTTAAATGTCCTCTCTGCTGCTTCGCCTTCCTCCCGCCTGCCCCCACAGGTGACTCCAAAGCAATCCCGCCAACTGTCTTGAATACATATAAAGGGCAGAAAAGGTTACCTTGAAAGCAGTCAAAATAATAAAAATGTAATCACATCCGTCAGGATGCAGCCGGGAGAGATAAGTTATGTTAACCCTGAACTTGCATGTGGCGTCGTAGCTCGCGTCCTGGGCAGATGAGGTTGCTCCTCTGAACGGAGCCAAGGCTCTCACAAATGCAGGAGCCTCCCACCCCGTGTGTCCCCAGTGCACTGCAGGTACTCTTTCGGGACAAGGACTTCTGTGAGTGGGCACAGTCAGCAGCTTCTTTCCTGGTGAGAACTTGAGTCTTTTTCTGTGTTGGCGTCCCCTTTATTCTATTTGGTGCTGTCATCAAAGAAAATAGCGTGTCAGAAACATTCCCCATAAAATAACAATATTTTAAAGATGTATTGATTTATTTGAAAGGGAGAGAGAGGAAGAGAACTCTTCCTTCTGTGCTGGCTCACTACTCTAATGGCCACAATGGCCAGGGCTGGATCAGGCTGGAGCCGGGAGCCTAGAACCTCATCCAGGTCTCCCATGTGGGTGGCAGGGGCTCAAACACTCAGGACATCTGCTGCTGCTTTCTCAGGCGCATTAGCAGGGAGCTTGATTGGGAGTGGAGCAGCACTCATATGGGATGCCGGTGCTTCGGTGCGGCAGGTGGTGGCTTAACCCACTGCGGCACATCTCCAGCCCCTTAAAATAACATGAAGAGGTGTACTGCACACCTGAGGTCAGCTGAGCTTACTCCTTACAACTGGCGGCGGCCATGTGTTCTCGTGTTTTCATACCATGTCTCTGTTGACTTTCTTTCTTTCTTTCTTTTTCTTTCTCTCTCTCTCTATTTTTTTTTTTTTTGACAGGCAGAGTTAGAATGTGAGAGAGAGAGAGAGAGAGAGACAGAGAGAAAGGTCTTCCTTCCATTGGTTCACCCCTCAGATAGCTGCTACGGCCCACGGGCGCACTGCACTGATCCCAAGCCAGGAGCCAGGTGCTTCCTCCTGGTCTCCCATGCGGATGCAGGGCCCCAAGCACTTGGGCCATTTTCCACTGCCTTCCTGGGCCACAGCAGAGAGCTGGACTGGAAGAGGAGCAACCAGGACAGAATCCGGCGCCCTGACCGGGACTAGAACCCGGAGTGCCAGCACTTGACTTTCAGGAAGGGACCACTCCAAACCCTTCTCCTCCTGATTAATCCCACTCAGACCAACAACCTTCCTTAGCAGATCTGGACGCCTAATTGGGGTTAGGCTTCCCTGTGCTTTGTTCTTTCAGGATCTTGTGCATATACCTCTGTCAAATTTCCAATAGCCTTCCAACTATTTCTAAGGCTACACTTTAGATCTTTTAAGATAGAACTGTATTTTCCTCTGCAATCCTGCCTCAATACCTGGTATTTAATACATCCTGAAGTCAATGCCTGAGTAAATTTATGGTTATTGTAGTTAGGATACATCCTGATCATAAATCCCCAATAACAGAAAAGCTTGTCTGATAATGGCTCCTTTTTTTTCCCTTGTGGGGAGGGGAGAATTATTGTATAAGTCATTCATGTTATATTTCCTTTATGATAGTCTCTCAAAATTCATTTACCATTGCTTCAGGTTAGACTCCATTGCAAGTCCATGTTCAGTCCACGGTCAACTAGCTCCTGAACATTTTCTTGCTGTGCATAATATTCGTCCGCTCTCTAGAGCTGTTTTCTGCAACTTTCTGAGCTGTGATAATCCATATTGAATTCTGACATGGTTTACTATAGAAGCCACATTCGAGCTTATCAACCATGTTAAATTCTCAGATGTTTAATTCTCTTAGCTCCTTCCCATGAGTGGCTAAGACAAGGATATAGATGTGAAAAGAAGAGATCCAAAGCAGAAGCGAGTAAAACCCTCTTCAGACCCTGAAACTGGGCTCTGGCTGTCATGGAGCTCTCAGAACTGGCTGGGAGTGGGGGAAGCTGCAGGAGACAGCTAACCGGCTGGGTCAGTTCCGTGACTTTGTAAGTAAGTCACACAACCCCGGCTGAGCATGGTAATACTTATCCCACATGCAGGATCTTAATGCAGTTATTAGTTGTGTGCTGATGCATCCCTACAAAGAAATGAAAGCTGAAAGATTAAATGAGGGTAATTTTATTTCTTGGGATTCTTCAACAACCGCACTAATTTATAACCAATAGGAGAATGATCTCCACTCATTTTGTCTCTGCAGAGTTGAGTACTTTAGATTTCCTTCACGTAAATGGAATGGTACAGTATTCATACTAACACGATGTCTGCAAGGATAGTTCGCATGATTAAGTTCCTTTGTTTTTAAGGCTGAATAATATTTCATTGTATGTGTATGCTACATTCTCTTTATCCATTCACCTATGAAGTTTCTTTTTGAAAATTTATTTGAAAGGCAGAGTGACAGGGAAAGAGGGGAGAGAGACAAGAGAGATCTTTCATCTATGGGTTCACTCTTCAAAATGGCCACAACAGCCAGAAATCGGTCAAGCCGAAGTCAGGAGCCAGGAACTTCGTTTTGGTTTCCCACGTGGGTGGCAGGGACCCAATACTTGGGCCATCAGCTATTGCTTTCCCAGGTACATTAGCAGGGAGCTGGATTGAAAGCAGAGCATCGGAGACTTGAACCAGCACTCTGATATGGAATGGCAGCATCACAAGTGGCAGCTTACTCCACTGCGCTGCAGTGCTGGTCCCTGGGTTGCAATGCTGGTCTTGAAAAGTTGGTGATTTATATTTCACATGTGTCTTTTTATGATTAGGTTATTAGAGAAATTTCTAAAGTGTTCTAAAGTTAAGAAATAACAAAAACCTTTTAGCTGAGAGTTGAAACCTGAATTCTAGTTTTGCTTTTGTAAATGGTTGTGTGCATTGGTCAAGAAACCCAACCCTTAAAAAAAAAGAAAAGGAAACCCAGCGCTACTGGCTTCCCATTTCTCCATCTGAAAGGTTTCCAGCTTCTTAAAACAGAAGTTGGACTCCAGGTATGAAAATTTGGTTTACCAACCTGAGTGTATTTAAAATCATTACTTTGGGGGCCGGGGCTGTGGCATAGAGGGCTAGGCCACTACCATTGCCACAGGTGCTGGCATCCCATAAGGGTACAAGTTTGAGTCTGGCTGTTCCTCTTCTGATCCAGCTCTACTGTGGCCTGAGAAAGCAGTGGAAGATGGCCCAAATCCTTGGAAGAAATGGAGAAAGCTCCTGGCTCCTGGCTTTGGATCAACCCAGTTCCAGCCATTGTGGCCATTTGGGGAGTGAGTCAGTGTATGGAAGACTTTTCTCTCTGTGTCTCTCCCTCTGTAGCTCTATCTCTCAAATAAATAAATAATTTAAAAAAATAAGAATAATTACTTTGCTTTTCTTGAACTCAAAAGGCTCGACACCACTACCCTGCATTTTCTGAGAGTCCTACTAATCCATACAGTGGAAGACTTGTACTAGGTCAGAAGCCTTTGTTGGCACACTCCATGTATTGTCTCATTTTATCCTTCCCCCATCCTGCAAGGTGGGTTTCATTGTCAGCCCCTTTTTACAGATGATGGGTCAGAGGCAGAGAGGACCTGGAAGAAGAGTGTAGTCAAGATGGACAGACCAAAGCCAGCATCTCAGTGAGTGCCATCCAGAGGCCAAGGCCCTCAGCATCTGTGCTTCCTCACTCTAGGTAAAATAAATACCTTCTGGATCTTGAGTTTTTTGAAAATGTCAACAAGAATATATTATTCATTGAGAGACAAACAGAGCTCCCATGCTCTGGCTCACTCTCCCAAATGCCTACGGTAGCTGAGATTAAGCCAGACCAAAGCCAGAAGCCCGGAACTCGATCTGAGTCTCCTATGGAGGTGGCAGAGACCGAAGTAGTTGAGCCATCACCTGCCTCCCAGGGTGTGCACCAGCAGGAAGCTAGAGAGAGGAGCCAGAGGCAGGACTTAACCTGGGTCCTCCAGTATGGGCTGCAGGTATCTTAACTGCCAGCTTTTTTGAAGTATTGAAAGCAGCTCGGCTTACCTTGTTTACCTCTACATATACCAGAGGAGCCATGAATCCTATCCTGGGAGTTCTCAAGATCCTTGCTCCTCAAAGCATGATATACAAACTAGCAGCCCCAACATCCCCCGGGGGCTTGGTAGGGTTATTTATTTGCCACGCAATGGCCTGTGTACCAAGCGAGGATGTTAGGCTATTCCCAATAAATACACGTGACCTCTACTGATCCTGGCAGCCCTCCAGTTCCAAACTTGACTGACCGTTGTCTCCTTTGGCCACAGAGTGACACACAGGTCTCCAAGGGCAGAAGGCTGCTCTATTATTTGAGTCTTCAAAGATGGATGTGGAAATAGCTTCTCCCTCACTTACCTTCAGATATTTTGACACCCTCATATGACTTGATTGCCTGCTAACAGAATTACTGCCACTTTCTTCTAACTAGTCCTCTGCAAATTCCCATCTGCAGATTTTATGATATTCAAATGGCTACTGCCAATCAGACAGGGTCCCCTACCTCAGTTCCTGCTGAATTCACCCACTTCTAAGAGTACTGACTTCAGACCAGTGGAAGATCCAGTGGGGACTCCATACTGCTGAGCGGTGATGTCTTACTGCTTTGTTTTGAACATTAAGGTTCAAGAAGGAGAACCAGGAACTTTCTCCCTTCCCACTTGCTTTTAAAGCAAATTCAAAAGATGTGGCTCTTGGCCTGTGCCTTGGCTCACTTGGCTAATCCTCTGCCTGCAGCGCCAGCACCCTGGGTGCTAGTCCCGGTCAGGGCGCCGGATTCTGTCCCGGCTGCTCCTCTTCCAGTCCAGCTCCCTGCCGTGGCCCAGGAAGGCAGTGGAGGATGGCCCAAGTGCTTGGACCCTGCACCTGCATGGGAGACCAGGAGGAAGCACCTGGCTCCTGGCTTCAGATCAGTGCAATGCGCCGGCCGTGGTGGCCATTTGGGGGGTGAACCAACGGAAGGGAGACCTTTCTCACTGTCTAACTCTGCCTGTCAAAAAAAAAAAAAAATGTGGCTCTTTGGTGACTGTTCACCTCGTTCACAAGCTTCTGGACTGCACCACCATGTTTTATGAACTAGTTCTGCTCATTTATTATACTCACACCAAGTAGCGTCATTATAATTAAGTAGCCTGTCACAATTTCCATTACACACCCGTGTTTTAAGGAACCTAATGCACATTCATAGACTTCCCTTTTGACTAAAACTTGGCATGACTGTATCCAGTGCCTAATCACTACATCTCATAAAAAGCATAAAATTATATTATGCTTCCCAAATGCCAGGGTACTTATGAGACTTTCATGTTCAAAAGAACAAGGATACTGTCTCTCCATCTCAGAATGACTGTCTATTGTTTTTCTAAATTGAAAATGAGGGTATGATAAACTTGAACAAAACTATGCTATAGGGCATAAGAAAGTCCGTAACACGGGATTGATTTATAAACCTGATGCTGTGTGTTTGAGAATTAGCAGTAATGATTACATTAAATGCTATAAATTACATGCTCATGTAATTATATCTAAATAGCCGGAAGAATACTAGAATACAATGCATTCTGAGACATTTGTGTCCAACGCCCTGCATAGTTATGACATAAACCAACTTTATTTATGACTTTTAGTTTTGCTTTGGGTGGAGTGGGGGTGGAAAGAGAGAGAATATGAACATGCCGTTTTTGTACCTGACTCTACCCACTGGGTAAAAATATAACAAAACCTACATGTGAGAAAAAATCACCAAGAACCCTACATTTGATGAAACTTGTAAAAACTCATGGAAAATGAAATTAAAACAGGCTTAATTTGGTGCAAAAAAGTTTTGACATCTGTGCACAGTTTTGTTCATGAAATGCATTTTCCATAAAATTTTTTGAAGATTCCTCACTGGCTTGGATTTCAAAACTGCACCAAAATGAAAATGAACTTGTCTTTTTTTTTTTTTTTTTTTTTTTTTTTTTTTTTTTTTGAAAGAGAGAGGGAATGACAGAGAGAGAGAGGTCTTCCATCTGCTTGGATTCATTCCCCAAATGTCCGCAACAGCTGTGACTGGGCCAATCCAAAGCCAGGAGCCAGATTCTTCTGGGTCTTCCAAGTGGTTACAGGAGCCCAAGGACTTGGGCCATCTTCCACTGCTTTCCCGGGTGCATAAGCAGGGAGCTGGATCGGAAATAGAGCAGCCGGGACTCAAACTGGCACCCATATGGGATGCCAATGCTGCAAACCAGGGCTTTAACCCACTGCACTGCAGAACTGGTCCCTGAACTTGTCTTTTAATTCCATTTTCTATGAATTTTTTGAAGTTTGCTTGTATAATAAGAACTATTCGTTGGGGTGAGATATTGTGGGAAATTGAATTATGATCTTAAAGAATGTTCCTTTCTTAATCCCCTGAACTTAGGCTACCTGATTTCCCTGAAGGGATTTTATGATTAAGCTAAGAATCTTGAGATGGGGAGAATATTTGGTGTTATCTAAAGGGCCCAGTGTCATCACAGGGCCTCTGTTATAAAGAGTGAGGCAGGAGGATCAGAGCCACTGTAGGGGATGTGGTCCCAGACACAGAGGTCCAAGTGATGGAGGGTCATCAGCCAAGGAGTGCAGGGGCTTCTAGAAGGTGGAAAAGCTGAGGAAGCAAATTCTCCCCTCGTGTCTCCCAGAGGGAAGTAGCCTGGCCTACATCTTGATTTTTCGGGTTTCTGATCTCCAGAATCCAAAGAGAGTGAATTTACATTGCTTTACAACATGAGCTGTGCTGATTCGGTACAGCAGTAATGGGAAAACAGCTACAAATACTTCTGGAAATTAAAAATACTCCGGGGAAGGCTTTTGGCGCTTTGGCTGACTCTGCTTGGGGCATCCTCATCTTAGATCTGAGTGCCTGGGTTCCAGTCCTGGCTCTGCTCCTGATTCCTTCCTGCTATTGCAGAGCCTGAGAAGGGCGGCAGTCATGGCTCAAGTAGGTGGATCTGTGGCACCCGCATGGGAGACCTGGATTGGGTATAAGGGCTCCGGGTGGCTGGCTTTGCTTGGTCCAGTTCCCACTGTTGCAGGCATTTGGGGTATGAACTAGCAGAGGGGACATTCACTCTCTCTCTCTCTCTCTTCCTCTCTCTCCCTCCCCCCTTTTAAATTTACCTTTAAAATACCTTTTAAATACATGACACAAGAGCATACATGACTGTATTAAAACTCTTAGGAGGTGCTGAAGTCTTTCAGAGATATGAAAGTTAATGCTGGGGCAGCTCTGTGGCACAGCATGTCAGGCCGCTGCTTGGGAAGCCTGCATCCCATACTGGAGTGCAGGCTCGAGTCCTGGCAGCTCTACTTCCCGTGGGCAAGGCAGCAAATGATGGCCCAGGTACTTGGGTGCCTGCCACCTGTGTGGGAGACCTGCATGGAGTTCCTGGCTCTTGGCTTCAACCTGGCCCAGCCTTGACTGTTGTAGCCATTTGGGGAACAGACTGATGGAAGATCTCTGTCTGCCTCTCTCTCTGTCACTCTGGCTTTCAAATAAATATCCAAAGCTTTTTTGTTTGTTTGCTTTTAAGGAAATGCTTTAAGAAAGCTATTAAAATAAGCTGTTTTCATTACTCAATGATTAGTCTTTTTCAGTGTTTCTGTATTGATATTGGCAACCCTATTTTAATTGCTCTACTTGTGAGAGATTGGATGACAGAGTTCTATGAACTTGACCCAAATGTAGCAGACGCTGCTTTGTGCATCATGTTGCACGGCCACTCAGGTTGATGACCTGCTGCTCGTGTGTGTGCTCCTTAATGGCCTGGGAGGATGGAGGAAGCATTTTTTAAAGTAAGCAGCAGGAAGATTGGATCTTTACAGTCAGCTGAAACTACAGCGTTCTCTCTCCTATGGCTTTTAGGTAAGTTGCTTTGGGTGCTGCGTGGATGGCTAAGGGCATTTATTTAACCCTACCCTCCTAATAGGGGTGTCTTAGACCTGCAAGTCCAGTGCCTGCAAGTATTTTTTTAAGCCAACAGAGAATTCACAGTCCTCTGCCCACCAATTAAGAAGAAGAGAGGCATGGATGGACGCACCAGTGGCTGAAAAAACACCAATGCATAGGTCGTGCTGAGTGCGAGACCCTGGCTCCTTCATTTTCAGTATCAAATAATGGACTAGGAGTTCACTTAGATTGTGACCATATCATAAACTTCATGAGTCTCCACATGACCTTGTCTTCTCCCCACACCACTTGCTCAGTGTTACATATTGCACTGGTATCAAGACCAAATGATGGCAGTGAATCCCATCCCTATGCAATCTGAAGCCTACTGCTCCAGCTGCGGCAGGCGGGCGGGCAGGCTGGCACTGATGCTTTCTTGAAGGATGCCGGAGCCTCTGACGGATGGAGCATTTATTCTGGGTGCTCATCTCTGAAGCCTGTGTCCTGGGCTCTGCACAGTCAGAGATCCATATACCAGGTGTTATGCGGGCAGATAGGTACCCAAGTAAGCAAGCTACAACCTCCCCAAGTGAAAATGCCACACGCTCAAAAACAAGATTTACCACTTTCGTGGCTTTGTGGTATAATTTTAAGTTCTGTTAAGTATCCAAATGGGATTCAACTACTCTTTTAGACCATAATGAGGCCATTAGATTATTTTTACCTGGCTTTAGACTGAATGGATCCCTGGGTAGCTGAAAATTGAGCTGAATATGTATGAGGGTCCTGTATTTGAAAATCCTTGGTGCTATTTGGACATTATGTATGTCTCTTATCCCTTGTAATAGTGGGATTTGTGCACATGCCTAATCTCTACGGTGGGAATACACATGCCCAGAGTGCAGGGACTTGGTCACTGCATAAGCATTTATGTCGAGAGAGAGAAGGCGAAAGGGCCTGGGGAGGAGGTCAGCTCCTTTACGATTGCGTCATACAAGGGAACCATAGAAATCTTATGGAAAAGTGGAATTAAAAGATACGTGCATTTTGGTGCAAAAAAATTATGAAGCCCATGCATCAATTTTTTTTTTGACAGGCAGAGTGGACAGTGAGAGAGAGAGACAGAGAGAAAGGTTTTCCTTTTGCCATTGGTTCACCCTCCAATGGCCACCGCGGCCGGCGCGCTGAGGCCGGCGCACCGTGCTGATCCGATGGCAGGAGCCAGGTACTTATCCTGGTCTCCCATGGGGTGCAGGGCCCAAGTGCTTGTGCCATTCTCCACTGCACTCCCTGGCCACAGCAGAGAGCTGGCCTGGAAGAGGGGCAACCGGGACAGAATCCGGTGTGCCGGTGCCAAAAGGCGGAGGATTAGCCTAGTGAGCCTCGGCGCCAGCCACCATGCATCATTTTATAATGCATATTGTGAACTTCTTGAAGAGCCTCTTATGCATGGGTTTCACAAAAACTTTGCACCAAAAATAAACTTCTACTTCCATTTTCCATCATTTGGGAGTATCCTTGTATATTTCCACAGAAAACATCAGAAAAAAAAATCAGAAATAAACTTCATAGGTGGTGGCAGGGGCCAGAAACTCCTGGCTTTTCTGCTGTTGGCTCCATGAGTCACCAGGATGTTGTCGTGGGGAGCACCAGGTGAGGTGAAAGGAAGAGGAAAGGAAGGCTGGGCGGGGGCCAGCTTGTTGCAGAGATCATTCCCGATTGATGGGGTTGTACAGCCCCAACCCTCCCAACACACACACACACACACACACACACACGAGTGCAGAAGCTTCTCCATCCAAGGAAGACCCTGAGGTTGGCTTGTCTGCTTCCACACTGCAATTGCCTCCAGTGGAACGCCCCCATGAATGGTTGTTATTTAATCTGAATAATGTGCATTTCAAGTTTGTTCTCTCCGGGCTGGTAATGGCAGGAAATCTACCCTCAGTCTCCCGAAGTCACTCTCTCTGGGGTGGGAGTGGTCATTCGGCATAGTTATTAAAGTGCTGCTTGGGGTGCCTGCCCCCCGTACTGGAGTACCTAGGTCTAATTCCTGACCCCAGCTTCCTCCTAATGCACACTCTGGGAGGCTACAGGTGATGACACAGCAGCTGGATTCCTGCCACTCACATGGACCTGCATTGGGTTCCAGGCTTCTAGCTTCAGCCTGGCCCAGCCCCAGCTGTTCCAGGCATCTGGGGAATGAACAGTAGGTGGGAGCTGTCCTCCTTTCCATCTCCCTGTGTCTCTGATTTTCAAATAAAATCCATTTGGAAGAAAACGAACCAAACACTCTCTGAGTCTGTCTCACATGTTAGTGACTCAGACTAAACCAATGCTGTTTAAAAACAATTTTTAACATTGAAGCTTTTATTTTATTTATTATTTAAAGAGATTTATTTATTTGAAAGACAGAGTTGAGAGAGAGAGAGAGAGAGAAATCTTTCATCCACTGGTTCACTCCCCAGATGGCTGCAACAGCCAGGGCTGGGCCAGGCCAAATCCTGGAGCCAGGAGCTTCACCTGTGTCTCTCACATGGGTAGAGGGTCCCAAGCACTTGGGTCATCTGCTGCTGCTTTCCCAGGCACATCAACAGGGAACTGGATTGGAAGTGGAGCAGCCAAGACTCGAACTGGCACCCGTGATATGGAATGCTGGGGCTGCAGGCAGCAACTTAACCTGCTATGCCACAGCACCAGCGCCAATCAGGTTTGTTTGCTCTTTTTTTTAAAAACAGCTGCTGAGGGTTTTTTTTTTTTTATTTTTTAGAGATTTATTTGTTTGAAAGGCAGAGTTACCGAAAGGCAGAGGCAGAGAGAGAGTCTTCCATCCACTGGTTCACTCCTCAGATGGCTGCAACGGCCAGAGCTGCACTGATCCGAAGTCAGGAGCCAGGAGCTTCTTCTGGGTCTCCCATGTGGGTACAGGGCCCCAAGGACTTGGGCCATCTTCCACTGCTTTCCCAGGCCATAGTGTTGGAAGTGGAGCAGCCAGGTCTCAAACTGGTGCCCATATGAGATCCTGGCACTGCAGGCAGAAGCTTTACCCGCTATGCCACAGAGCTGGCCCCAATCAGGTTTGCTTTCATTTGCAGCCGGTGCTGTCAAAATTTCCAAGATTTCTCCTCCCTGGAGATTCGATCCCCTCCGGAGGGCAGTGCAGTCAGGTTGCCTCTGCCGTCTATGCTTCCCTGCTCACAACTTGATGTCCAAGGTGACCATCATGCCAGGGAACTTCCTTCATAGGCTCTGGGTAACCTGAGGCTGGCAGCTGGCTTGGCTGGGGCAGAAGAGTAAGGACTGAGGTTCGGCAGGAGAGCAGCCGATTCTGCTGCGTTTGTCTGCGGTCACGTCTTCATCTTGCAGTGCATTTCATGGCTGGGTCTTCGGATTCCTCTACCTCTATTTGGGTCATTCCTCCCCCATTTCCTCATTGTGGGAGCCAGGGTATTGGTGGGAAAATCCAGACAAGGTTTCCTTTTGGGCTGTCAGCAATGGTGGTTGCCCGGCGGGGTTCGCTCCATGCACTTCTCTCTGGATTTTTCGGTTTCTCTCCCAGGGGATTTTTTGCAGAGTCGCCTGAGCCATTTAGGAGAGAGAGTAGCACATACTCCAGTTCCATCTGCACCATTCACCCTTCACAGAGAGCCAGAAAGCAGATTCTTGGTTGTGGGAGGCAGGGCCCGTCTCCCACAACATGGCGCCGAGAGGAAGTACAAGAATGCGGAATTGAAAGTTGCAGAACATGACTGCTAGAAGTTGCAGGAGCTGATCCAACCTCTGATTGGAAGAGAACGGCATGCTCAGCGCGTGGACAGAGACCTGATTGGTGTGATGACTGCAGGAACGCCAGCAGGGCACGGATTGGTGGGAGAGGACTATAAAGGGGGGATAGAGATGGCACAGTTCGTTTATTCGCTCCTTATTCTTCTCTTTACTTGCTCTTGCTTTACTGTAATAAAAACCCTACTGAAGGGGGATCAACAGCGTCCAGTGTCATTCATCCGCGGGCGGAGGAGCGACATTGGTAATGCTGCCATCTACCAGGCTGCTCTTGGGCTCTCTCTGATGCAACAAAACAACATAGCAACTGGCCTGTGCCACTGGGTGTCTGCATTTTCCTCTGAGTGCTGTGAGTGCTTCTGCTAATGACAGTGGCCTCCGGTCACCCTGGGCCATGCTTAGAGACAGTGGTTGACGGCTTGAACTGCTGAAGGCAGGGAGTTTCGAAATCCTAGTGGGTGACCTGTAGTTCTTTTACAGCCCATCGAGGGTGGGCTCCCCCAGGAAAGGCTTGCTTAATCAGCACAACCTTTTTTTCTTTTTTTTGACAGGCAGAGTGGACAGTGAGAGAGTGAGACAGAGAGAAAGGTCTTCCTTTGCCGTTGGTTCACCCCATAATGGCTGCTGCGGCCGGCGCACCGCGCTGATCCGATGGCAGGAGCCAGGTACTTATCCTGGTCTCCCATGGGGTGCAGGGCCCAAGCACCTGGGCCATCCTCCACTGCACTCCCGGGCCACAGCAGAGAGCTGGACAGGAAGAGGAGCAACTGGGACAGAATCCGGTGCCCCCACCGGGACTAGAACCCGTTGTGCCAGCGCCGCAGGCGGAGGATTAGTCTAGTGAGCCACAGCGCCGGCCCTCAGCACAACCTCTTGTACTGGGGCTCTTCCTAAAGTGGGGTTCTCCATCATTATAAGTGGGGAGATGTGCTTCCCCACCCACTGCTAAATCTTGGAAAACATCCTCAAGGCTGGCCATCAACCACCTCATTTTCTCCAGGAAAAAGTCTTTTGGAAATTCTTTAACCCGGCAGTGTAGGGTATTCAGGATCATTTTGTAGGGACCCGCCCTTTTCCTTCTATTTGCCTAGCAATGGAAGGAAAATTGGCATCCCCTGCAAGCTTTAGAACATGACATTCATGTTTTCCAGTACAAATTCTTTGCCGGAGGAGGGTTTTTAACAAACAAATCAATTGACTCCAATCCCTGGGGCAGTGGTATCATCTCCAGTGCAGGATTGCATGATGCAGGATTCAAATAACCCCAAAGGAACCCCCAACATGAGGCTTGAACAACCACTGGGCCCCACAGTGTGTGGCTGCAGCGTGGCCTGTTGTCACTGAACCACAGGTTTACCTAGGTCTTTAGCCCACAAGTGTTTCGCTTAGAAACCTTAATCTAACTCAGGCTCTGAGTTTCCTCCTCCCTGCCTGCAGGTTTTTCTGGGTAATCCAAGGAGAATATAGCATATACTTATGTCCCTCTGCACCCATACTCTAAGCCATGGGTGCTGGGGCCAGTGTGGGACCACAGATGGGCTGTGGCTCATTAGGCCACTGTCACTGCTATCAGAAGTCCACACGATGCCTTTCTGCTTGAGTTCATGGTGGGCCACTGCTGCTATTGCTTCAAGCCCCAGTGTGGAGTGCTAGAGGCAGCCTGCCTTCAATGGCCCCCTGAGAAGGGGAAAAACTGTTCCTATTGTGTGTTGTGCTCTCCTAGGGGAGGCCCACAGGAGGAAGGCTTTGCACCCTGAAGCATTAGGGAGCATGAACAGACTTCTTGCCATTTGCCTATAACCTGTAATATAACCCCAGAGTAACAACAACAACCATTGACATTTATTGAGAGTTTCAAATGCACTGTTCTAAGCATATTACCTGTGAGTCTTCATTTCATCTTCATAGAGAGCCTGTGACGTAGCTTCTATTAGTGTTAGCCCCATTTTCCAGATGAGAAAACTAAGGTATAGACCAAAGAACAATACCTGGATATTTGAGTAAGCAAGGAGCAAAGCTGGGCTTGGAACCCAGGCAGTCTTAATGTCGAGTATGTTTCCTTAGTGCCATACTGTTCCACCTCACCTGTGTAGGTGCCAACTGGTCGTGTTGTGGGGATGAGGATCCCCAAATTATATTATCAAGACTGAAAGCCCTGGCTGAGCTTGGAGAGACCCCCCATTTAGACTTTGTCCAAATTCTTAACTTCCCGCATGTGAGAACACAACCAGAAACCCAGACAGAGCAGAAAAACAGGATGAAGTGAAAGACAAATGGATAGGAATTACTCAGGCATGAGTGCAGCAACTCTGAGAGAATGGCTGTCCTTTTATGGGGTAAGTGTGGTGCTCAGGGCAGGGGCTGATAGACGACCCAAGGAGCCAGGATTGGGGTGGGGCTGCTGTACAGGTGGCCATCTCCGAGAAGGTGTCATGGTGCCTGGTGCCTGCTACATACAAGGTGGGGCTTAGCTGCATGATGAGGGGTGGGCATGCCAAGTCTTCACCCATGTTGAATCAGCATGACAGGTGATGGAATTGGGTGGTGTATGTGGCTTGGGTATTGGCAGTCCTCAGCTCCTTATCTCTTCCTGACTCCCTGCCCCGCCCACATCAGTTGGATCGTGAAAAGTTTCATTGAAAGCCATCATGGCTCCGTCTCAGAACCAGCTTCTTGTCAGAGGAGCAACAAGTGGAGACTGAGTCCCAGTCCTCATGCCCACCTGCCCTCTCCTTTGAGATCTTTCTGAAGCACCCAAGTTTGGCCTTGCGCTGTAGCCTGTGCCATCCTTCCCCAACCTCTGCTCAACTCTTGGTCATGATGAGCTGCTTGTTCCCCACATCCTTGACTCTGCTTCAAGAAAGAATTCAGGAGTGAGTAAGAGAATGGCAAATAGTGAGTCACAAGTGTCTTAGTGAGAAAGCCATGATACACACTCTGCACACAGAGTGGGGCCTCCTTGGAGGGGAGTGGCCCCGTCTCTGAACTGTGTTTAACATTATATGGGTCCTATAATGGAAGGGGAGGTACAGTCCTATAAGGGAGAGGAAGATGCATGAATTTTCTGGGAAGTAAACAGAGGTTTCCTGGAATCCATCACCCTATTTAGTTCCTTATATGGTCTGATGCTTCTGGTCACGGCAGCTGGTAGGTGCATCATTTAACATGCTAATGTAATATATTATAATGAGTGTATAATGAGCTAAAGATCAGTCTAGATCCACCTTGGTCCCCTAAACTGGTATGAGCCTGCTCTAGACTGATGATCTGTTTATCTCCAGAGCAAGGGAAACTAACTCCATCTTCTGCAGGTCTTGAGATAATAAAACTATAATCTCCAGGTGGTTCAACTGCTCCCTTGGCCTCCCTGTCTCAGCAAGACTTGCCTGTATTCTGGAACATCAAACATGATGTGGACAGAGGATGTTTCATTGAAGCTGATTGTTCTTTTGGTAAATTAGTACACACACATAGTTGGAGGAGGGAACTGTGTCTCCTCCCCCGGTCAGATACACCTGAGTCTCCATTCTCCCACCAACCTGGACTTTGATCATGAAAATATCCATCATTTCATCACTTCTCCCCAAGAGCAGAAGCCAAATCTTTAAAGTCCAGTTTCTGATAAGGCTTGGGAGTGCCTATCCTTCTTCTCCCATGAACAGGTCTTATTGAGGGAGGAAGTTAAAGACATTTAGAGAAATCTAGGACAATTAGAAGCTGAACAAAGGAAGCCACGCGCAACCCACGTGCCCACATTTTGCACTGTTGTCATCAGAGGAGAAAGAGGAAGTCACCAGAGAGGATGTGGCATCACGTGGTCCAGCACAGCTGGCCACACAGAGCTGGCCTATGAATGAAATGGTCTCCTATTGTTCACCTGTTACTCCCGCAGATGGAGAGCACAAGAGCACATGACATTCTTCTTGGCTCCAAATGATTTCTCGTCCACGTAGCTTTCCTGCGTAGCCTTTTCCCATCTTCATGGCCGTCCCCACTGCTGTCTTGATTTACTCTTACCCTAATGCCACTTTGCATTCATGCACGTTAAATGCAGCCCATGTTACACAAGCCATTATTTATTCTTCTGTTGAAGCACTGTAGGTCACCCACCACATGTTGATGGGAGAGAAAACCCATCAACAAATAGGCCCTGTCCATTCAGCTCAATTGACATTTCCATTGTCTTTAACTGGGGTCTCTGCATGGCAGCGTACACAAGGGCCGATGTGGCAATGACACCCATTGGCTGCTGCCTGCCTTCGCGTCTATAATTGAGCATCATTTGACCAATGCTGAGGGCTTTTCTGGGCGTGTTTCCCTCCTTTGTCAATGTTAATGCAATGCCAAGTGATAAAGATGCCCTTCGGCATTCAACACTCTTAGCCTTTAATAATAAACACTTTTTGCATCTCAAATTGCTGCTATACATGAACAGGTTTCAGTCAACCCCTGAAGCGAACATGTACCTTCTCATTACAGGGCAGCAGCAGTGAGAAAGCAATTCACTAAGCCATCGGGTTGGCAATCACCCACATTTTCTGCTATGAGTAAATAACTTCAATTGATTTAATCATAAAAGAATAACAGGAAAACTACATTGATTTCCAAATCCCTAATGTGAACATCAGACTCTATTGACTTGGCTGCTTACAAGGAGGTTGTAGCCATTTGTATGAACTCAAGAAACGTCAATACTTGATCATTACTCCAACAAAAAAAATGACAATTTGGACCTATTTCAAAATGGATTGAAGTAATATTATGCAGGGTGATTGGGCAATCTAGAGTGATATAAGTGATAATACACTGCAGTGCTCATTAGGTTAAAAAGAACAAAATCCATAAATTCTGGCGAACAGTTTTTTTGTTAATTGTAATCAGTCATTCACCTGCTATAGTAATGCTAATAACACACCAGACCTCTATTTCTATTAAAGTAGCCAAATGGGGTTGTTGAAAATTCATCTGTGATTCATGTAAATTTAGTTCCTAAGAAGACCTGTGCACAGACAAAATACCTTGAAAAACAGAGAACTCACAGATTTCATCTCACATTTTAAAGTAGCATTTGTTTCCCTGACGTTGACTGTTCCATTGGAGTTTAAAAGCAAAGTCAAAAACCTGCAAGAAAAATATTTAACATATAAAATGCAAAAGAAAATGGACGTGCTTCTTGGTGCAAGAGAAAATATGTTGAAATGAGGAATTAAGAAGGTGAGCATGACAGAGAACTTCAAACAGTCCACAGGAAAATGGAATTAAAAGGTGAGTTTATCTAGGTACAAATCGGTTTGGCATTCCATGCACAGCTTTTTCATTTCATAATGGACATTTTCCATGAGCTTCTTGGATATCCCTTGTATTTGTGGAGGTAGAGATCACCCAAACCAAGATACTTGGTGAAGAGAGTGAAGAGAGGTGCTACTAATGAGAGGCCAGGACAACAGGTTGAAAGCAGGACAGTTACAGGGGACAGAAGGTCCACTGTGGAGTAAGGCAGACTGGGCTCTAAACCCTGCCCATACGTTGCTTCTAAACACCCAGCAACTCGCCTGCTAGTTTTGTATTTATGCTTCACCTATAGAATGAGATCATCTGTAATCTCAAAGATCTCTTTCTCCTATAAAAGCCTGACTCTAACACAAAATAGAATGGTGTTAGCCAGGGGCTGGGGAGAAAGGAATAGGGAATTGTTGTTTAATGGTTACAGAGTTAGTTTTGCAAGATGAAAAGAATTCTGCAGATGGAGCGTGGTGATGATTGCACAGCAACGAGAATGTGCCTAACACCGTTCTACCTAAGAATGATTAGGATGGCGAATTTTCTGTGTATTTAAACACAATTGAAAGAAAAAAATCTGACTCTAAACCAAATGATTTGAGAGCAATTTTTAAGATGTATTTATTTGTTCATTTTTTTTTTATTTATTTACAAGGCAGAGTGACAGGGAGGGAGAGAGATCTTACATCTGCTGATTCACTCTCCAAATGGTGGCAGTAGCTGGGACTGAGCCAGGCTGAATCCAGGAGCCAGGGACTCCATCGAGGTCTCGTATGTAGGTAGCAGTGAGTTGCCATCTCTGCTTCTCAAGCACGTTAGCAAGGAGCTGGATCAGAAGCAGGGTAGCTGTTCAACCAGCACTGTTATGGGTTGTCGGTATCCTAAGAGGCAGCTTAACCCACTTCACCACAAAGCCTGCCCCTGAGAGTGATTGTAATGTTGTAATAATATCTTTTACTAGTATTTACTAGTATTCACAGTAATCACTATCTCAGTACCAATACTTTTTCTTTAAGCTTTATTTGAGCAAACAATGATTTTTAAAAATTTATTTATTTGAGAGTGAGGGCAGGAGAGAGGTGAGAGAGAGAGAGAGAGAAAGCACCTATCTGCTGGTTCACCCCTCTCCACCCCAAATGCCCACCCAGGTTGGGCAGGAATGAAGCCAGCAGCCAGGCATGCAATCCAGGTCTCCCACATGGCTGGCAGGAACCCAGTCACTTGAGCCATCACCGCTGCCTCCCAGGGTCTGCAATAGCAGAGAGCTGGAGTCAGGGGTTGGAGCTGGGAATTGAACCCTGGCTAGTTCCATGTAAGATCTGAGCATTGTAACTGCTGGGTTAAATGTCTGCCCCAACAGTGATTATGTTAGTGAAAATTTTTGTCTGTTTCAGAAAATATGGCACGCAGGCTGTCATCAGTATGAAAGACCCCAGAGTCCTAATAACATTCAAATAGGCACAGTATTAAGAGGGTGGCCACAATCTTAAGCACTCAGCACATGCTGCACTTAGTAGTCCTAAGTAAATTGATGCTGTACCCACGCATGCCTCACACAGACTTGGGATGCTGGGAGCTGGAAGACAAGACAGGAAGAATGTCTGTCCTCAAGCAGCTTACGCTGTTGTTAGGAAACTGAAATTAACACAAAAGAATGACTGTGTCATCTCTAAGAGTAGACAGCTGGCCAGTGCTGCGGCTCACTAGGCTAATCCTC
The DNA here is from genome assembly GCF_964237555.1 of Oryctolagus cuniculus. Lineage (NCBI taxonomy): Eukaryota > Metazoa > Chordata > Mammalia > Lagomorpha > Leporidae > Oryctolagus > Oryctolagus cuniculus. Next base: position 13,196,411 of record NC_091447.1, read on the forward strand.
CGCCTTGTGGCGCCGGCACACCTGGTTCTAGTCCCCGTGAGGGCACTGGATTTGGTCCCTGTTGCCCCTCTTCCAGGCCAGCTCTCTGCTGTGGCCAGGGAGTGCAGTGGAGGATGGCCCAAGTGCTTGGGCCCTGCACCCCATGGGAGACCAGGAGAAGTACCTGGCTCCTGCCATCGGATCAGTGCGGTGTGTGTGCGGCGGCCATTGGAGGGTGAACCAACAGCAAAGAAAGACCTTTCTGTCTCTCTCTCTGTCTCTCTGTCCACTCTCTGTCAAAAAAAAAAAAAAAAAAAAAAAAGAGTAGATAGCTGACGCCAATGTTCAGTGTGAAGAGTATGCTGGAATTTAGGAAAGACTAAAATCAATAAGGGCTGGATTATTGAGAGATGATTATGGAGTTTATCATTGAAATGTGGACAAGGATTTGAGAGCTGGGTGAATTCTGGCCAATTGGGGGAAGGGATCCGTAGGATCAACTTATTTTTCTTTTCTTTTTTTAAATATTTGGTTATTTATTTGAAAGTTTCAGAGTTATAGAGAGAGGGAGAGATTTTCCATCCTCTGGTTTACTCTGCAGATTGGCTGCAATGGCCAGGCTTGGGGAGCTTCTTCCAGGTCTCCTGCACTGGGGTGTAGGGCCCCAAAACACTTGGCCCATCTTCCGCTGCTTTCCCAGGTGCATGAGCAGAGAACAGTGGAAGTGGAGCAGCCAGGACTTGAACTGGCGCCTATGTGAGATGCTGGCCTCGCAGGCACAGCGGGTAAAGCACTGGCCCCTCAGTAGGATCTTCTAATCAAGGAATCAGTAAGAAGTAGAATGTGCAGAAACAGAAACTGTTATTGGGACTGAGATGTGGGGGATAATTTTAGGTATATGTGGACATGGCAACGTTAGGGGATATTGAAGGGACATCATCATTTTATGAGAAATTTATTCCCCTTTTCATTTCTTTTAATTATACCAGTAAGACTTCACTGTCCATCACTCATTAATTTCTTTGTAGAAAATCAGAAGGCAAATTTCAAGAAGAAAGCCTTGGTTGGCAAAATAATCCACCCATAAATTCATAATATTAAATTTCCATTCTATGATTTTTCAAATTATCTTCCAATTCCGAATGGCTTGCTTTCCATGACTGTGCTAGAACATGAACTTTAAAAACACATTGTTTTTAAAAGAGCCCGACAGCTAACAACGCAGGCCATAGGATGTGAAGTAAGCCGGCTGGCAGATCCAGCAGACTCCGAACGCGATTGTCCAGGGAAGTCGGGAAACCCTGTTCAAGTAGAAATTGCACAGCTCTCCGGGAGAGAGCCCAGGCTGGAGCCGCACTTCTGAGGCTTATTAGTGTTGACCTTGCGTAGAAACGCTCCCCCTGGCTAAGCCTCAGTTTCCTCGTCTGTAAAATGAGGGGTTGGGCGAGATGGACTCTAAGGTCTCCTTCCACTCCCTGCTGTGTGATTACAGGGCCACTGGGCAGACAGTGACAAGATGAAAGTGGCGTTTAGAGAAGATTAGCGGGGCAGCGGCAGCGAGGGGAGACGGCAGAGGAGCGCGCTCAGGGTGACGGAGGCCACATCCCTGGCAGCTTCCATAACCCAGGAATGAGCTGATGAGAGCCTTGGCTGGGCTGACAGCAGTGAGAGTGTGAGAGATGAAGAGACGTTTCGAAGGAAGACTTGACAGGATTTGATAAAGAAATAGTGAAAAGAATTATCAAAATAACTTGGGGGATTTTTGAACGTGGTAAAGCGAAAGAAAAAAAAAGCAGCCTTTGACAAACTCTGAATGTTGGAAAGAAGAGCATGTCTGGTTTTGAAAATCTTGAGTTCGTACTGACGGCAGGATTCTGATAACACGTTGCTCCTGGGACAAGCATGGGAGTAACAGAATGCCATGGAGATAGAAATTTAAGAGTCTCCTGCCTGGAAATGACAGACGAGTCGCTTGGGAAAAGGCGAAACAAGAGCAGAGATCCTCAGAGTTGAGTTTTGGAGTGGGATGCCCATTGCTACAGGAGAAGCAGGAAAGACCAGGAAAAGAACTAAAAATAGAATGTGCGGGGTGTGAGAGAACTCAGAAGGCTGTGGGGTTCTGCAGACCCGCAGAGGGAGCCAGTTTTCAACAGAGGCAGTAAGGAGCAGAAAGTCACGCAAGGAGCAGGGGAAAACCTGCGGACTTTATTCATCAACACCCTGCACTTGAGTGGAAAGCCGCATAGGAGTGCTGGCAGCTGATTAAGATTAAAAAGAGATTAACATTAATAAACCAGGGGCAGCCGTGGTGGCACAGCGGGTTAAGCCGCCACTTGGGGGTACTCATATCCCATAGCTGAGTGCTGGGATCGAGTCCCAGCACTTCTGTTTCCAACCCAGCTTCCTGCCATTGCATCCTGAGTGGCAGCAGGTGATGGCTCAAGTATTGCGGTTGCTGTCACCCATGTGGGAGACCTGTATGGAGCTCCTGGCTCCTGGCTTCAGCCTGGCCATTTGGGGAAATGAAACAGAGGATGGAAGACTCTCTCTCTCTCTCTCTCTCTCTCTCTCTCTCTCTGTCACTGTGCCTTTTAAATAAATAAAAATAAACTTTAAGAATGCATTTGGGAGAGAAAAGTCAAGATAAAGAAACAGAAATTTAGCAGGAAGAGGAAAGAGAGAAGATACTGTCAAGGGAAAAGTCACAGAATCAAGGAAAGTTGATTTTAATATATGAGACACTATAATTTTGATAACAGGATCAAAGGCCCCTGAGAAGAGAAAGATGGAAGGTTCTAGAAAGCAAAGTCAGTTCAACGGTAGACTCCACATAATGAACTTGGCCCATCCTTGAGTCCCTAAGGGTAGCCATAATTAACTTCAGAAAAAGTCTTCATGTTTATTTCTTCTTCCCCAGAATACCTCCACCAGGTTTAGATGCAAAACACACTAACAGAAAATCTGTTGAAAGCCGGAATTTCTGGGGTGGGCTTTGGTTGTGGATTGATCCCTCCAAGAACTTCCAATCCATCCCACTTGGCCTCTGGGGTTGGAGAAGACATGCCCTTTCCCACGCTACTCTGCCTCATCCCGGCTTCCTTGTTCTAGCCACTTGCACGTGCCATTGGGACACATGCCTTGTTAAGCCAAGGAATCACCATCGTTGGCAGGATTGTCAAATGCCGCTGGAATATTCCACATGTGCCCAGTGGTGACAGCAGCTGGTTTCTATTGTGTCTGTGTGTTGGGGGAGGGAGTCCTCCCCCGAATGCTACAAAACATTGTGAGCCAACATCTCAAATTATGTCAGCAAATAAGCCAGGTTGCTCTGGGATAGAAATTTTTACCGGTTATAGAAGAATTTAAAATCTCAGGGGCCGGATTGTCATCCTATGTAATACTCCAGGGGACTTCCCAGCATCAGTGCTGCATAAATACATACCCCAACAGGAACTCCCAGCAGACGCCCTGCTCAGATACTGTGAAGTTCTGGGGGCGGCAGCTTCTTAGGTTTGACTTCTGCTATCCTTGGAAAAAAATAAAAAAGAGGACAAATTTATCTTCTTTGTATCAAAATTGTAATTCCGAGGGTATGATCTAAATTCAGTATTGGGCGTTACAGCTTAGGCATTCAGTTCTTAGCATCATAAAATCTTAACTCTTCATTTGTTAGTGTTTCAGCTTGGGCAAGTTATTTAACTCTCTGTGCCCTAATTCTTTCTCCTGGAATGTGGGGAGCCTCATTGGTTTGTTGTGCAGATTAAGTGAGTCCATGCACATGAAGACTCAAAACAGGGTGTTAGTTACTTCTGATCTGAATGTTTGGCCTGTTAGTCTTCAGAACCATGAACTGAATAAAATTCTCTTGTTTATAAATTACACAGTTATTCTGTTGTAGTGACAGAGAAACAGACTAAAAATGATGTTTTTAGAATGTTATTTAGTAAATGAAAAATACTGTTTGTAAATAGTATTGCATTTGTACACCTCAGAGTATAAAAACTCTGTAAATAGGATTAATACAGCACTTTAGCCTACAAAGAATATTGAAAAGCTGAGAAGCACCAGGACTGTTGTTAGGTAGGCTGTACGTAGCCTCACAGTCAGATCTCCCAATGAGGTTGGCACAAAATCACACGTCGAGATCGTCGGTGTGGAGTATCAGATTGCTTACAGATTTAGTGTTTCCTGGATGCTATTTCATAGGATTTCTATAAAGTATTCTGTTCTTAGAAATGTAGTAATACTTGGCAGCTGAGTCACTGTCACAGATGTATTTGGGTCACAGACAGGAGGCCGGCAGACAGCACTGTGCTGTTTCTCTCCGCTGTTCCCCGTCCCAGCATCCACCTTAGTCTTCTATGCCTTCCTGCAGCATTTTCTGTTCTGTGACTCGAAGCTTTGATGGGTTTTATCAGCCCCTGGTCCACATGTTCATGGGTAGGTTCTAACTCTTCAAGGAAGGATTACAAAACTATTATCCATTTTGTCCCAACTTCCCAACTGATTTTTCTCGAGACTCAACATTTGAAAAAAAAAAAAAAAAAAAACACAAAAATTTCCCAAGATGATCAAGAATGAAATTGTCAAGTGGAAACTCTAGAATGGGCTCAACTGGAAAGGACAAAGTGACAAACAAGAGTAGAGCAAAGGTATCCACAGGGGCGAAGCTGTGGGCTTGCAACTTGCTCCAGCCCTCCCTGAAGACCTGGGAAAGATGTAGGCGCATGGATAACATTGTTTGTACTATTTCATGAGTTAGAAAAAAATGTGTTCTTTTATAAAAGATGGGCCCTAGTGGCATAACTTTTAGCCCTACAATATAAGGACCCATTCCTGATGTCATAGGTAGGCCACATAATACCAATGCCACAAAAATGGAAACACTTAGATGGAGTCCGTGAAACAGGATGGCGTATTCAATAATGCACAGATCCTGTTGCCTGCAGGAATGAGGACATTACATGAATGACTGAAGGAGGTAGGGTGTAAGACAATAGGGAGAGATGGGGTCTGTGGTGAACTGCACGGGGGTCCTCCTCTGAAGGTATAGCCAGGTATCACATTCAACAGTGTGTTCAGTGACAGCAGATCTTCTACGTATTCAAGGGAATCCAGACGTTTCTAGCTTTATATGAATCTACCAATGTTTAAACCTTGGTGGCTAATTAAGCATATTTTAGATGTTGGACTGACCAGACAAAATACATCTGTGAGACTGGGCATTCTACCAACTGGCTGCCTGCTCACAGCCTTACATACCTGAGCTCTTCAAGGTCCCACATCTCAAAGAATAAGGCCATTTGCCCCACAGAGCTGGTCTGAGGCTCTTCACCCTCAGGCCTGAGATCAAAAATCACCTTTCCTTTCCTGTCTGAAACCTCCCCACGCCTGGCTCCATCTGTTGTCCTGGATCTCCCCAGATGCATAGGAGAGGCATCACCCAACTAGGAAGTGGGCTACAACGTGGAGCCCTCCTTAGGATTTGCACCTTAGAACACTTTTGAACTCAAATCCCTTTTTAAAAAGATGTCTTTATTTGAAAGGCAGAGTATAACAGAGAGAGGAAAAGACAGAGATCTTGCACCTGCTGGTTCACTCCCCAAATGGCCAGTACAGCCAGGGCTGGGCCAAACAGAAGCCAGGAGCCTGGAACTCCATCTGGGTTTCCCATGTGGGTGGTGGGGCACAAGCACTTGGGTCATCGGCTACTGCTTTCCTAGGCACATTAGCAGGGAGCTAGATTGGAAGTGGCGCCGCTGGGACTTGAACTGGTGCCCATATGGGATTCTGGCATTGCAAGTGGTGGCTTAACCTGCTGCACTACAATGCTAGCGTCCAGACCAGAGCATAATATTTCCAAGGGCAGAGGGCATTCCCTTCCTTGGACTCCTGCCACCCTCTACATTACATAGCACCTGGCATTGCCTGTAGTTGGATCTCAGCAAGTATGTACTGAACCAATGTGCTTTTATAAATGAGTTGAACTGAATAGGGCAAGGTTTGAGGAGGGAGCCAGGGCATCACTCATTCGACTCATCTACTACATTTATGTCTCATAGGTGTCCATTAAAATAATGATTATCATTAATTCAATTTCCCCAGTAACTAAGAACCACAAATCCTTTTGTGTGAAACCCTTATGGGACAAAGTCTTTATGATGAATCTCATTATGATGTTCAGATCACTATAGTCTATAAAACGCTGCGGCCCTTCAAGGTCTATGAAGATCTTTAACATTCTTTTTCTTTATTGAACTTGAAGCAAGTAGCTGTGCCTTTTAATTTTTTTAAAAGATTTATTTATTTGAAAGGCAAAGTCAGAGAGAGAGAGAGCGTGAGAGGGCGCTTCTATCTGCTGGTTCACTCCTGAAATGGCTACAACAGCTAGGACTGGACCATGCTGAAGCCAGGAGCCAGGGACTCCATCCAGGTCTCCCATAGGGGTACAGGGGTCCAAGCACTTGGGCCATCTTTCGATACATTCCCAGGTAAGCGTATTATCAGGGAGCTGGATCAGAAGTGATGCAGCCGGGACTCAGATGGAATGCCAGTGTTGCTGGTGATAGCTTAACCTGCTGTGCCACCACACCAGCCCCGGTTTTTAGTTCAACAGTTTTCTGTCTTACATGTAGCAATTGCTATAAGCCTTTCTGATTCCAGCAGCCCTCTCTCTTCTTCGCTCCTCAATTTAGCTTATTTAATCCACAATTACTTATTGAGCACCTATTCTGTGGCTTTTTTTTAAAAAAAAAAGATTTATTTATTTGAAAGGCAGTTACAGAGGCAGAGAGAGAGAGAGAAACTTCCATCTGCTGGTTCACTCCCCAAATGGCCACAATGACGAGCTGGACCAGTCCAAAGCCAGGAGCCTGGAGCTTCCTCCAGGTCTCCCATGCAGGTGCAGGGGCCCAATGACTTAGGCCATCTTCCACTGCTTTCCCAGGCCATAGCAGAGAGCTGGATCAGAAGAGGAACAGCCAGGACTTGAACACGTGCTCACATGGGATGCCAGCACTGCAAGTGGCAGTTTTACCAGCCTCACCATAGCACCAGTCCCTATTTTGTGGTTTTAAATATGCCACAGGGGCTGACGCTGTGGCACAGTGGGTTAAGCTGTGACCTGGAGTGCCAACATCCCATGTGGGTGCCAGTTCGCATTTCGGCTGCTCCACTTCCCATCCAGCTCCCTGCTAATGCGCCTGGGAAAGCAGCAGCAGATGTGTCCAAGTCCCTGTGTCCCTGAATCCACATGGGAGACCCAGAGGAAGCTCATAGCTCCCAGCTTCAGCATGGCACAGTCTTAGCCATTGCAGCCATTTGGGGAGTGAACCAGCAGGTGGAAGACCTCTCTCTGTGTCTCCTTCTCTCTCTCTCTAATTCTACCTTTCAAATAAATAAATCTTTTTTAAAAAATGTACTGTAGACCCAAAAAACAGACATTCCAACTAGTTAGAGTAATGTTTACAGAGAGAAAATACATTGGCGTGAGGAATCATTTCATGTGAATCACTGCACTTTCGTGCACAGGTTTTGGAAGCTCTATTTTGGGTTCAGAGTGAGCAAGTGGACATCTTACTCTCAGCTCTGTTCCAGAGAACAGAATCCGTTGAATAGTGGAGCCTCAGATGGCTGTGATGTGACTGGACCAGGGCTGCAGAAGGGAACTGATAGCCACAACAGGGAAAGGATTTACATCATTCTGCAGTGACCCAAATTGTGGTCCAGTGTTCTGACCTCCCCTCTCCTCTGTATTTTGCTAGCAAAACACATTATCTTATAATAAATTACTGGAGAGAAAGAAGGTGGTTGAGTACTGAGGAAAGAGTAACAACACCATCACACCAGACTTAGCAAAGCCAAATAATATAGCCAAGGCATTATAACAAGGAGGAAAAAACAATGGCCAATTATGCGACATTTCTCATGTAATTTCCATAGCTACAGAACAGGCCCTGCAATACCTCTACACCAATGGATTGGAGAACTGTCTTATCTAAAATAGCCCAGCAGCTCACATATCATGGCTTAGGACAATAAAAACGACATCATTAATTTCTACCTGAGAATCATGAGTGATTACCCTTTGTAGCTCTAAAAGTCCAAAGACTTTTAACTATTGGAAGTGAGAATAATGTGCCATTGATTGGAGCAGCCTTTTAGAATATAGGAATAATGATCGGAGGGAGGGGTTTTTAATTATCTAAACTCCAGTAGGAGCCTGTGAGAGCGCTTCAAAAGAAAAAAAAAAAAAAGTGACCCAGTATACGAATGGTGCCTGAAAAACTGCAATGCGCTTTGGGTGTATTTAGATTCTAGAGCAGCGAGGCCGTTTTAGCTGGGAAGAATTGAGTCCCTGGTGCCTGAGGGGAGGCTGGGCAGAAAACCTTTCGAGGGAGGCAGAAGAGCACAGTTTCCAGGAGTCTTTCTGCAGGAGTGACTAGCAGGCAGCCATCCTCCTGGCTGAGATTTGGTTAGCCACACGTGCCTGAGGTCTGTTGGAATCATAAACTCACACACCAAGTGGCACGGGTGACAAACGTGCCGATTGCAGGCCTTTCCACCTTGTATGCATCTGTGTGTTAAATACCTACTTTGGTGGGCTCTCCCCTTCCCGCCTGTAAGGCAAAGCCGTGGTCCTGTCGGCGTGTAACGAGGTCAGTGTTTTTGGAGCACTAGCCACAGGATATTTCCATTGTGTAACACATCAGCAGTCCCGTCCCAAGTCAGACTTAACACGGAGGGGAGGGGAGGAGGAAAGGAACTTGGGTGGAGGACCAAGGAAAGAGGAGAGGACATTTTCCCTTTGGAACGCTGGACCCGAGTCCGGCTCAGAAAAGAGCTGCTTTGCCCCACTGCCCAGGCTCCGATGCTTTCAACGCCCCAAAGCTCACCAAAATGGCAGGTGTTTTTAAGCAAAGCCCCTCACCCCTCGAATTTCTAAGAGCTGAGCCCCGCAGGAAACTGATAGGACGTCCACCTACCGTGAGACTCCACTCACAGAGTTCCCCTAAGCCCACTTTTGTCTGGTTTCTAATCCTGCAGGTATTCGTGTTAATCTGATATTTCTGAAGTGCTTCACAGGGTTTGTCTATAAAAGGGGCTGTGGGGAAAAGCAAACGGACAGGTCAGCTGTGGATTTGACAGGAATTCAAATTTTGAAAAACAAGCCTGCTTATCTGGAAGTGCCAAATACACATCATATGCTTCCCTAACCTAAGAGCGAGCGAGCGAGAGAGTTTTAGAGGACGGCAGCACTGATTTCTGTGTTGCCCACCATTTCAGCACCCCCATAAACCTGTAGCTGCTGGAATAGACATTGTGGCTGTGAGAAGCGTATTGCATTCTGCAGCGTGCAAGCCTCGCGAACAGAAACTTGAGCACGGTCTTAAATGCTCTGGGTTTCCAAGCACGGTGGGGTATTTAGCAGACACACAGTTCTGGTATCTGGTGGGGGAAGGGGCCATGTAGGACCTGGTTTTCTTGCAGAGGGTCAGGGGGAGTGGGAGCGATGAAAGCGCATTTCTCATTGTGTTGGTTTCTGTCTCAGTTACAGCGCAGCCATTGTGATGTATAAGGTCAGCCAAATCAGCACAGGGCCCTGTTTTACCAAGCATGGTCGTGTTGCCAAAGCTGTCCCTTCCACCCAGGTGGTGGTTCCCAGCTGGGGTCTTTGGTAAACGTTTCATGGGGATGATGCTGAAGTCCCCTTCAAGCAGGTGGAAGGGGAAATTTTAACTTTTTGTTCTCAAATGTGAAACCAATGGACTGAGCCCAAAGATGTCAGTATTCAGCCGGGCTGAAGTACACATTCTACTGGATTTTAAAAATGAGCTATTTCCAACATGAAAGGTATAGACCACCTACCCCCCCCCCCCAAAAAAAAAAAGCACAGCATTCAAACAAACAAAAGACATAGCAAGATCATCACGTTTAACCTTTGGTGTCGTGTCTTGAGATTTATGCTTTTTGACTTTAGGTATTGAGTACGACAGAATACATTTTAATTTCATTGAAATACAGCTTGCTAGTGGTGATCACACGGCATTAAGGTGCTTAATGTCATTGAGCTATACACTTAAAAGTGGTTAAAAACGTAAATTTGGGGCCGGCGCTGGGGTGTAGTGGGCTGAGGCCTCTGCCTGCAGTGCTGCCATCCTACGTGGGCGCCGGTTCGTGTCCCGGCTGCTCCACTTCTGATCCAGCTCTCTGCTAATGGCCTGGGGAAGCAGTGAAAGATGCCCCAAGTGCTTGGGCTCCTGCACCTGTGTGGGAGACCCGGAAGAAGCTCCTGGCTCCTGGCTTCAGATCGGTGCAGCTCCAGCTGTTGTGGCCATTTGGGGAGTGAACCAGCGGATAGAAGACCTTTCTCTGTCTCTCCCTCTCACTGTCTATAACTCTACCTGTTAAATAAATAATTAAAAATCTTTAAAAAAGGTACATTTATGAAGTTTTTTAAAATTTGGATTTATTTATTTTAATTTATTTGAAAGGCAGAAAGAATGAGGGAGACAGAGGCATTGAATTATCTTTCATTTGCTGGTTCACCCCTGAAACGCCTGCAACAGCAGGGAATGGACCAGGTTGAAGCCAGGAATTAGAAACTCAATCTGGGTCTCCCACGTGGGTGGCAGGGAAGCAGGTGCTTGAACCATCACCTGCTGGCTCCCAGCATCAGCAGAAAGCTAGATCAGAACTGGAGCCAAGACACTAGTTCATTAGTGATTTTGAAGTTTGTTTCTGATAGGTTTTGATAGAAGATGAAAACTTTGATGTAGTTATACTTATTTATCATGTCTTTAATAGTTTCTGATTTAGATACCCTAATTCATCTTGAACTCATAACTAATAAATTTAGTATAGAAAGTGGTAAGGGCTTTATATTAATGAACCCCAGTAATTAAATAATTGCTTAGTAGCATTAATTGCAAAGATACAATTAAAAACCCGAACCACCCCCTCCTAACTTGAAATGCATGTTTAGCATGCAGTAGGATCTCATATATATGCATATGCAGATCTGTTTCAAGAATTTCCATTATGTTCCTTTGTCCTATCTGTCTGTTCTCATAATACACTCTCACCAAGTTAATGATTTGGTGTTAGACTACATCTTGGTATCTGACTCTAAAAGTCCTCCCACCATCTTATTCTTTTTAAATATTTTATCGGTTACTCTTTTCTTTTCAATTGATTTTCCCAGATAAAATATAGGGGCATAGTGTTAAGCTCCCATAAAAATCCAATTACAAGTTGATTCTTATTTTAGAAAACTTGTATAGATTAATATAAGGAGGATTAACAGCTTTACAAGCTTGGTGTCTATGTGAGAACTCAGCACCTCTGGCCACTTATTCAAATATTTTTATCCACCATTTATTTTTGAGATTTTTGCAGTGCTGTCTTTTTTTTTTTTTTTTCCCCTCACAGATCCTGCATGTTTCTTGTTAGGTTAATTTCTCAGTGTCTCTTTGCTTGCTTAGCTTTGCAGATGGCTATTTCATCCCACGGATTCCGTCACCCTGTTAGCAGACTGCCGTTCTACATCAGACAACAGCACACAGCAGCACCCTGCATAAACATACCCCTCTAATTTGGGGATACTTTCCTCTGTTTTCATTAGAAATAACGCCATCGCAAGAATGGCTTCCAGGGCTCTAGGCTTAACTTCAAGTTGCCCAGAGGTGCCCCCAGTGGACAAGGGAATATGGACTGGGGCGTGAGGGCAGTGCCTAAGCTCCCATTTTGCAAGTTTGAAGGTCAGGTGCCTGGGGGGACATATCAGTAGACACGTCACCTGGACAGGCCATCCATGGAGATGACACTCACGACAGAGAGGGGGGCGTAGGTGCACACCCAGCAGCTGGCAACATGTGGGTGGTGCTTGAGGTTCCACAGGTGACTCAAAGTGCCTGAGAATAAAAGTAAGCATTGAAGGCACAGATCCCGAGAAATCTCAATAGGAAACAGTCAGGCTCAAACTTGATTGAAAGGGAGACAACTGAATAGTGAGTCAGAAATATTTAGCAGGGGCGGGCATTGTGGTGCAGGGGTGAAGGCACTCACTGGCCCTCCCGTATCCCATGTTGGAATGCTGGTTTCAGTCCTGACCTCTCTGCTTCCCATCCAACTTCCTACGAATGTGTATCCTAGGAAGCAGCAGGTGATGGCTTAAGTGCCTGGGCCCCTGTCACCCAGAGGGAGATCCCAGTGAGTTGGTGGCTCCTGGCTTCAGCTTGGCCCAGCTGTAGCTGTTGAGGGTATTTAGGGAGTGAACCAGCAAATGGAAGATATCTCTCCTTCTCCCCCCTCCCTTTGCTCCTTTTCTTACTCCTTCTACCCCCTCTCCTATCCTCCCCCGCCCCCCGCCTTCCTCCTCCTCTTCCCTCTTGTTCTACCAACTCCTCGTTACCCATTACTCTGCCTTTCAAGTAGATGGGAAAAAAAAACCTTAAAAATCTTTAATGATGTTTGAAAACTCAAACCAAGAAGGAGGTGCAGGTTTATAGAACTTAATTTTGCTCATCCTTGTTCACTACCTTGTCCACTACATCCTTGTCTGCTACCGCCTTCTGATTTCTCAGCCTACTGCCTTCATTACCCTTGGTGGGACACAACTTCCCAGCCCAAATGGCAGTAGACTTTCCTGCTGAATTGGACATGCTTGTGTCCATTCCTTGTGGGACTGACTTAACTGCCCAGACGCCCTTGAGCCAAGTAGCTCTCCTTCCTTTGACATTGGCCTTGGTGCTTCAAAGTCCTCTCTGTCCAGGGGTGGGTGAGGAAGGATGTGCTTGCTCAGAGTCACCACCACAGGCAGCATTTTGGAGCACGCCAGGGCCCAGTCCTCTGAGGCCAGGCAGGCACTTTTTTATGTCACTGGAGTTGAGAGATTAATACCATTACCTGGGGATTCTTGTCTAGTGCAGGTTGTTAATCTGGTGCAAAGTACAATGCTGCATGTGGGGTAATTTGCAGCAGGGTCACTGAGAAGTAAACAGTGTTAATGTTAAAATGAGTGGAAAGCAACATGTATCGTACTCTCAGATAAGGGCCTCCCTAGGAGAGCCAGCTCCCTAGGAGAGACAGGCAGAGATGACAATGCCACAGCAGCTCTGAACCACGTGGTGGTCACCACAGCTCCATGGGTTCATTTGGTCTTTCTTTTATTCAACAAGTAGTGATTGAGTGGCTGCTACGTGTGGGTGATATTCTGGATACGGAAGATACAGAGTTTATAGTCCACCAGTGGACAGACAAGAAACAGGGCACGAGAGACACATTAGCTAGGAAGAAAATGAGTCAAGTGATGGGACTGCAAATGACCAGGGGTTTGCACTTTGGGTGGGACGAGAGCCATAAAGCAGTGATAGAGAAGATGGAGGTTTAGGGGCAGGGTTTAACCCATCATGGAGTGGGTTGAACTTCAGCCTTGACCAGCTGCTGGACACGTGTTCTTGACCGAGTCATGGAAGATTTCTGCATGTGGCCAGCATGTCCAACTCCAAGTTTGATTCTTCAGCTGGAAAACAGAGCGAGGTGACCTAGCTTTGAGGGTGTGTCTGTGATGATCGTAGTTCATAGTTCTGAATTTCATAATTTTAAACTCTTCATTATTTCTAATGTCACAAAATGTCTACGTTCATAACATTCCAAGGATCACAATCCCAGACACGTGATGGTATCTCTGAGGACAAGCACATGTGCACTGTAGATCTCCTTTGAAACACTAGGATGTTGGAAAGTTCGGCTTGTACACAAGGCAACCGGGGAGCTCTGAGAGTCGCTGCAGGGCAGGAGAAGCCCAGGTGGCTCACGTAGTTGGTTCTCTGGCAAGGGTGCCAGTTGCCTACCCCATTGCAGCGGCTCTTTTCCATTGCATTTCTGGTAGTGGTAAGAGCCATCGGAGCGTTTCACACATTCTTGTTCAATCTGCCACCATTTCTTAGTTGAGATTCAAGTTGCTATGACAGAGATCCAAAATGTAGGGACATGACCAATACAGAAAATGATCTCTGTCTTATAAGACGGGCTCTGCATTGGTTCCAGGACTGGTGAGGGATTCTCAGGCTTCCTCTAGATGCTCACTCTGTCTTCCTTGGTTTCTTGCCTCATCTTGTTGATGTAGAATCCCCAAACTGGGTCCGTTCTCCTGATGCATAGAAAGCCACTCACATCGGAGTGGTGGAAGAAAGTAGATATTTACTGCAGAGGGCAGATCAGGGAGCCACACAACTATTGCTTAATTTCCTGGGGCTCCCTGAGGAGTCAGGGGGTGAAGGTTCTTATAGATTGAAATCAGGGCTGAGAGGTGCATGGTCAGCTCATGTCCCAGTTGCTGGTTGGCCCGTGGTGCTCATGACCTTCCTTTGACTGGTCAGTGATGTTGTTGTGCACTTTAGGGAATTTACGATGGTCAGATGGGCTGCAGTTGGTCTTGGGGTTACATGAAAGTGGTAGTTACACTCTGCCCAGACCTGGAATTTTCCTGAAACAAACCACCCCAGGACCACACTAGCCATCAAGCTGCTAAACTATCGCAGAAGCAAATGACTCCTTGAGTCCAGTGATTAGAACCTTGTAAGGCCAGCTGGATTGCTCCCTCTAGTCTGTGAATTCCTTTTGATAAGGGACAGGGAAGGACACCTTGGGCTAAGGGGGACAGACAAGAGGCTGGGTCCTGCTTTTTCATAATGTAGTTATAATTATATGGTAATCTGCACAATACAAACACATGGTCTTAGGCAATCATAGCGTGTAGGTTGGTCTTGACGTCCCCAGCAGCACCTGCCTGCCTACTTAGGCTCCGGCCTGTGAATTCTTCTAACATACCCATTTTTTTTTTTTTTTTGACAGGCAGAGTGGACAGTGAGAGAGAGAGACAGAGAGAAAGGTCTTCCTTTTTCCGTTGGTTCACCCTCCAATGGCCGCCGCGGCCGGCGCACCGCGCTGATCCGATGGCAGGAGCCAGGTGCTTATCCTGGTCTCCCATGGGGTGCAGGGCCCAAGCACTTGGGCCATCCTCCACTGCATTCCCTGGCCCCAGCAGAGAGCTGGCCTGGAAGAGGGGCAACTGGGACAGAATCCGGCGCCCCGACCGGGGCTAGAACCCGGTGTGCTGGCGCCGCAAGGCGGAGGATTAGCCTAGTGAGCCGTGGCACCGGCCAACATACACATTTTTACATTGTGTTCCAAACAGTTTGAATGTTTAGCCTCCTTAGGCTCTGGCCTGTGAATTCTTCTAACATACACATTTTTACATTGTGTCCCAAACAGTTTGAATGTTCTCATGTCTATGGGTCTGTATTTCACATGAACATGATCCCTTTCTCAGTTAGGTGAAGTATTATCATTAAACCTTCTGTTTAAAACATCTGTGAAGTCACCAACACTGCTCTCCTATTAGGGTTGCTTGCACACTCTGTGTATTGCAGACTTTCAGTACCTGGTGTGCCTTTGCTAATTGTTCCCAGACCCATAGTGCACGTACACACACACACACACAGGCCTGTGAAAGTGGGAGCTTCTTAGACCTCATCCTGGTCTCCCCCTTCACCCTTGCCTGCCCCCTAGTGCCTCCCACATAGTAGCACTCAGGCATGTTGGAGAAATGTATTAACAAATGGAAACCATTCCATAGGGAATAACTCATTACCTGTTGGGGACTCTCAGTTTTTTGTTTTTTGTTTGTTTGTTTGTTTGTTTTTAAGATTTATTTATAGCCGGCGCCGTGGCTCACTAGGCTAATCCTCTGCCTTGCAGCGCCGGCACACCAGGTTCTAGTCCCGGTCGGGGTGCCAGATTCTGTCCCGGTTGCCCTTCTTCCAGGCCAGCTCTCTGCTGTGGCCAGGGAGTGCAGTGGAGGATGGCTCAAGTACTTGGGCCCTGCACCCCATGGGAGACCAGGATAAGTACCTGGCTCCTGCCATCGGATCAGCGCGGTGCGCCGGCCGCAGAGCACCTGCCGCGGCAGCCATTGGAGGATGAACCAATGGCAAAAGGAAGACCTTTCTGTCTCTCTATCTCACTGTCCACTCTGCCTGTCAAAAATAAAAAATAAAAAAAAGATTTATTTATGTATTTGAAAGGCCGAGTTACAGAGAGGCAGAGGTTGACAGCAAGAGAGAGATCTTCCATCCTCTGTTTCACTCCCCCAGTGTCCACAATGGCTGGAGGTGGGCTGATCTGAAGCCAGAAGCCAGGAGCTTCTTCCAGGTCTCTCATGCTGGTGCAGGGGCCCAAGGACTTGGGCCATCTTCTACTGCTTTCCCAGGCCACAGCAGAGAGCTGGATCAGAAGTGGAGCAGCTGGGACTGGAACCAGCACCCATATGGGATGCCGGCACTGCAGGTGGCAGCTTTACCCACTACGCCACAGCGCTGGCCCAAGGGGGCCCTGTTTTTCCTTCTCATGTATAATTCTTCTATAATACCTGGAGAGTGACTTCAGTGTTCCTTGAACTGTTAGTGGTTCTCAGCAACACAGGGCTAAGGGGGTAACTTTCAATGGAGGGGGGACCAGCAGGTCCCAGGTAGAAGGTCTACTCCCAGCAGGAGTAAATCGTGGGACGCCCAGAGAGAGCACCTTTGCAGCTCTCCTCCTGGGCCCTGCACCAGGTCCTGGCTTCTGTTTTGTTAAATGCTGTCTCTGAACACCGGCGCTTTGATTCCATCAGAGAAGAGCAAGGTAAAGAAAAGAGAGGTTGGAAGCCCAATCAGGAAAGGATTATCCCCTTTCCCAAGCAGCTGTGAATTCTCCACTGCTTCCTATCATTAAGAAGGAGAAAAGTTAGCGCTGGGGTGGGCTCCTTGAAACTGTCAAACAAAAACTGAAATAAAAAAAATAAACGCAGACAATTCTACTTTATGAATTTCCAGTCTCTTTTGATGACATAGAAAACACCACAAACACACGGAACATAAGAAAATAAAAGGAAAAACTACCACCAAGTACCATCATTTGAAACAACTTTCAAATGTCCTCAGTATGCCAATGTCCAAAAAAAAAAAAAAAAAAAGTCCAGGAAAAACTTTTGTTGGAAGAAAACTATTTATGTCGTGAGATTCAAAGAGTTAAAAAGAAAAATTCAGACATGACATATTTTTGTAGAAATCCAAGATTAACTGGAAAAAAATGGGGAGAGGTGCTTGCTGATCACCAAAAATAGTTTCATTCTTCCCAAAGTGGGGTGGGAGTTGGGGGGATGCCTAAAATATTTCCAGCAACTTCCTTAACCATATCAACTATCCTCAGAATGAAGCATTTACCCCTGAAAGAGCTATGTCAATGGCTAAGCACAATGGCTGATGGCAGCGGGACTTAGGGAGAGGAGGGGGCTAGGCTGGAGGTACGCATGGGGGCCTCTGCTTATACTCCCCTTCTCTGAGCGCTGTCGGCGAATATCAAGGAATTATTGGAAACCTTGCCCGCACGGAGCCGGGACTGGGATGGCCCTGGCTGAGCCCGGCTGCTTGTGAGCCAAGGCGATCAAGGGGTCTCCTTCTGTGCGAAGTGTCCTCCTCCTGCACACCACCCTCGCAAGTTGTAGAAACAAAACCCCACTGGCAGCGGAGGAACCCTGGGGGTCTACCTGAGTTTTCATTTCAGCTGCGCCATGGCCGGCAGCTGTGCCCGCGCCGGTGCGGAACCTCGGCGCTGTTTCACCTGCTCCAATCTGTCAAAGCCCCATTTGTGTGCGCCGGGCTAATGTGCTAGAAATAAAAGCGCCCAGCCTGTCACGTCAACCGCGCACCTGTCCTGAGCGGTCCCATTGTTCCATCTGCCACTGTCCCCGGCAGATCAAAGGCCCTGCCGGGGAGGAGGGATCTGGGACCAGAGCGAAGGCTGGGGCTCCGGGCCTGGGAAGGGGAGAGCCGAGAGGGGGTTAAAAACCTGGCGGCGGCGAGAATCCCGAAGCCCGGCCGGCCCGGCTACCTGAGGCGCCTTTGTCTGGTCCGGGCGCGCAGGTTGCGCACTGGGGCGCGCATTCTTTCACATTAGGAACCGCAGGCGAAGACACTCATTCACTTCTCTCTCTCTTTTTTTTTTTCTTTTTGGGTGACGTAGCCGGGGCATTCATGTGTTTTTAACCTTGAATAATTTTTGTCTCTAAGCTCCAAACAAGTTTCATCCTGTCCACAGGTCAGTTTTGTTACAGAGGCCAATTAACCGCGCTACCTTCGCCTGCGGCAAAAAAGCCAAGTAAATGGCCGGGCCAGGAGAATGAATACCTCTGGAGAGCTGTAATTTGAAAGGGAGGCCTTTGAAGCATTTACCTTACACGGGACGCCATTGTCACTGCAGGGTGTTTGATCTTAAAATAATTTACTTAATGATCTCGCCGTGGGAGCAATTGGCAGAGCGAGATTAGGCTGTAAGGCCTAATGGACAAGGGAAAAGTTAAAATGGCTCTCGGAGAAAGGTAGGTACCGCGCCGAGATGCGTCGGTGCCGCGCGCCCGGCCGGCTGCCGGGGACAATCAGGAGCGGCCGCCCCTGCATGTGGGATTTGAGGGGGAAGGAATGAGCGTATTTTATTTTCACTCGCCGTGATTGATTGGTTGATTGGTGCTGCGCTGGTCGTTGGGCCGCGGTCTCCGGAAGGCACGCGGCAGCGCAAAGACATCCCCAGAGCTGGAGTCAGTGACGGATGCAGGTGGCCAGCTCTGCCTCGCTCTGTCCCTGTTCAGCGGGCAAACGCGCCACGGAGCCTACACTGGGAGATTGTTTAGCATCCTTGTCCCACGGCCTAAACGGTGCTTTGTCTTTTCCAAAGGCCGTGTTTTTAATGTAAGCCCCGATTTGACATTTTTTCTTCCCCACAACTATAAGGCCTGGCGAGGGGAGGGATTCTACCTGCCTTGCGTCAAGACGCTTAACCTTTCAACTTCAAATCCCCTCCTAATTTCCTTCAGCTGTTCCAAATGTGCTTACTGTCACAGCTCCTTGGGGGGAAAGAAATCATCTTCGTTTGCCCAATTATGGGATTGCAATAGACCACCTGAAGTGAGGACCTAACAGGAAAACACGCACTCTAAGAATTTCTGTCAGAGTTGATGTGGTTGATGCTACAGCTAAGAAAGTGTGAAGCCGTAAAATAGGAGTAATTAGAAAGCTAACACACAGCCTCTGTGCTGCAAATTCTAGCTCAGAATCATAGCCACCTCCCAGCAGCCCAGTATCCTGATCTTTTGAGTTTATGCAAATAGAGTCATGATGAACATGGGTGCCAGTTTGCAGGTGCATATTTGAGGCACCACCAGTGTTTCCCACCAACTCTGAGGCTTTTGTGAAATTCAGCTGTGGGGGTCTATTTCTGGTTCCTCGACTGAGGGATACCTGAGAATCTCCACCTATCAAGAGGTAGGCATGCCCTTTGGAACTTGTGTTTCTATCTCTTAACTGGACTGGGAAATTAACAACCTATTAATATGCTTCAATAATTTCTGCTCGGACACACGGAATTAGCTGAGGATTGACTGAAGTTAGAGTTGCTTTGTTCACACATTCTGCTTGTTAAATTCCTTCATCAGCCAGCCCGGAGTAGGAACAGGGTGAAGACTTTTCCAATTAGCTGAAAAGAGCTGCCATTTGTAAAGTGAGACACCGGGAACGCATGGTTAATGTGGGGTGTTGGACAGCATCATGTGTGTAAAGCACCCAGGCCCAACCCAGAAAATCGAACACACTTGGTAAAACTTCTGTCCGTGCTTGTATTCTGGAAACAAGCCTAAGCCCTCACAGTTCTCCACCTCCTACATAATCACCATTCTACCCCCAAGCCAGGGTTGCAAAGGAAGCTGCGAATGTTCTGGGAAAAATCAGGGGACTGTGTGGCCGCTGACATTTCCTGTCCGTTTTCCTTGTTGCCTTTTTAACAATTTTAATCTCCATGGAATTCCACTTACGTTTGTCGTCATCACTAGCAGTGTAAGCTGGAAGCCAAGAAGGGAATGATGTTTTCTTCACCAAGAAAAAATATTAGTGCACCGTGTCTGTTCGCCCATTGCCTCCATCTCTCCCTCTCTAAGACGACCAAGCTGAATGTGTGACGGTGTTTTCTAATCATCACTCTAGAAAACATTCACGTTGCCAAGTGGAAGCTGTGCTTTGGCAAGCTCTCTCTGAGTCTCCCCCTCCACCGGGGGACCTGAGCACTTGACCATCTCACGCAGCAGACGCTGAGCTGTGTCCTGCACATGGCCCAAGGGCAAATGTTGCATAAGTCTCAGCCTCCCTGCCAACAGATGGATCAGAGGGAGAGGGGGAGACAGCATGGAGTTGGGGTCAAGTCCCTCGCCCACCTCCTCCACCCAGGTCCCTCCCATCTCGTGCTGATTGCTGGGCTGTGGCTCCTGTGTACCCCTGTGGCCCAGAACTGCAATCTCATCTCTCATCCAAAAGTCACACACATTCCACTCAGGTAGCTCTAAAATCACCCAACTGATCATTCAATTTATATACAAGATCAAGTGCTCATTTCAGAGCCGCCATTTCAGTCCCACTGACCCACGAGTCCTTGACAAGCACGTTGCCAGGGCCCTTCGCGATTTAAGAGTCACTTTTTTAGCACTCACAGAGAAAGCAATTGAAGCTCGTTTCTCGCCCATCTCTGGGGCCCATCAGAAATGAAGATGTCATAAAGCAGGCCTGGGACGATGTTCCCACGTCCATCGACATCAGTGGCGAGAGCCTGCCCTGGGGGACCAAGGGATCAGACCAGACACACACAGCCTGTTCCTCTTTCTCCCGACACTGGCCCTGTAATGCCAGGGTCCCTAAGAGCACACGGATGTCACCAAGGGACTGAGGCATCCGGCTGTACTGCTATACGATTTACCTTTTACAGTTCTCATTTTGTTTATGCATGGTCCATTAGTGGCTTCCAAGGGCCCTTGGTGGTGACTGAGCGACAAGTTGCAGACAAATGGAAGTGAGCAGCCTCCATAGTGGCTTGGGCTGGGGACATCTCTTTCCAAGTCTCAGAAGAGGTGCCGGGGAGGAGACTGGCTTTGAAAAGTGGGTCAGCTGTGCTTCTCAGAGTCCTAGCTGGAGGTCTCCCCAGACCAGGGCCCCGTCTGAGCTGTGCCCTTTGCTCTTTCCCATCCCACAAAGGACTTGCCCACGGGTCCTGTTTGCTGGCACTGTGCCCTCAGTACCTCCTACTCAGCTTCCTCTTACGGTGCATTCTGAGTCAAGTTCATGGCAAGTGTGTGTCTGCTTGGACTGTGGAAGTTCAGGTGCTCTAGTTAACAGCCCAAGTTCGCTGTGAAGACAATAACCACAAGTGAGGTACAATGACGAATATTTTCAGAAATTCTTCTGTCAAGAGGGTAGAAACATTGGAACAACTGCTTTGCCTGAAACTCCAGAATAAGTATGTTCAGGAAATCCACAGACTCAGAGATTGCTACAGATGTGAAGAAATGAAGATGAGATTTCTCATGATATATTTTTATTACTGGTACTTTTTTATTTGAAAGATAGTGAAGGAGAGAGAGAGCGCTTCCATCTGTTGGTTCATTCCCCCAAATGCTCCCAACAGCCAGAAGCTGGGAACCCAATCCAGGTCTCCCTTGTGGGTGGCAGGGACCCAAGCATGAGTTATGTCTGTGCCTTCAAAGAATCTTAAACCTTTCCTGTAGTTGTCATTTTTCTCACATTTCTCAGTGACAAATATCAGTAGTAATTTAGTCTTGAAATGGAAAAAAAAAAAGCAACCACCTCTTCCTTGTCCCTTAGAACTTCCTGGGAACTTTTGTACTTTACAGATGGCCTCGGTCAAGGTTGAACTCCCTTCCTGGGGCAGCCTACATCCAGAGTCTGGTTGAGTGGAGTACAAAAACTGCTCTACACTTGACATAGACCTGGCTCTTTTTTCTTGTTTCTCTCCTATTCCTCCACCCCAGGGTGAGTGAAAGGAGTGAAGGAGGGAGCAGGTGTCTGGGAGCCAAGGACACGGGGCAGGAGGGGCAGTGTCCCCATGGATGGCAGGCGTCAAGCTTGAGTTTGCATTTTGGCTGGAAACAATACGGGATGCATGGGAAGCCTACTGGAGGGATTGGGTTGGCTTCACACATGCAAGGCAAGGAGATGGGGTTAACCTCATCAGCTTCATAGAAGACACCAGTATCGGGACCCTGGGAGCTCCTGGCCTGTGGTTTTTCTCTGTGCAGCAGCCTGAAAGGCCTGGTGAAGCAGGGGTATCTCTCTGACCCTCTGCCCTGGACGCCTCCTTCAGACACACCTGCATTTAGCTGGCTTGAAAGCAGTCTCCTCACAGCCGATGGAGTGGTCTGCAGGCAGCCAATTATTCTCAAGTGAATGGCCCTACAGTAAGCACAGGGATGATGGGGACACCAAGTCCCAGTCAACTGCTGGGCTGTTCGATGGCTTCCACCAGATCCCTAATGGCCTCGAGGGTCCCGGGATCCTCAGTTGCTTGGTTCAGTCCAGCCCCGGCCAGGCCCACACCACGCAGAGATTTCTTTATGCTCTGCAGGGAAGCGTTCACAGGGGAGTTCCCCTCACCCTGCAGATCCTCTCTGATTGGCAAGTAAAGCACGCAAGTTAGCTTCTTTGCACAGTCCCAGGACAGGTGTTGGGGGGAACAAAAGGGTCATAGCTGCTGGGATATGTTTTTTGATCTTAGGTTTTGTTTGTTTGTTTGTTTGTTTGTTTTTAGAGGTGGGGAAGGATATTTTGGAACGGTGGAGTCTGTTGATCCATCTGTCCTGGGATGACTCCAGCTGATGTCCCGTCGCCTGCCAACGCTGCATCAGCAGAGGATGCAGGCAGGTTGGACAGGGGTGAAAGGAGCAGAGAGGGTCATGGTTAGTGACCCCTCGCCTGCAACACGGGGGTCCTCAGTCTTCTCCCCTAGGTGGTGCTACACTCTCGTAAAAGATCATACTCCAGGAGGCTGGCACTGTGGCCTAGAGGGTAGGGCCGCAACCTGCAGTGTTTGCATCCCAGGGCATCCCATTTGGGTGCTGGTTCTAGTCCTGTCTACTCCTCTTCCCACCCAGCTCTCTGCTATGGCCTGGGAAAGCTGTAGAAGATGGCCCAAGTCCTTGGACCCTTGCAATTGTGTGGGAGACCCAGAAGAAGCTTCTGGCTCCTGGCTTCAGATTGGCACAGCTCTAGTCATTGGGGCCATTTTGGGGGAGTGAACCAGTGGATGGAAGACCTCTCTATCTCTCTCTTTCTCTCTCTATCTCTCTCTGCCTCTACCTCTTTGTAACTCTTTCAAATAAATAAATCTTTTTTGAAAATATCATACTCTAAGCCAAAGGACAGTGCTCCAATTAATTAATTAAATCATGTACTCCAAGCCTGACTTTAAATGACCTTTAAGAAAAAAAAAAAAAAAGACTTCAACTTCCCCTTGGCTTCATGCATCGGGTGTTTGTATTTTTTCCCCCAAAACCCATATGTGATGGAAGTGAATTATGTGTTGAGACCAACCACCAGGAGTCCAGGCATCTGCCTCCCAGGGCGTCTGCCATCCTGCCAGGCGAGGGGGGAGCATTGATGGTGTGGACTCGGGGTTTCCTGGTTCAGGATCGCTCCTCTGCCAGTCCCTGCCTGTGAGGCCTTGGGCACAAGTGACATGACCTCTGTGCTCCTCATCTGCTACATCGTAGCAGGGTTATTGTGCAGAGTTTCAGGGAAGTTCATGTTGAGATCCTTACTGCAGAGCTTGGCAATATTAAATGTGTTTCCAAGTTGGATGTTATTTTTTTCCTATTTTTTATTTCCTCACCTCAGTCAGCTGTAGACAAGAAGCTGTAGAATACCTGTCTTCCGGGTTGTCTTGACTACATTTGTGACCAGGACAGGACATTTGAAGGTCATCCGTTTCACGGGCAAACCTTTCTGTGTATTAAGGAAGGAAATCAGGGGAATGCCCTTAGCTGTTAAACTTGCAATGAGGTATTTATTTGGTAACAGTTTCCAGGGACTTCAGAGCTGTAACACAGCTACCGGTAGTGAGAATTGCATGTGGAAGAAGGAGATGAGTGATCTGCATAAACCCTGCTTTTCAGAAGCTCGCAGGAGGGGTCAGAGACCACGAAACGCTCTCACTCTAATTCTCATTTGCAGCCGCCTTGGCCACGGTCTGAATCCCGCCACATCCCAGGAACCTGTCACTGTGCGTGCTCGCGACTTGCCCCCTCACAGACGCAGGCTGCAGGAGGTTCCCCCAAGGTAAACTCTCATATACGTTGAGCTCGTATTGTCACTGAAGCAGCCTGTTTTGGAAGCAAAGCTACAAACCGCGTGATTCGTGTGATGGCTCCTCAGCGCGCCCCTTTACCTATGCCCTGGGAAATGCTCCGTTTGCTGCCTGGTCACCTGTGTGCCATACCCAGCGAGCAAGCCTTCATGCCCCTCTGTAGCACGCTGCACTCTGACTAGTGTTAGCAGCTTTCTCGTTATTGTGAGCCGTCACATTGTCTTCTCAGTGCCCTAATTAGGAGCCGAAAGCTTACCAGCCCCCAAACCCAAGGAGGTCTCGTTCCAAACCAAATATTCTCGCAGGGGGGTCAGCAGCTGACCCCACGAAGTCCAACGACGTGGACGTCTTGACCTCCTGCCCGGTGAAGGCCTCAGGTGCACGTCGGGTTTTTCCCATTCTGTACTCCGTAGCAAGCCCATTCAGCTTTTAGTGCGGTGGTCCTCATTCTTTGCCTACTGATCTCTTTGTTGCACTTTGTGCTGTGATTTCCTGTCTGCTGGAAAGAGTTCAGAGCATCCCTTGTCCGTGGAGAGATGTTTTGTCAGTGAATTGAATGAGGAAGCCGGTGAGAAGAAAGCTGAAATAATTGAACTGATTGAGTAAAGAAAGAAGAAAGGGGAGGTGATTTTAGGGCCAAAGAAATTATTTCCCCCATCAGGTCATTGATTTTTTTTTTTTTTAATTTGATGCTTAGCATCTTTTTCCATGTCATTCATTCTCTTGAACTCTGTCCAAAAGTGAAGTCTTGTGGAAGAAACACTTTAAGGGGGTATCAGTCATTTACACGTGAGTATAAATGAGCACATACTCATTCTTCTGTCTCTCAGAGAGAGCAGAAGAAAGTGAAAGTTGCAGGAAAAAATTCAAAGGAAAACCAATTCGGCAGTATTAGAAAGCGGAGCTCTCCTATCGCAGTGTCTCACTGGGACTGTTGCTACTTTGAGCTCCATGCTTCAGCACAATGACGCATATTTTCATTTTGACTCTATGTTTGGAAGTGTTTGGTAGCAGGGGAAGGAAGTGTGTTTCAGCATCCTGCAGCTAGTTCAGGAAACCCTTCCCCACAACCAGTGAGGCAGGAAGCTGCTGGTTATGCCGTATTCTCATCTAAACCCACATATGCAAATAAATCTTGCATTTATTTATTTTGTATTCTACTGGTAAAACACTGAACTCTGAAAAATGGGCAAGCCCCCAGTTCCTTGCATAAATCTCCTTGCCTGTCAGGTGGTTCAAGGTTTCCTGACGGCCCACTAATTGGCAGGCAGTATTTTTCTAATTTCTATAATTTTGGGAACATATTGAAGTGTATCAACCAACATAAACCTCGGGAAAGTATGTCCTTTCTCTTCTTTCTCAAACATTTTATTTGTTTATTTATATGAGAGGCAGAAAGAGAGGGTTCTCATCTGCTAGTATACTCCCCAGATGCTCACAATGGCCAGGCCCAAGCCAGGCGCTAGGAACTCAACACAGGTATCCCAAGTGGGTGACGAGGACCCATTTCTTGAGCCAGTGTCTGCTGCCTCCCAGGGTCCACACTAGCAGGAGGCTGGAGCCAGGTATTGAACCCGGGCCCTCCACTGTGGCTCCTGAGCCCCTCACCTGCCCCTGCTCTTCCTCTTAAACCCCATCACCA
Organism: Oryctolagus cuniculus; assembly: GCF_964237555.1. NCBI lineage: Eukaryota > Metazoa > Chordata > Mammalia > Lagomorpha > Leporidae > Oryctolagus > Oryctolagus cuniculus. The sequence continues at coordinate 13,222,269 of NC_091447.1, forward strand.
CTGCTGTTAGAGACTGAGTCTCCGAAGCCATGGTGGTCCCTCAGCAACACTCCTTGTCCTTTCTTTTGCTTGATGTTAGGTCAAACCTAGTTCCAGATTCTGCTTTGCCTTTCTCTTCCTGCCATTCTGTCTCTTGACACACATAGATGCAAACACACACACACACACACACACACACATCAAGCACAGGCAAACTTGCTTGTGAATCTGGGGTTGATCCAGAGCTATGCCCCTCCCCAAGGCAGTGTGGTTCAGAATTCAGCAGAGAAATCCCCTAAACCAGCAGCAAGACAGGAGGTAGGGAAACGACTCACTGATTCCCAGCGTCTGGGCACACAGTCTGGAACCTGCCCTGACAGCAGTCTCCCCAAGGCTTCTCCAAAGGGGCTCCCAGCACACAGCAACTGCCCAGAAAGTATGTGCCTAGAATCATCTTCAGGATAGGTATATAAGAAAGATAAACAAGGCCAGTGCTGTGGCACAGAGGGTTAAATCCCTGGCCTGCTGGTTCGAGTCCTTGCTGCTCCACTTCTGATCCAGCTCCCCACTAATGCACCTGGGATGTAGGAGACCTAGAAGAAGTTCCTGGCTCCTGGCTTCTGCCTGGCCCAGTCCTGGTCATTACAGCCATTTGGGGAGTGAACCAGCAGATGGAAGACCTCTCCCTCTCTCTCTCTTTCTCTACTTCTCTCTCAAATAAATAAAATAAATCTTTAAAAAAAATAAAAGAAAGACAAATTTGATGTTCACACTGGGGTTCTATCCCCGAGGCCTCTCGTATGTACCTGCAAATATTCCAAAAGTTGGGGGGAAATCGTGCATTTCAGATATGAGATCTTCAACCTGCAGGTCCTACTTAGCTCTGTTTACAAAAGAAAATCAAACGTAAGTGCCTGCCGAACTCCAAGACTTCTCCTTCTCCTCTTTATCCACATCATTGCCTCCATACCTGTCTCGGGTTAGCCTCACTTGGTGGCAGCCACGACTTTGCCTACAGAGAGCTTTTTTCACAAATTGTACCTGCCTTTACCTGCATGGAGCCGGTGAAGATCCAGGGCTCACCCGATGCAGCAGGAACACCTCTTTCTTGCAGGAATCTTAGCAATCCTGCAAACTCCCCAGGCTGTGCTCCTGGAGCTCCAGGGGACTCTTTTTGTGATGTCGCCTGCTTTACCTGGCCCTGACTAGCCAGAACACCTGAAAGACCACTGGCCATGTCCGTTCTGGAGGGAGAAACTGCTAAAGAAAAATTTAAATCCCACTACAGGGATAAAGCAGTTTGCGGATGCAACCGTATGTAGATAACAAGGAATGGATGGGATGAATGCATGGTTTCCAGTAAGGATACCTTCTTTCTTTTTTTTTTTTTTTTTTGAAATAATGTCTCCATTAAAAAAAAAAAACCTGTTGGAGCCTTCTGCTCTGGGAAGGTGGATTAAACAGAGTTTACTTCCTTAGAGTGCAGTCTTTATTTATTTATTTACTTATTTGAGAGGCAAAGAGACAGAGAGCTCCCACTTACTGGTTTGCTCCCACAAGTGCCTGCAACAACCAGGGCCGTGCCGAGGCCAAAGTGAGGAGCCAGGGACTCCATCCAGGTGTCCCCCATGGGTGGCCAGAACCCAATCACTTGAACTTGTCACTGCTGCCTCAACAGGGTCTCCATTAGCAGGAAGCTGGAGTTGGGGACCAGGCTCTCCAGTGTGGAATGCAGGCATCTTAACTGGGATTTTAACCACTCGGCCCATTGCTTGTCCCTAAGCACAATTTTGAAACCAAGACATGAGATGTAAAACAACCATAAGAGGATTCTGAAAGGTGGAGGGCAGATGGTAGGTAGGCTCTGGGCTTGGAGACCTGAAGAGCCGCGCAGGTGCTGTGCCAGCTGTGCAGCCGAGGACTCTGGCAACCTGGAAACACCAATGAACACGGGGCAGGACCCAATCTGTCTGCTCCAAGGATCAGGGAAAGGGTAGTTGATGGAGAGAATGCTTTTAAGCGCTCTGCTCAGGCTAACATTATTGAAAACCAAACATGGTTCAACCCCACTCATACCAGCCGAAAGCTTGGAGCTTCATGCTGGCCAGCTGGACCCGGATGCACAAACAGCTCCATAGGAGGGGGTCAGGAGGCCATGTAGGGCAGAGTTACAGAGAGACAGCTTGCAACCACTCATTCACTTCCCAAATGGCTATGGCTGCAATGGCCAGAGCTGGGCGGATCTGAAGCCAGGAGTCAGGAGCTTCTTCCAGGTCTCCCACATGGGTGCAGGTGCCCAAGCACTTGGCCCATCTTCCCCGGCTTTCCCAGGCACATTAGCAGGGAGCTGCATTGGAAGTGGAGCAGCCAGGACTCGAACCAGTGCCTATAAGGGATGGCGGCACTGCAGGCAGAGACTCAGCCACAGCGCTGGCCCCCCAGTCTTTTAATTGAATGAATGATCAAGTGAAGAACAGCAAGGAGCTGTGTCAGGGAAAACCAGGTGGTTCTTTCCCTAGAGCACCCATCATAGATTGGCCTGGAAAGAGACTGATGGTGTTTACCTGTCAGTAACTCTGCATCCCAGATGTGGCTCAGTGCGGAGCCACTACAGTAAAGGCGTGGAAGCATGAGAACTCCCACTACAGTGACAGCAAAGCAGGAGCGGGACACGAGGGCGCAGGCTGTGAAGAGTGCTCCTCCGTAACGTCTTTGCATTCTGTGCAGTGTTAAAGGAAGGAGGCAGAGGTCAGCGAATTCAGATGAAAGGCGCTGGGTTTTATTCACAGAGCCACAGGAAACAATAGGCAATTACAGGGCTGGACGTCTGCGCAGATTTTTAAATTCCTTCTCCAATTCTTGACCTTGGACTTCCTCCCCTCCTTTTATGCTCCTCCTAGGGCTTGAAGCCATGAGCTCTGTCAGATTTTTTTGTTCAGTCCTGACGTTGGGTGATTCTAATTCAAAGACCCAGAGTGCATTTTAAAAATCTTAATGCAGGGTTCAGCTGCCAAAGCCGCTCCTGCCTCCAGGTGTTGCCAGTTGGAGAAGGATCAGTGTTGTCTGTCTTGGACTTTTTGTTCCCTCCGCTCCTTAGAAGCTGCCCCCACCAGGGTTGCAAAGTCCCTATATTGCCAGCTTCAGTGGCCTGTTTTACGTCTCCCTCTTCCTTGACCCATCAGTATACACATTAAAATTTTTTCCTGTATTTATTTTCATTTTTTATTTGAAAGGCTGAGAGGCAGACACAGTGAGGGATGGAGAACTTCCATCCACTGGTTCACCAGGTCAGACCAAGACCAGAGCCCAGAATCCAATCTGGGTTTCCCAAGTGACTGTCAGGGACCCAGTTACTGAGGTCATCGCCTGCTGCCTCCCAGGGTGGCATTAGCTAAGGGCATTAGCAGGAAGTTGGAATTGGAAGCCCAACTAGGGCTTGAACCCAGGGACCTTAACTGTTGCACCAAATGCCCACGCCCCTCGGTGGCATTTGACAGATGGCTGCTTCCTCCTGGAAACCCTTGCTTGGTCTCCTTCATGGTCTCCTCTCTGTGCTGGTGTCACCAGCTAATGCCCCAGGTCGCTCATAGGTCTTTTAGTGACTCGTTTCTCCTTCAAGACCCTGCAGCTTTCCAAGCAGCCGGGGTTCTCCGGAGTTGTCTTCTAGATGTTGAGTTGGATTCTGGGGACAGAGGCAGTCACCAGCCACCCTGAACGAGTCCAGACCCCATTGTAAGGGCCAGGTGTACACAGATGGGTAAAAACTGTCCAGTGATCGCCCTTCACTTCCCTTGAGAGCTGCGCTGTCCACCCAGGAGGGGCTGAAGCCTCCTCACCATAACGTGGCATGCATGTAAGGCGCGTTTCTGGATTGCACCTGCCGGAGCTCTGCCCACACGTACGTGCGATGGCCGGCACGTCCTCTCTTGCAAATTCATTTCCCCCTAAAATAAAACATCCATTCCCCCTTGCTCAGACAGCCACGACTTTGGAAAGCCTTCTCTGGGGTCTCCTTATTTGCTGCAAATCAGTCAACAGCTCTTCAAAAGATCAAACAAAATCAGGATTCAAGTCATTCGATCAGATAGCAGAGCAGATGCTGTGCGTGATGACGTGGGGTGGAGGTTTGGATTTCCACTCACCAAGAAGCCAGCCGTCCTGGTTTTGTGGCCATAAACCACCAGCTTCCCAACTCTTGATGCTGGAGTGTCCAGAGCTCTGCTTCAGAACGCGTTCTCCATATCTCCGCTCACTCCCTAGGCACCATTGTCCAGTCTCAGGCCGTTAAGAACAGTTTACCTGCTGGTGATGTCCAGGTTCATGTCTGCTCCCAGGGATTGGCCTGGGCCGCTCACCTGGGCCCACAAGGGTGCACTGTACACAGGTGGCCCCGCATTGGGAATGAAACTGCACCACGGTGGAGTATTTACACCATACACATTGGCAGCCACCAGCTAGGGGGCCTCTTTCTCCCCCTTCCTGACAGAGATGGCTGTTGAAACTTACCAGCACACCCTGCTGACCTCTGCCACTGAACCCGAAAGACCGAGCTGATAGCCACCTGGGTGTGCAGGACTGAACTCCTCCCAGCAAACCTACTCGTCATGCTCCCTGCTCAATAAAGAGGGGAACTTTCCTCTCTCAATAAAGAGCTATTCCATCTTTTTTTTTTTAAGATTTATTTATTTTTATTTGAAAGAGTTACACAGAGAAAGAAGGAGAGGGAAGGAGAAAGGGAGGGAGAAAGAGAGGTAGAGAGAGAGAGGTCTTCCATCTGCTGGTTCACTCCCCAAATGGCAGGAGCTCTGCTGATTCGAAGCCAGGAGCCAGGGGCTTCTACCACACTGGTGCAGGGGCCCAAGGCCTTGGGCCATCTTCCACTGCTTTCCCAGGCCATAGCAGAGAGCTGGATTGGAAGTGGAGCAGCTGGGACTCAAACCGGCACCCATATGGGATGCCAGCACTGCAGGCGGTGGCTTTACCCACTATGCCACAACACCCGCCCCAATGATCCTCCTTATTAAAATTGATTTGGCTGAGCCTATGTTCTATCTAAACATTTTTGAAGTATTTAGGAGAGGTTTTTAAAGGTGTTTAAGCCATCCTCCTGCTATCTGATCAAATGAGATGAATCCTGATTTTGTTTGATCTTTTGAAGAGTTGACACTGTATTGTTACATGGCCTACATATGTAACTGGTACTTTAATAACTCCCAGTCAGAATAAACTCAAAGTGATAATAAAGCAATTGTTATCCCAGAATACGTTAATGGCATCCGTCAAAGAGAATTTCGTAAGTATCAATCATTCACACCTGCTCAACACGTCTTAAACAGATTTCCACTCCTCAGTACACAGCCCCACACTGACATTTTGGAAGGTTGTACTGCCTCCATCCGCCCAGAAAAGCACATAGCAAGGTCCTTCTAATAGAAACAGGAAAATCACACTATTAGCCAAAGAGAGTAATGTTTAAAAAAAAATCCAGTTTTCCATTTTTTTACAATTTTAGTTGGCTAGCCTTTGAATGCGTGATGTGCAGATGGGTCGGCTCCTTTAAATGTCACCCACTCTCCTGGCAATAGCCAAGGACAAAACAAGCAGATGGCCAAAGAATGGGGGTAGGGATGAGGGCAGACAGGCAGGGAAGCAGTCCTTGCTGGCAATAACTCGATTCTCCATGCAGCAAGCTGCATGTGCAGAACTCTGATGGAAAAGTTCACAGGAGTTATAGTTTCAGAAAGACTGTAGCATTGGATTACATCTTTAAAATAATTGTTGAAATAAATGGACTAGCACAGAGGAGAGGCCTATATTGACTTTCTGTTTACCCAGAAGGGGAGAAAAGTACAAAACAAGCTTTTCTTGAACCACAATGGCAATCTTCTAATAGCAGCACTGACTGGCTCCAAAATACAGGACTCAGAGGTTGATAATCATCTTTGGGCTCGGGTTATTGCATGCAATTTTTCACATTCATTCGGCTTTCCTCATGTAGCTCTTAGTAAAGTAACTCCCTTAACAATAAAAGCTTTTATGGAGCCCATTACACTGGAGAGCTAACCACTCCTGGTGGCTTTTTCTTTCTTTCTTTTTCTTCTTCTTCTTCATCTTCTTTTTTTATTGGCTCCTTGGAATATTTATAGCTGCCTTTGTTCTCCCTGCAAACTTGTACAGCTGGCTGTGTGTGGTCATTTCTGTTGTATGCGTTGTGACTGTGGGACATGAAATGGATCAGTGTGTTTGGGCACATGTGGGTCTCTTTTTTTTCATCGTCTTGTCACTGCAGCTTCTGCATCATTTAGCTCTGGGAAAAAACAGTGGACTTTTTCCACTGCAAACTGCAGGACATAAAAACCATGTGTGCTGCCGTACCACTTCCTGATCAACAGGTTTTCTGGAGGAGGGAGTCTTGGAAAAGACAGCTTTGGGAACAAAAGCTTGACTTCCCAGGCATGGGGTGGACAGATCAAATTCCCTGGTTAAGAGTTTCACAGGAACCTACTTACATAAGCAGGACCAGTGCAGTTTGGCCCTAGATGAGGCTAGCACAAAGGAGCTTGGTGCACAGGCTCAGCCAGAGCATGCCCGAGCAGCCCATTTCACTGTGCTATAAAAGGGCTGCATTTAGGCCCTGTGACGTTGACACCAGAGCCTCCAAAGTCACAACAGGTAACTCGACCTTGCCATCATCATTCCTCTGGCTAGTGAGCCCATCCTTTTATCTGGAAGATGAGAGAGTGTTTGCAGCTGCTGGTTCTGGAGCCCGGTGTCCTGGGCAAGTTGTTTTACTAACTGAGACTCTGTGTTTGCACCTGTGAAAATGCAATGGTAGGGGTGTGGGTGTGGTCGCGCGGTGGTTAAGATGCTGCCTGGGACACCCACATCCCATATCACAGTCACTGGGTTCCAGTCCAATCCAGCTTCCTGCTAATATGCGCTCTGGGAGGCAGCAGGTGATGCCTCGAGTACTTGGGTACCAGATGAAGGTCCAGGCTTCTGGCTTTGACCTGGCCTAACTTTGGCTGCTGTGGTCTGGTATTTGGGGGCAGTGAACCAGCAGATGGGATATTGATCAATATCTTTTTACCTTTTAAATAAAAATCAATTAAACTCCCTCTCCATTTTTTTTTTTAAAGCAACGGTAACAGTACTTACCGTATAGGATTCTGGGAAAATTGAAAATAAAATCATACCTCACCCATAAGAGCTGAAAACATAGCTCTTAGTATTACCACAATAGAAGCTAAGCTCCATGAAGGTAGAGATTTGGGCTGTTTTGTTCACTGCTGTGGAATTGAGCGGGTATTAGTCCTGCGTTATGTCCTGTTGGATTAGGCCACTGCTTACGACACAGGCATCCCACATCACACTGCCAATTGAGTGCTGGCTGCTCTGCTTCCAACCAGCTTTCTGCTAATGTTCCTGGGAAGGCTGTCGAAGAAGACCCCCTAAGTGTTTGGTCTGCTGCCACCCACATAAGAGATCAGGATGGAGCTCCTGGCTTCTGGCTTCAGCCTGGCCCAGCTCCAGCTGTTGTGACCATTTGTGGAAAGAACCAGCAGATGGAAGTCTCTCCCTGTCTCTGTCTCTCCCTCTTTCTCTGTCGCTCTGCTTTTCAAGTAAAGAAAGAAATGATTCTTAGGAATGGTAACAATAATAAAGAACAGGTGCCAAGAGATACATGTTGAATTCGTTCCTTCCCAGGTTAGTGGAAGAACGTGTTCCTTTCCCAAAAAATTAAAGAGGAGCCTTTTCACATCAAGCATGAGGAAGCCAGGGTCCCATGGGTCTCTGGCTCCTGCTAAATGCCCCTCCGTGGAGGATGTAGTTGAAAGGACTTTGGGGGTGTCTCACCTTCTAATATCACTCCTACGTCGACACCTCTCAGACCCATCCAGACATCACAGGTGATTCCTGAAGCTCATAAAAATTCACTTCTCTTGTTTGAAGCCCCCACTGGAAAATGAGCACCTGCCAGCCCCCACCCCAACACACCTTGTACTCGCTAACCTCTAACTGGCTCAGAGGGTTCATTCTCAGGCTACACCCCATGACAAGGCTCATTTTGTGAATATTGGCTACTGAAGGCTATAAATAATTGAGATTTGATTGCCAAACCAAGGACAGTTTTACATTTAGATCAGCTATGGTGCCCTGGAAACAAAGAAATTTAGGGATCACAGATCTCTTGGCATTGAGTGAAGTTTGCCAAGATATTTTTACTGCAAGCTGTTCCTAATGTGTGAATTTAGCAACTTATTAACATGGGGTTCTTTCTGAGTCAGTTTCAGTGGATTCCCTAAAGAGCCAAAGCAATAGGTGGCAGGTGTGCGGGTAATCCTATTAACCTGTGGCTTCGCTTCTCCAGAGACCCGTGCTTAGCGTCACATTTACTCAGAAACTGGACGCGTTACAGAAAAACGCAAGCACATGGGGTCTTCTGTGTGACCAGCCCATAATATGCAGTCCATGGGGGCCGTACATGGCTTTTCTTGTGATGGAGCAGGATGGGCGTGCTCTCATGTTGACTTCACCCAACTCAGGGCTTGCTCTCACACAGGTGGAGCTGGCTTGGCTGCAGTGGGTCAGGTGTGCTTGGCACAACAAAGGAGAATGTGGGCGTTACTGCAGAGGTCAAGGGCTTGCTGGATGCTCAGCCACCTGGAAATCAGGCTTCAGCTCAGGGCGTGCGCAGGAGAGAGCTGCTTGTTTCTAATGGCGCTGCAAAGGGAGACCCAGGTCACCTGTGTGCGTTCCTGGTGGCCCGTGAGCTACAAGGTGCTTCTCTAGCACCAGCGAAGAAAGCGTCAGTGACCTCTGGCTGGTTCTTGCCTCTCCTTCTTAGTGACTGTGCTTTCAGGAAGTCCCCGTGAGTGCTCTTGAGCCCCAACTGAAAACAAAACAAAACAAAAAACAGATGCCTCCTGCTTGCGGGACATATAGTGGAGAACGGATGAAAAGTGAACAGGCTGAGGACATTCTTTAAATAACAGATCTGTGTGACTGGAGCCACCGCAATGCCCCCAGGAGCCAGGAACCGCACAGAGCTCCCCAGGGCCATGGTGCCATTAGTTAAGGCTTCATTACAGTGGCGGCCCCATCCTGTTTAAGGGTCAGGCAGGTGGACTGGTGTGCTGGGCTCTTGTTAAAGGACAGAGCAGGGGGGCAGGAGTTGAACCTGGCGGTTAGGACGCCTGTGTCTCATGTCAGAATACTTAGGGTCAGTATCTGGCTCCACTCCTGGTTCCGGCTTTCCTCTAATGCAGACCCTGGGAGGCAGTGGTGATGGCTCCAGTAGCTGGATTTCTGCCAGCCACCAGGGAGACCTGGATTGAGTTCCTGGCTCAGCTGTGGCTAAGTCATGATCATGGCAGGCACTTGGGAAATAAATCAGAGAATGGGTTCTCTCTCTCTCCCTCTCTATCCTCTCACCCTCCCTAGCCCTCTGTCCCCCTCCCCTCTTTTATCCCTTCCTCCCTCCCGCTCTCCCCTTCCCCCTCACTCCTCTTTAAATTAAACAGTACACACACACACACACCCCAACAGAGTTAGACACGGAAAAGCAACAAGACTACAATTTGAATACATCTCTAATTAGCAAGTAAGATCAAGTCTTCTGTAATCTTTATGCAGCCTCTCTACTAGGTTAAGCTTGAAAACTCAACTTAGACTCTTTTCTTTGGGCTCAATTTGAGTTGAGTCAATGAGGCAAGTTTGATAAACCTTGGAGTGATCCCAAGCACTGGGATCTACGTAGTTCTGAGGTCATTGGAAGCAGCAAGGTAAGAGTTAGGGTGGCAGTCTCAGATTTATGTTCCTAAATAATGGAAAAATTAGTGTCCAGGATATCTTTGATTTAATGAGCATGTTGCCTCTGATGTCACTCAGGAGAATAGGATTTTCTGTAGTCTTAGGAAGACACATGCTTGTTAGGTCAGGTTTCCTGCAACAACTGACGGCCAAACACCTTGACCTTGAGGCACTTTTCGATAATTAGTTGGGAAAATTTACTTATGACGGATTATAATATATAAAATTATATCAGGATAAAATGAGTACATTGAATTTGTAAAAACTTTTTATCTATTTGAAAGAGAGAACAGGTATCCCAGGTAACATTCTTAACTACTGCACCAAAGGTCTCCCCTGTGAGTGAATAAGTTAATTATGTTTCATAGTCATTCAACAAATACGAGTGGACTTCAGAGAACCCTTGGAAAACGAGTGCCCCTGTAATTCCATGAACTTTCTGAAGCCCCCTCATATGTGTGAAACACCTGTGTGTGCTCGAAATTACACCAAGTACTAAGCACCCCAAGACTTCTTATTAAAGTAAACAATCCTTATCTGGGTATCGCAGGAAAACTTCCCTGGCTGAATCAAAACAGCTGTGATGGAAAACGGGGGGGGGTGGGGGCGCTGATCCTGATCACCTCTTCATGCCAGCCCTTGTGCTACAAGCAGCCAGGAGCTCAGGGCCTTGCTTCCCAGGATCCCTTGCAGCTAGAGTTCTAAAAGCCCATTAAGCAACTGCGTTGCAGACCTGGAAGTAGACTCTGCAGCCGACTGCCTGCTGCCTCCGCAGGGTTCTGCCCAGCTAAGCCTTGTCACGGAGGTGTTGGTTTCCCCTGCAGCAGTTTCTCAGGGACTTGCCACTGGTTTCACGGGGTCTGAAAGGCAGGTTCCTGACCCCAGGATCAAAGTCCCTATGGGTTCTGCACCTTCCTGGTTGTGGCAGAGCAGTCACCTTCCATGATGGAGCCATTTGCAATGTGATTACTGAGGTCCACCTGAGTGCTCCTGTCTCCAGCCTTTCTGGTGATTATGTAAGTAACTTTCTGTGTCCCATCCTTTTTAAGATATTACTTATTTGAAAGGCAGAATGATAGGGCAGAGAGAGAGATCGAGACCATCCATATACTGGTTCACTCTCTAAATGGCTGCAATGGCTTCTGGCTGGGCCAAAGCAGGGAGCCTGGTGCTCCATCCAGGTCTCCATGAAGGTGGCGGGGACCCAAGTACTCGGGCCATCTGCTGCTGCTTTCCCAGATGCGTTAGTAGGGAGCTGCATCAGAAATGGAACAGCTGGGACCCAAACCAGCATTCTGATATGGGATGCTGACTTCAAAATGGCTGGCTTAACCTGCTTTGTCACACAACTAGCCCTCCATTCTTTTTTTAAATAGCCAGTGTTTGTTCCCCAGACCAAAACGCTGGCTGATACATGCAGACACAGAAAGCGCAGACATAAACTGTCCATGTTAGGGACTGTGAAGAGAGCAGCTGAACTCCTGCCCCTTGGGGATGTGAGTCCTGAGAGAAAGGCTAAAGTGAGCAGGGCCTTCCTTGCCCTCCAGAAAGTGGGGGAGACTTTGAAAGTTTGGGGCTGGGGAGGGACCCTGGAGAACTGAGACTAGGGGTGGGAATCTGATCCAGCAGGAAAGATGCTGATTGGGATGCCTACATCCCATATCAGAGTTCCTGGGTTCGAGTCCCAGCTCTGCTTCCATTCCAGCCTCCTACTTGTGCCAACCCTGGAAAGTACCAGGTGACAGCTCAAGTACTTGAGTTCCTGCCACCCATGTGGGAGACCCAGAGGGAATTTCTGACTCATGGCTTTGGCCTGGCCCAGCCCTGGCTATTACAGGCATTTGGGGAGTGAACCAGCTCTTTTTGTCTCTTTGCCTTTCAAATAAAATGAAAATAAATTTTAAAATTGTCTTAAAGACTCTACAGGCATTACTGGCCAGTCAGGGCTCAAGCAGAAAGAGAGAACATCTAGTAGACAGATGAGGGTACTTTTTTTTTTTTTTTTTTTTTTTTTTTTTTAGACAGGAGACAGGGAGAAAGGTCTTCCTTCTATTGGTTCATCCCCCCAAATGGCCACTGCGGCTGGCACGCTGCGCCGATCCGAAGCCAGGAGCCAGGTACTTCTCCTGGTCTCCCATGTGGGTGCAGGGCCCAAGCACTTGGGCCATCCTCCACTGCCTTCCTGGGCCACAGCAGAGAGCTGGACTGGAAGAGGAGCAACCGGGACAGAATCCTGCGCCCCAACCGGGACTAGAACCCTCGGTGCCGGCGCCACAGGCAGAGGATTAGCCTAGTGAGCTGCGGTGCCGGCCGAGGGTACTTTTAAGATTTGTGGGAAAGGAAATTAAAAGACACAGTCATGAAATTAAAAGTTTATTTTGATGCAAAACATTTTGAAATCCATGCAGTTTGTTCATACTACACATTTCCAGGAGCTTTTAAAAGTCCTTTCATAAGTCTTGTTCTCATTTTTTCTGGTTCAGATATTCACTTAATTTTACTGTTGCTATATCCTGTACACGAGAGGTCAATTGCAAGGGGTTGGCTGGGCAAGTCTGAACTCTGTAGGGCAGGGGGTCCGGAAGTTGGGCTGGAGCTCTTGGGCACAGGTGGAAGCTGGCGTCAGCAGGTGCAGTTTCATCCTCAGGACAACTCAGCTCTGTTCTTCAGGCCTTCACTGACCGAGGCCCGCTCTGGTTTTCTAGGATAATCTCCTTCCTGAAAGCCGACTGATTCTGGAGTGTCATGACATCTCCACCTAGATTAGTGTTTGATCAGAAGGTCAGCGGGGGCTGGCATCAAGCCAAGTCAACCCACCTGAAAGCCCTGTATCACAGTGACTGCATGAAAAGAGAAAGCAGGAGGAAAGGACAAGGACAAGGTCAAGGCAAGGATGGCATATTGCACCTACTCTTCTGGCTGCTCCAGCTTAACACCTCGGGAAGAATTAGAGCTCACTCAAGTGGTAGCCTTGCCCAATCCTAGGAGGTGGGTAGAGCTGGTTTCCATTGGAGGCTGCTAGTAAGCTATATAATCCCCCCCACCAAAAAAAAATTAAGATAACTCTATAGTGCACTCTCCAAACTGGGACAGTACTGAGAATAAAAGAGTGTTCTTTGAATAATTATGTCAGCACCACCAGCAAAGTCCAGGCTAGTCCCTGGGCGAGCCAGAAGATGCTGTGTTCTCTTCAGTATGAAGCTACAGTTGACTCGTCTTTTACTCGCCTAGCATGTTTCTTTAATACACGTGAAGAGACTGTGTACCCGGGCCTATCCATGGTGTCTTCATGGGGAGGGAATGCCATTCCAGAGCAATTAATACTAGAAGTTATTTTAAGAGTAATGTTTCTCCTTGAGTGAGCCCATTCATTACCAGTAGAATGATTCTTTTTAAAGTAAATATTAAAATGCTAACGGTGATCAATGGGTAGCTCTGAAATCGCCCATGCCAAGTGACAGTGAGATTCTACAGCAGCATCTTAACAGCATCTGGGTAGAACAGGAGCGTGAAGGTAGACTGCCTGGGTGCACATCCCAACTCCTTTGTTACTCTGTTTGTGCATTTGAACAAGTTGCTTCATCCCTCTGGATGTTGGTTTCTCTCTGTTTAATGATGTTAAAGGCCATCCCTTAGGAGCCTTTGGATGAGTAAATGAATCCATGTATGCTGACAGTCCTTGGCACAAGGACCTCCACGTGAGACATTTGCAATAACCACCAGGTGTGATAGTCACGCAATCTTTGAACAAAAATGTCAGGTAAGATTTTTTTTCAGCTAATGCAATAAAGTGCTACCCATGTATTTATGTTTACAACTATTACTTCTTGGTGGTGTTTTGTTTCTTTTTAATAGCATGCCCATTCAAATTCTATCATCCTGATGGCCACACCATGTGGTACCTGGGAACATCCGTCCGATGACAGATAAGCTCTCCCAGAGCAGTGTTAAGCATCAGCCACCTCTTCCAAACCTTTTTTCATAAATGTGGCTTTTATCCAGGAAGCATAATTATTGAATATAGCCCCATCATTTGCAAGGTTGATTGTAAAGTCATAAAAATAACAGTGTTGGAATAATTATGTTTTAGCAATTATTCCCCTCCAAATTATCCTACTCCTTACTTTAAAAAAAAGATGAAAAGAGGTGGTAAGTGCAATGGAAATTTAACCCCAAAGAGTGGAGCATTACTGTGACTATTAAGTTTTTATGTTTGTATTTTCTATTTGGATTCTTCTTTTAGGTGTGTACTAGCAGCTTTCCCTGCTATGCCATGGCGCTGGTCTCATGTACATGGACACTGTCAACAATGCTTTCGTCCACTGGTTCCCTGTCCAAAAGTTACAGTAGCTCTCTACAGGTACCTGGTCATTTCAGGAGGAACCAGGTCGGCAGGATCCTGAGAACCTTGGAATCGTCAGGAACGGGGTGGAAGAGCCGTCAGCCACGGAGCTGAGCTCGCTGTGAGGCACAGGGGGTGAGCTGAGGCAGATGCTGCACCAGAGACCACAGGGGCAGTCGCCAAGGGGGCCCAGCAGAGAGCCCCTTTCTTAGCAGGCACATCTCAGAGATAAGGACGGGGAACACCTCCACACGGACTGCAGCCATTGAGAACTTGGTGAAACAGCGTCGCCTGGGCTTCTGCCCCTTTGGGGGCCTGGCATGAAACGGAGCTTCTGCTGAAGACAGAAGACGCCCTTCAAGACGATTCAGACCACTGTGGGTTCCTACACATTCCAGTCTCCAGCCTGCTCCTGCCTGGCCACCGTCTATCTGGCCATGTCGACCAGGCTCTGCAGTGAGGTGGGCACCCAGGTCTTCCAGCCCTGCATGAAGACCACCCCGTGGTCGGTGTAGATCACAAGGTGGCTGAAGGTGTAGAGCTGTTTCCCTCCTTGCCATTTCCCGATGTTGTGCTCCTCGGCCTTGGTCTGGATGAGATCTTTAAAGGTCACGGGCACTGGGCTGGCAGCCACGCCGAGGCCCCTCTGGGCCATGCTCTCGGCCTCCTGGCGCTCCTGCACGGCCTTTGCTGGGACTCCTTCCTCCACTCCGTGTGGATAAGGTAGGCAATGTTCTCCTGCATGCCTGGTTGCATGTAAGCACTGACGTGGGAGGACACGGCTCTATTCATGATGCCAAGAGCTTCATTAAATTTGGCTTTGATGGATGGATGTGCCAGCACTGGGTCTGAGAACATAGATTTCCAACCCAGGTACCACTTGGTGACTGCCTCGTAATCTGGGTTGCTACTGAGCCAGGAGCACAGCACCTGCAACCACTTGGGGAAGAAATGCTTTTCCAGAAGGCCCACCAGGCTGGAGATGGAGATCACCCCCTCCCAATCCATCACCCAGTAGAAGGCATCCATGTACTGCTGGTAGGGGTTAATAACCAGCTCGCCAAGACACAGTCCCAGCTTGGGCACCATGTGCTTGACCGTGAATGCTTCCCAGGAGCCAGGAGTGAACACGGCCCTCCAGGGCTGGAGGGTGAGCTTGGCAGAGGCATCGCTGGGGTGCCACTTCTGCAGGGCACCGGACAACTTGCTGCGGATGGGAGATAGAGCGGCTCCAGCCGGACCTACATGAGCAGCAACCACAGATGGACCCAGGAGTGAATGGGGACGGTGTCTGTCAGTGGGTTCCAGTCTTCTACCTCCTTCTGCAGCTTGGGGAAAATGAGCTGGTCCAGGATGTTATCCATGATCCACATGGGAATGACATGCACCCAGCTGTCCAGAAGGCCCACCATTGGGTCACAGTTCTGCGGCTGCCACTGGTTGATGATGTTTCACACCAAAGGCATCAGCCTGTGAAAGGCGTCTGCCAGGAGGTCCCGCTCCCCATGCGACAGGGGCTAGTCGTTTTCCAGGAGGCGTTTCCACTTGGAGATGATCTCGGTGCTGGATGTGTAGTCTGTGAGAGGGTCCTAGTCTTTGAAGTAGTCCTTCATAAGCAGGTGGACAATGGCCACGGCGAGGTCTGCGTGGTTGGACATCCCATACTCCTCTTGGTACTCTTCCTGCAGGGTCTGGAAGACACGCACGCACTCGTCCAGGGTGAGGGGGTTGCGGCAGTCGGGCTGCATCCACTGCATGCAGTGCTCCACCAGTCCTAGCACCTGCTTAGGTTGGCGATGACGCGCTCCTCATGCTCCAGCACCTCGGACATCGTCTGCAGCTCGTGGGACAGGTTCACCACCGCGTCCTGCTCGTACTGCAGCCGCCGGTCATTCTGGATGAGCTCTTGCTCCGTGAGCTCTGTGAGCAGCTGCAGGTTGTGTTGGAGCTCGGGCAGCGGGAAGCCCGGGGCCTGGCATCCGGGACGCTATGCTTGTGGCTGATGTGGCTGTAGCTGTAATAGTCCTTCTGCTCCCGGCCCGTCCTGTTTGACCTTGACTTGAGAAAGGGGCTTCCGGGCAGCGGTGAGTTTCTCGCTAGTCCTGACCTTGACCTTCAACTCTTCCACTGTCTTGTAAGAGTATTTGGGCTTCCTCCTGCTTCAGTTGGGGTCTTTCCTCCACCGGCTTGGCTCCTTCTGCAGCTCCTGAGCCGCTGCCTCTGAGTGCACCGCGGGGAAGTTTTGTAAGGACTGAGCGGTCTGCTCTGAGCCATAGGCCCCCCACGGCTCCTTTTCCCTTTCTGTTTGGCTTTGATGGGCTTAACGATGCCTTGTGCATTCTTCCCGAGGCCCCTTCCCGGCACATAGATCATCATCTTCAGAAGCTTCTGCCCAGTCCCTCTCGTGTGTCTTTCCCAGCCGCCAAAGTCCTTGAAAGACTTGGCTCCTCCTGCAGCGCCTTTCTGGCCAGGCTTAAAATCGCCATCCATTTTAAACTTTTCCAGTCTCAAATCCTTCAGAAAGCCTGCCTGATTGTCTTGGTCACCAGAATCTTCCAAGCCTGCCTCGTCTGCCGCCCCTTTCTTGAGGACGGCACTGATGAGCTTGACTGGGGCAGAGTAGTCTCGGGGGTGTTTGCCTGCAAAGCCTGGCCTCTTGCCATCTGAGTCGCAATCTGCCCACACCCCATAGGTGGCCTCTTCCTTGGTCTGGCAGTGGCACTGCTGGTTTATAGGGGAAGCTCATTCTGGAGACCCCACTCAGTGATCTCAAAGTTCTCCTGTTCACGGTCACTGTCACTGCCACCTTCCCCGATGACCTGGTACAGGTAGAACAGTGACATGGCCAAGTCATGGACTCCAACAGGGTCCAGCAAACAAACATGGCTTCACGTCCCAGGCACTGTCAAATATAAAAATGAACACAGATCAGGAATTGGATACAATCGAAAGCCTTCTATATAAATTGGGTTTAGTTTATATGTGAATTATGTTACAAGCTTTAAGGAACATAAAGCATCTGAACTGTATTTCCCTTTAACTTGCTTTTTTTTTTTTTAAAGATTTTTTATTTATTTGACAGGTAGAGTTATAGACAGTGAGAGAGAGAGAGAGAGAGAGAGAGAGAGGTCTTCCCTCCATTGGTTCACTCCCCAAATGGCTGCAATGGCCAGAGATACGCCAATCCGAAGCCAGGAGCCAGGTGCTTCCTCCTGGTCTCCCATGCGGGTACAGGGGCCCAAGCACTTGGGCCATCCTCCACTGCTCTCCTGGGCCACAGCAGAGAGCTGGACTAGAAGAGGAGCAGCCAGGACTAGAACCGGCACCCATATGGGATGCCAGCACCTCAGGCGGAGGATTAACCTAGTGAGCCGCGGCGCCGGTCCCTTAACTTGTTCTTAAGACTTTCTCGTGGCCGGCGCCGCGGCTCACTAGGCTAATCCTCTGCCTTGCGGCGCCGGCACACCGGGTTCTAGTCCCGGTCGGGGGTGCCGGATTCTGTCCCGGCTGCCCCTCTTCCAGGCCAGCTCTCTGCTGTGGCCCGGGAGTGCAGTGGAGGATGGCCCAAGTCCTTAGGCCCTGCACCCCATGGGAGACCAGGAGAAGTACCTGGCTCCTGCCATCAGATCAGCGCGGTGCGCCGGCCGTGGCGGCCATTGGAGGGTGAACCAACGGAAAAAGGAAGACCTTTCTCTCTGTCTCTCTCTCTCACTGTCCATTCTGCCTGTCAAAAATAAAAAATAAATAAATAAAAATTTAAAAAAATAGATGGAGTACAGCCCATAAGATGCTGGTATCGGAGAGCCTAGTTCAAGTGCTGACTTAGCTTCTGATTCCGGCATTCCTGCTAATGCACACCCTGGGAGGCAGCAGGTGGTGGCTCAAGTACTTGGGTCTGGGACACCTCTCACTTGAGATTTAGGCTCCCGGCTTCAGTCTGGCCCAGTTCCTGCCATTCCAGGCACTTGAGGAATGAACTGGCACATTGGGAGCTGTTTGAGTGTCTCTTTCTGTGCCTCTGAAAATTTTTAGAAAATGCTCATGGCGGGGAAAACGGAGTTAAAAGATCACTCTAGTACAAAAATTCTTAATGTATGCCCGTGTTTTCATAATATGCATTTTCCAGGAATTCTTGAAGACTCCCTCATATTAAAAATAATACTTTACCCCTAGCGTGACTTCTACTTTTCCATAAGCCCATGTTAACTCACACAAGTAGCCACCTCTCTGTAGGTTTTAGCACAGTTAAGACTTGGGGCTAATAATCCCCTCTTACTCTTCAACTGACAGCCCAAATCCTAGTCCCCAGTGGAATGAAATGTGCAGGCAGGCTTCCCATGTCAGTGTGGAGCTGTTTCTTGGGAGTCTTCGGGCTTGCAACACTGCAGCAAAATCCTCCCTGGGCTGCAGATGCCTGATTCCCAGGCACTGGCCTGGTGCGTAAAGGGTTAAACAGGGAAGTGTCGTCTTTTATTATTATTTTATTTATTTATTTTTTTAGAGCAGGCGTTTGGAAGGTGCTGGGGAGGGAAGGCCTGGTTCTAAGTGGTCATGTGGCTGCCGCCATTCATCTTGGTAGTGACTATCTGTCAAAAGTGGCAAGAGTCCCCGTTAACAGCCCTGACCTGAGCAGTAATGAAGGGAGAGTGCACAGCAAAGTGTCCATTATCAGCAGGTCGGGAGCAGTAAATTGGAGCAGTTTGCTTCAATCTTGCTGCAAGTTGAAATGTAAGATAGGTGGGGATCAGCAAGAGGCAATTTTATCCTATGATCATTTTTGTCAGATCGCATCAGAGTGGCAACTTAGTTCGATGCATGATTTCAATTAACCAAGTCTGGCCGTATGCTTCCATGGCTGGGGAGGCCCGTTTCCAAGCCGGGGCTCCCCATTAGTTACTGCTGCCATGCACCTGAGCACACGCAGGGAGAGGCTGCAGAGTTAGGAAGCCAAGAGTGATATTTGGGCATAGCAGCCGTTGCCAGTACACCTTGTGTCTGTACCATGGGGACCCTACTGTCCTGGGTGGCTCTTGATGCTTCCTGGCCTAGCACCAAGTTTCCAGACCTCTAAGTCTGTTCTTATTGACCCTCTTGAATGACCTTCAGCATTGTATGGTGACCTTGCATGCTGCTTACCCAAAGGAGTTAGCCTAGGGATGGTCGCGTCCCACAATTCGGTGCTTGGGCTAAGTCATGTGAAGCGGTGGGCAAGCACAACACAACTTGGGGTGAAGCTGGAGGTAGGAGTCTTAAACCAAGAGAGATCGCTGAGAAATGCTAACTTGATGAGGGGTGTAAATGCTTGGTTTAGTTATTCTATCAAGGGTGTGCCCCTGCACACCTGCAAAACTCTTTGCTTTCAAGGAATTAAGAATTAAGGCGAACAGGTGAGACACAAGTATGCTAGACATCATTGTGATGATGTGAATTGTATGAATAGGAACGAGAAGGGTGTGCCATCAGGGAAGAAAGACGTCAAATGCATGTCTGCCTGCAGCCTCAGGGCAATCAGGCGAGCACGAGGGAGATGAACCTCTACACTAGATTTGAGGGGTGGGTCAGGTATTTCCAGATGGAATGCAGGAGTGACCATGATAGGCCGTTTCAAAAGTTCGCGAGAGGGCTGGCAGTGTAGTACAGCAGGTGAACCACCACTCACGGTGTCACATCCCATAGGGACCCTGCTTCAAGTCCTGGTTGCTCCACTTCCAATCCAGCTTCCTGCTAATGCACCTAGGAAGGCGGTGGGTGGTGGCCCAGGTGCTCCGATCCCTCCCATCTCTGTGGGAGACCTGGATGGAGTTCCAGGCTCCTGGTTTCAGCCTGGCTCAGCCCTGCCTATTGCAGCGATTTGGAGAGTGAACCAGCAGATGGAAGAGCTCTTTAAGATTAAAAAAAAAAAAAAAAAAAGGCGGGGGGAGTATGTGGGGAAATGGAATTAAAAGATTAGTTCCTTTGCAAAGAATGTTGTGTTTTCATAATTTACACTCTCCACGAACTTTTTGAAGACCCCTTGTATTTGTATTCTGGGAATGCCTAATTACCGCAGACTTGCCTGTTTGCAGCACCGCTGATTACATCACAGCTCCTGTGGTTCGGTTCCAGGTCTCTCCAGGTTGCAGTCTCCTCCGATGAGGCATGGGGTCCTCCGTGTGTTCCAGGTCCTTGCAGTTGCAGGACAAGTCCCCACTAACTGGCTGCCCACTGGTGTCCCGCTGTGAGTCTCCATCCACCACGAGGCAGATGATGGTTTCCTCTCTCAAGAGCATCAGGAGCAAATCCCCTGACTTAGCGGGGAAGGGGCACCGTGCCTGCTCACTTGATTGGGACAGCCTTCCCCAAACCATGTCCCTGTTGATCAATTCCGTGAACAGATGAGCAGCAGAGCCACAGGAGTGGCATCCCATAGTATGCACAGGTCCTGCCCACACCCTAGGGTGTTGACACCAGCGATGAGAATTCTGAGAACTTTCTGAGAGTTCTGCCTGCCACAGTGGCCTTGTAGAGGCTGAGGGAAGCTCTGGGAAGTTTGGGAACTGGTAATACATTGTTTTCTCAACCAAATGAAACAATGGAGGGCACTGGGAAGTATTGGACCAGAGGTTTCAGATGAAGTTCATGGGGTATTCTAAATTTCAGGGCCTAGGCCACCGAAAATTTTTTTTAAAGATTTATTTGAAAGACAGAGTAAGAGAGGGAAGGAGGGAGGGAGGGGGAGAGAGAGAAAGAGAATGAGATAGAATGAGAATATCTTCCATCCACTGGTTCATTCCCTAAATAGACCAGGCCAAAGCCAGGAGCTTCTTCCAGGTCTCCCACACAGGTGCAGGGGCCCAAGCACTGCTTTCCCAGGTTTGTAGCAGAGAGCTGCATCGGAAGTGGAGCAGCCAGGACTTGAACTGGTGCCCACATGGGAGTTGCAGGCAGCGGCTCAATCCACTATTCCACAATGCTGGCCCCAGGTCCCCAATTTCTTTTTAAATGGTGACACCGCCATTGTGATTTTTCAGGCGATGGTTCTGGCATACAGGATGGATGGATGGATGAGAGAAGAGGTTAGTCTTTATCTACACAGGGGTAGATTTCTTGAGGACAAGCTCAAGTGGAACACAGTGGGCACTTAGTGCATGTTTGTTGAGTGAATGAGTGTGGGCAGAGCCAATGGGATTCTTAACTACAGGCCAGGTGAGCAGTGTCAAGGGAGTAATTAGGGAGGTGGTGATCCAAATGGTAAAGAAGGGATGTATTGAGAAGATGTTGTAGCTGTAAGAGTTGTCTGCACCCCCATATTTATTGCAGCTCAATCCACAATAGTTAAGACATGGGATCCACGTAAATGCCCATCAACTGAAGTGGATAAAGAAAATATGGGATATGTACTCTATGAAATACTACACAGTGGTTTCAAAAATGAAATACAGTCATTTGCAACAAAATGGATGAATCTGGAAAACATCATACTTAGTGAAATAAGCCAGTCCCAAAGGGATAGATACCACATGTTCTCCCTGACCTGTGAAAACGAATAGAGCACCTAAAAGGAAATCTGTAGAAGTGAAATTAACACTTAGAGACACAATGACTTGATCAGCCCTTGTCTTGACTGTTGAGGAACAGTTTTTTTTTTTCTTCTTCAAACTATTTGTTGAACTCTTTACTTAACATAGAGTTAATCATATGTGTATAAAGTCATTTGAAAATAGAGCTCAGTAAAAAAATAAGAGTGAGAATAAGAGAGGAGGAAGTTTGTGACTGCAAAGCTGTATAGTTCTGCACACATTCCTATGGACTTCTAAAGGTATGGTTTAAAAACTTGCCATGTGACCCCAAATCCTGGGTGGTAAAAAATGCCATCTTAAGTGTTAAAGTGATCATATTAAATGTTTTTTTTTTCTGTTTTTTTTTTTTTTTTTTTTTCGACAGGCAGAGTGGACAGTGAGAGAGACAGAGAGAAAGGTCTTCTGTTTGCCGTTGGTTCACCCTCCAATGGCCGCCGCGGCCGGCGCGCCACGCCTATCCGGAGGCAGGAGCCAGGTACTTCTCCTGGTCTCCCATGGGATGCAGGGCCCAAGCACTTGGGCCATCCTCCACTGCACTCCCGGGCCACAGCAGAGAGCTGGCCTGGAAGAGGGGCAACCGGGACAGAATCCGGCGCCCCGACCGGGACTAGAACCCGGTGTGCCGGCGCCGCAAGGAGGAGGATTAGCCTAGTGAGCTGCGGCGCCAGCAAATGTTAAAGTGGTCATATAGACAGGATTAAGTGTTAAAGGGATCATATAAATAGAATCAAGTGTCTGGTAATAATTAAACGCTGCAGCATCAGAAGCAGTCTGCACAGCAGACTTACAGAATGACAGTTGCTTTAAATAACACTTTGACCTCAGAATCAGCCCTTAAGGCATTCTGGTCTGGCTAAAAAGCACAAGAAAGCATTTCAGGCTTGGAAAGCTAAGACACTGTGGCAAAAAAAATGCCCAACATGAAGGAACTCTGAGTGAGACCCCAGTGGAAAGAAGTGGCCCTCAAAGAAGGATATACTTTTCTCTGAAGGGAGGAGAGAACTTCTGCTTTGCTTATGGCCCTGTCTAAATACTGATGGAGTTTGTGTATTCAAAAGGCTTCCATAGCCTTGGAAGTTCTTGTCAAGAGCCTCGGGTGATCACTGATGTCATACATAAGAGTGTAAATTGATAAATTAACAGGAGTCACTGTGCACTTCTTGTGCAAGACTTCTGTCCTCAATGAGTTGTAGTATGAGAATTAACAGTAAAGCTTGTTCTCAGATTTGTGTGTATGTGTGCACAAATTGTGGAAATCTTTACTTAGAGTTGGTCTTCTGTGTATAAAGTTAATTGAAAATGAATCCTAATGGAGAATGGGACTGGGAAAGGGAAAGGGAGGAGGAGGTGGAGAGGGAGGAGGTGGCAGGGTGGGAGTAGGGGTGGGAAGATGGGTATAGGGGGAAAAAAAACTATATTCCTAAATTTGTAGTTTTGAAATTTGTATTCATTTTTTTGGACAGGCAGATTTAGACAGTGAGAGAGACAGAAAGGTCTTCTTTTCCGTAGGTTCACTCCCCAAATGGTCACTACGGCCTGTACTGCGCCAATCCGAAGCCAGGAGCCTGGTGCTTCTCCTGGTCTCCCATGGGGTGCAGGGCCCAAGCACTTGGGCCATCCTCCACTGCACTCCTGGGCCACAGCAGAGAGCTGGACTGGAAGAGGAGCAACCGGGACAGAACCAGCGGTGCCCTGACTGGGACTAGAACCTGGTGTGCCAGCACAGCAGGTGGAGGATTAGCCAAGTGAGTCACAGCGCTGGCCAAAATTTGTACTCATTAAATAAAATTCTTTGGGGGGCGGGGAATGATACTGTGACTACATTCTGACTAATTGGGTAGCCAATGAAATTTACCAATTGCTTGAAGGAGAAAAAAGATGTTGCAGGACTATATGCAATGTGATTTACAAAAGTGGAATAGAAAGAAAGAAATGAAAAGTAAGGTCAAGATTTATAATGCAGGTTCCCAGTAAACTTGAAAACTAAGCAGTCATTATTTAGCCCCATGCAGGGGAAAAAACAAAGCAGCTTTTCTTCTTTTCTTTTTTTTTTTTTTCCTCATTTTTTTTCTCCACTTCCAAGCAGACTTTTGGTGTTAGGTGGACAGACCCAGATTATATTCACTAAATGTACAATTTTGCCACTGGCCTGTGGTTGTTTAAAGTTTAAGTGAAGAAATATCCGTGATGTTATGGTATTTTAACCACACACACACACACACACACACACATCTATCAAGAACCCAGACACTCCAGGAAGGCTCAAGTAAGAGAGCAAGCAAGACCCGCAGCAGGCAGAGTCGACACTGGAGCAGTCCCCCCCCACCCAGAGAGCTCCTCTTCCCCCCCTCAATCCTGCCACCGAGAAAGGAGAGGATCCTCTCGTCCACGGATGTGAAAGAACACGAACCAAGAGCCCAGGGGACAGCTCTGAACGCAGTCAGTGAACGTATGGCAACACCCTGAGCGGTGATTGTGCAGGGCAGCCATCTTTCTGCCATGGACTAAGAAGCCACAGCGCCAGCCAAGACGGGGCTCAGGGGCTCAGCTGCTGACAATGCGCTGGACTGAGTCAGCTATGGATGCTTGGGGCCCCTCTCTGCCCTACACAAGTCCACCTAGCTTCTGCCTCACGAACTCTTGATAATATAAAATATATTACAACTTTTAACATCAATTTTAAGGTAATTTGGTTTTGTTTTAAAAGCTCTGAAATTAGAACAAAAGATGAAAGTTGTATAGGAAACTAGAGGAACAATCCAGAAAACCCAACATCTCAGCAAGTCTTGGTCTAGAAAAATACAGCAGAGGAAATGGAAAAGGAGAAATTGTCAAATAATTCAAGAAAAATAGATTTAACAGAAGGTCTCCAGTGTAAAAGGGTATCCCGAGTATCTAAAACAGATTCTAAACAGTATCTTAACACAGCTTCACGACATCAGTGTATTAGTTAGTTTTTCCTTACTTTAAAATACCTTAAAGGAGCAATTTAGGGAGAGAAGAATTTTTTTTCAGCTTACAGTTTTGAAGGTTCACAGTCCACGATCAGGTGGCCCCAGTGGTGCAGGCGCAGAGAGAACACCTGCTCTTTCTCTACCCTCCAAGGGGTCTCCTCATGAAGCCAACGTAAGCCAGTTGCGGGCCCCATCCTAGCAACCTTACTCAATCCAGTCACCTCCCAGAGGCCCTGCCTTCAGATGCCGTGACTGGATCAAGCCTTTAACCTAATCCATTAACCAACAACAGTAATCCTTTCACCATTAACATGAGTTTGGGGAGCCAACTCCTATTCAATCCATAACAACCAGGAACAAGGGAAAGGAACAGAAAAATAGCTTTAAGTTTCTGAAAAAATATTTTTAAGAAATATTTATTTATTTGAAAGGCGGATTTACAGAAAGCAGAGGCAGAGAGAGAAGTCTTCCATCCACTGGTTCACTCCCCAAATGGCTGCAACAGCCAGAGCTGCGCCGATCCGAAGCCAAGAGCCGGGAGTTTCTTCGGGTGCAGGGGCCCAAGGCCTTGTGCCATCTTCAACTGCTTTCTCAGGCCATAGCAGAGAGCCGGATGGGAAGTTGAGCAACCGGGACTCAAACTAGCACCCATATGGGATGCCGGCACTGCATGTGGTGGCTTTACCCGCTATGCCCAGCACCAGCCCCACACAGCAATCTTTAATCTGGCATCCTCAACCATGGTGTGAGTGGCGGAAGGAACCGAAGCACACACTTCTCAGTCTCTGCTCTTGAAGAGGCTTCCGGGCTTGTGTTTTCACAAAATAAGGAATAAACCAAAAAACAGGAAGACACAGTGTAAGGAGGTGGGTAGGATATGGGATAGGATAAAGGAGAATCAGGGAGAAGAAGTCCCCCTGTGAACCCTGATGTTGACAGCAGCTGGTGTAGACGAGTCATGCAGGGCTCAGGTCTGCAACAGCCAAGTCTCTCACAAGAGGTGGAAGGCGACTGGAACTCCTGGTTTTGCAGTGGGAAACATTGATAAATACAAAATGATAATTTTTGGAACACTTGGGGAAAATATGGTAGATACCTAAGAAGGAAAGCAAAAAACAAAATGGAGAAAATCCACAAGGTTATCATTATGTCCAAGAAAAAAAAGGAATAATTATACAAAACTAAGTAGCAGAGGACAGTATTGTAGAATCCTAACTTAGCTGAATAGTCCAAGATTTTCCCATAGTCATGACTATTGATGTAACTATATATATATTTATATATATATAAATAAACTATATATATATATTTATATATATAAATAAACTTATTGAAAGAACAGAATAGAAAGTCGAGGATGTTTGGGAGAACGGTTTTCAACTGTTATCAGGTTAGATTGTCAATACATACAGCAAAAGATAAAACCATTGAGAATTAACACCGTAAGCACATTAATTAGAAATAGAAGTACTAAGTAAATACCTAGCCTCTGGGGAATAGGCTTGACATTTAAGAAAAGAACTAGGAAATTACTTCTGTTGAAATTTTATTAGAGACAGAGCTCCCATACCCTGGTTCACTCTCCGAATGTCTGCAGCAGGCAGACCTGGAGGGGGACAGAGCCAGGAACTGGGAACTGAATCCAGGTCTCACTGGGGGGTGGTGAGAACCCAGCTCCCTGAGCTATCGCTACCACCTCCCAGGTCTGCAGTAGCAGGAAACTGGTCAGGAGCCTGAGATAGGACTCAAACCCAAGTAGTCCAATGTGGGACACAAGTGTCTTTATCAGAAAACTAAGCTACTTTTTTTTGTTTCCTTCTGCCACTGAGCATCAACTTTTAAAGTTATGTATGAGTTACTCAGTAAAAATTCTAAAATAACGTAAAAGTTAATAGTGACAAAATCTAGGTAGAATGTTGTTGAGTGCCTGTGTCTGACAAGCTAGGTACCAGGAAGGCAGAGAAGGATCAGCATGGTTCCAGTCTTCAAAGGGTTCGGACCAAGAGGTTAGG
Source organism: Oryctolagus cuniculus (assembly GCF_964237555.1). Lineage (NCBI taxonomy): Eukaryota > Metazoa > Chordata > Mammalia > Lagomorpha > Leporidae > Oryctolagus > Oryctolagus cuniculus. Next base: position 13,248,928 of record NC_091447.1, read on the forward strand.
GGGAGGGGTAACATTTTGGGGGATGGCCGCTCTGACATCCATGTAGAAAATAGGAACTGGAGGCAGATACTCCGGGGTGCTGGGCTTTCAGGAGTTTCAAAGAAAGAGAGTAGAGGCTTGGTTTTCAAATCAGGATGAAGAGAGGCTGAACTTAGTTTTTGGAAGAGAGTGTATTTGGTTTGTTTGTCCCCCGCCCCCCCCAGGTTGAGTTTTACATACCTCCAGGGCACTCAAGTAGAGAGATCTTAAGGAGATGATGAGAGCTGGATCTGTAGCTCAGACTAAGGGCCAGAAAGGTAGCTTGGGAATCGTGCATGCACAGGTAACAGTTGAGGCTACACTCATATCTATTCTCAAGTAAGTTCCTATCCCTTCCTTTTTTATTATTTAACAACGATGAGGTGTTCAGCTCTTTCTTGTTGTCAAGAATACTTTTTCTATACTTAAAATAACAATAGAAGTAACGTGAGGGTTTGCTATATGCCAGACACTGCTTTAATCATTTCACAGGTGTTAACACTTTATGGCTACCCTATAAGATAGGTATGTACATTGCATTCAGTTTTATGGATTGGAAAACTAATACACTATGAGTGATAGAATGGAGATTGAAAGCCCCAGCACTTGGGTTCCAGGGCCTGTATTCTTTATGCATTGTACATCATCTGTGTTTCTAGAATCGTGGTCTGGAAGGGATGATGGATTAAAATGTGGTAGATCTGGATTTTATTCCTGGTGTTCGCATTTAATGAGTGTGTGACTTAGAGCAAATTATTTTACCCCTTCAACCTCAGTTTCCATATTTTCAGTCAACAGAGATCGTGAGCTGTTTCTTTTTCTCAGGGGTTGAAATCCACAGACATAGTTCTCTCTCTTTTCATTAAGTTGTAGTCTGGGATTTTGAAGCTTGCGTAGTTGGACATCCTTGCCACTAACATATTCTGGGAAAATCTTTGGAGCGACTGTGATTTTTGAATCAGTTTAGAAAGGGACATGGTACTGAGGATGCCTGATAACACTTCGTAAAAAGTAGCTCGTAGCTCACTTTTCTTCTCAGGTGGAGAATGCTCACGTACACGCAGTGAAAAGGCAAGACCAGCATAATTGCATCTTGCTTGATTCCGTCACTCAAAATCAAAGAGTTTGATCTAGAACATGCTGTTCCCAGAAAAAGGTATAATTGCCGTTATTCTGGGCACAGACCTGTGAGATACCTCTTAACAGCAACTGACATTTTCGTCACATTTGAGTTTTCTCAAGGCTTTTGCTAAATCATTAGGAGTAATTTAAGTGTCTGATTTAAAATATATACTGTATGTACAGAGATTGATAAATATTGCGTATCAATGCCATGTGTATATTTTAAATGCTTATTATCCATGTAAATAATTTGGAAAACATAAGTGACAACCAAGAATATTAATGATATAGAAATTTGTGAGAGCCAGCGCCACGGCTCAATAGGCTATCCGCCAGCACACCGGGTTCTAGTCCCAGTCGGGGCACCGGATTCTGTCCCAGTTGCCCCTCTTCCAGGCCAGCTCTCTGCTGTGGCCCGGGAAGGCAGTGGAGGATGGCCCAAGTGCTTGGGCCCTGCACCACATGGGAGACCAGGAGAAGCACCTGGCTCCTGCCTTCGGATCAGCGCAGTGCGCCGGCTGCAGCGCGCCAGCCGTGGTGGCCATTGGAGGGTGAACCAACAGCAAAGGAAGACCTTTCTCTCTGTCTCTCTCTCTCACTGTCCACTCTGCCTGTCAAAAAAAAAAAAAAAAAAAAAAAAACACAGGAAAAAGAAAAAAAAAGGAATTTGTGAGTCACGGAGTATGTTCGCACATATTGTCTCATTTGCCCTCACAACAAGGCTGTGGAGTAGCAGGAGGGTCCACTGCACCCACTGAAACTATTTTGTTTTTGCTTTCCTTCTTAGGTATCTACCGTATTTTCCCCAAGTGTTCCAAAAATTATCATCTTGTGTTGATCAATGTTTCGCACTGCTAAAAACCAGGAGTTCCAGTCGCCTTCCACCTCTTGTGTGAGACTTGGCTGTTGCAGACCTGAGCCCTGCATGACTTGTCTACACCAGCTGCTGTCAACATCAGGGTTCACTGATTCTCCTTTATCCTATCCCATATTCTATCCATCTCCTTACACTGTGTCTTCCTCTTTTTTGGTTTATTCCTTATTTTGTGAAAGCACAAAATAGTGTATTATTCGTGTGAGCTCTTAAATTGTTAAAGTCTGGCTGGCGCCGCAGCTCACTAGGCTAATCCTCCACCTGCAGCGCCAACACCACGGGTTCTAGTCCCAGTCAGGGCACTGGATTCTGTCCCGGTTGCCCCTCTTCCAGTCCAGCTCTCTGCTGTGGCCGGGGAAGGCAGTGGAGGATGGCCCAGGTCCTTGGGCCCTGCTCCTACATGAGAGACCAGGAGGAAGCACCTGGCTCCTGGCTTAGGATCGGTGCAGCACGCTGGCAGAACTGGCCTTTTGGGGGGTGAACCAACGGAAGGAAAACCTTTCTCTCTATCTCTCTCACTGTCTAACTCTGCCTGTCAAAAAAAAATTTGTTAAAGTCCGAATGCAAAAGAAGCATTCCATATTAAGGCCTGGGCCCACCTCAAGTATAGAGTCAATGGGCCAGCCGTTCCTTTCCCCACTTTATGCAATCTTCCAACATCAGTGACTTGTGCCCACGTGGTACTAGAAAACCACTGAAACTCTCAACACAAATGAGTTGAGATCTTATGGTTTAGGAGGCCCTGTTTTAGACACTGGGGCTAGAGTGGGGGATAAAACCAACAAGAATGTCTGTTCTCTGTGAGTTTGTCTTCCAAAAGACACCTGCAGCTAGGACTAGATCAGACCTGTAGCATAGAGTCCCTAAGTTTAAGCAGAAAGCATTAGAACAAATTTAAAGGAGACCTTGGCTGGCTACGGAACGTCTTTGGATTCTTCGCACTTCTTTCACATAATAGAGAGTAAGGTAGTGATCTTTATGGTCTCTCCTTATCTAAAATATTGTTTTCATTACAACTCAGTGAGCTAGACAGACCTTGTGAATCAAAGAAGTTTGTTTCTTGAGCACAAGGGTAATTTTGATTTTATTTATTTGCTCTTCTCTAAACACCCTCAGAAGAAGAATGATTACCAGAGATGGGGAATGGTGGGGGCGGGTAGAAGAGATAGAGTTTGGATAATGGGTACCATGACACAGACAGAAGGTGTTAGAGGGAAGAAGAAATAGGTTCGGGTGTGCTACAGTCCACAATAACCTATTATATATTCTATGAATAATTAGAAAAGAGGATTTGAAGGCCCCCAACATCAAGTAGTGATATGGAGCTACGTTAATTTCCTTGATTTGGTTAGTACACATTGTCTACGTTATTTAAAGATTTTATTTATTTACTTGAGAGGTAGAGTTACAGACAGTGAGAGGGAGACAGAAAGGTCTTCCTTCTGTTGGTTCACTCCCCAAATGGGCGCAATGGTTGGATCTGACCCAAAGCTGGGAGCCAGGAGCTTCTTCCAAGTCTCCCATGCAGTTGCAGGGGCCCAAGTACTTGGGCCATCCTCTGCTGCTTTGTCAGGCTCATAAGCAGGGTGCTGGATCAGAAGTGGAGCAGCCGGAACTCAAACCAGCACCCAGCGCAGATGCCAGTGCCACAGGCAAAGGATTAACTGTGCCATAGCACCAACCCCATCTACATGATTGAAACAACACATCGTCCCAAATAAATATTTACAACTGTTGAATGTTAATCAAAAGCATTTACAAATGTTTAAGGTGATGAAATGTTAATCTGATTTGATCATCACATATAGAATTCATGTATCAAATGATCACACTGTACCCCATAAATGTGGACAATTAGAAGAGGCAGATATCAGGTACAGTGGTTAAGATACCTCTGGGATGCCCATATCCAACACTGGAGTGCCTGGGTTTGAGTCCTGGCTCCATTTGTGATTCTAGTTTCCTGCTAATGCACTCTCTGGGAAGCAGCTGGTAATAACTCAAGTCCTTAAGGCCTGCCACACACATGGGAGACCCAGATTGAAGTTACAGGTTCCTGGCTTTGGTCCAGCATAGCTCTGGCTGTTTGGGGATTTAGGGAGTGAGCCAGTAGATGCAAGTCTCCTCTTCCCTTCCCTTCCCTTCCCTTCCCTTCCCTTCCCTTCCCTTCCCTTCCCTTCCCTTCCCTTCCCTTCCCTTCCCTTCCCTCTCTCTCTCTCTCTCCCTGTCTTTCAAATAAAGTTGACATAAATAATTTTAAAATAATAATAAAGAAATATGAGTCTATCAAATACTATTCTGTTGTGGAAAAATTTACCCATTCGAAAAGCAAGGTAGAGGGTACTTAGACTGGATAGAAGTTGTGAGAGTCAAGAGAACTTTGCTGCTGACTTTTTTTTTCTTTTTCTTTTCTTTGACACGCAGAGTTAGACAGTGAGAGAGACAGAGACAGAGACAGAGAGAAAAGTCTTCCTTTTTCCATTGGTTCACCCCTCCAAATGGCCGCTACAGCTGGCGCGCTGTGCCAATCTGAAGCCAGGAACCCGATGCTTCTTCCTGGTCTCCCATGCGGGTGCAGGGCCCAAGGACCTGGGCCATCCTCCACTGCACTCCCGGGCCACAGCAGAGAGCTGGACTGGAAGAGGAGCAACCGGGACAGAACCGGCACCCTGACCGGGACTACAACCGAGGGTGCCAGCGCTGCAGGTAGAGGATTAGCCTAGTGAGCCGCGGCACTGGTCGCCATGCTGCTGACTTTTGCAGTGACCATGGAGATATCTCTCTTTGGGATGTATTTCCATTTCCCCCTGGAATAAAACCACAAAGTTGGCTCCTCACCTTCCCCAGGTTGATACCTGGAAGAGGAGTGTGTGTGTGTGTGTGTGTGTGTGTGTACCTTGAAGTTTAAATGCTTTGGAAAATAAATTCTAAATATTTAAGAAATCTTAATCACCTGAAATAAAAGTATAGTTTTGAACTCGGGGATTGTGAAAGTAAATGAGAGGGAAGATCCTGACATGTATAACATTTTCTTCAACATGGACTTGGATTATGTCATCATTCATTCATTCATTCATTCTGTTATGCTTTCATTCTTTTACCTCTCCATTTAGCAAGTTTGTACTATTGAGATAATTCAATGTACCAGACTTCATTTAGTGTGTGATCAAGATGCCATGAAAGCCAGGAAAATAAGACACAAATTAAGCAAGGCCTTTTCATTCATGTTAGGGGTTTTAGTCTTAGGTTGATTATTAAGTGTTTTAAGCAAGGACCTTTCATAATTACAGTCAAGCTTCTGTAGAGAATGGACAGGAGTTAGGTAAGAGTGGAGGCAAAAACAAAATTGAGGCATTATGATAGTCCAGTTGAGAAATGAAGGTTATTTGGACTAAAATAAATAGTGGCTATTAAGATGAAGCCAAATGACCGATTTGAATGATATTTAGAACACAGTAATGTGTTAAATGAGTAGGATGAAGAAGAAATATAAAGAATTATCTCTTTTTTATAAAAATATTTATTGATTTAAAAGTCAGAGTTACAGAGAGGGCGAGAGGCAGAAAGAGATCTTCCGTCTGTTGGTTCACTCCCCAGATGGCTGCCAGCACCTGGGCTGGGCCAGGCTGAAGCCAGGAGCTTCATCCAGGCCTCCCACATGACTGCAGGGGCCCAAGCACTTGGGTCTGTCTTCCACTGCTTTTCCCTGGCCACGAGCAGGGAGCTGGATGGGAAGTAGAGCAGCTTTGACTCAAACCAGTGCCCTTATGGGATGCTGGCATCGCAGGTAGTGGCTTGCTGGCCCCAGGGTTTACCCCTCAATTTGTGCCATGTGCACCGTGGAGGTTGTGTGCTCTTTACCAAGCTGGAAAAACTAGAAGATGGGCATGTGTGGAGAGGAAAGTGCGAGCTGGGATGCAGGCACCATGTGTTTGAGCAGAGTGTTCCATCCGGGTCATCTGAAGCTTGGAAGACTGGGGTAGAGGTAAAAACGGGGACATCATGGACATGCAAGGGGTCTCAGCAAGCTCATGGAAGACTTTCCCACTAATCCTGGAGCCCCGTCACATAGGTCCTATTTGAAGATGTCAGAGTGGAGATGATTGGTCACCTAGTGCGTGAGGGTGAAGAGTGAGGAGAGATGTGACTGAGTCAAAGACAGAGCCCAGAGCATTTTGCATAAAGTTCTGAGAGAGGAGGAGGAGCTCCAAGAGAACCCCCCCCCCACCTGGGAATCATCAGAGGTTTAGCATGAGAACCGGGTGATGCAGGGCCAGCCATAGAGGCAGAGGAGGAGTGAGTGGCCCGCTACCAAGGGTGCTGATGTCATAGGAGGATTGGAAATGGCTCGTGCAGCTTGGAGACCGGGACTTGAGCAAGAGCCATTTGGTGGACGCTGAAGTCAGATCAGAGTGAACAAGCAGATGGTAGCAACCTCTGTACCTTGACAGCAGTGGAGGAGGGGAGAACTCTAAGTGCCACCTGGGGAGTACGTGTTGGTCTGGCTGGGTCTTTTCCAGTGGCATGAGATGAGAGGCTGTTTGAGTGCGGATGGGAAGAGTCCTTTAATAAGGAGGAAGGTTGGAAACGCAATGCAGGGGACACAGGAGAGCCTGAGGGTTTCCAGTGGGATGAAGTATCTGAGTAAAGGAAGGGGGTGCCCCAGTGCAACCTGGACCCACTGCCTTTGAAAAGAGGAAGAAGAGAGAAGCTGACGTAGACCAAGGCGGCATCTTACATGGCGGTGAGAAGTTTCAGGAGTCTACCTTTGATGATTTTTCTCTTTGAAAAAGGAAACTTGACACCCAGGTCTTTTATGAACATAAAACAAAATATACAATACTTCAGAAAGTTCATGGAAAATGGAATGAAAACACACATCTATTGGGGGCTGGTGTTTGGCCCAGCAGTGAAGAGACCCTCAGGTTGTGTTGGAGTGACTGTGTCAGTACCCAGCCCCACTCCTGATGCCAGCTGCCCACTGAAACAGACCACAGGAGACGTGGGAGGTGGCTCAGGTGTCTGGGTTTCTACTGCCCACGTGGAGACTCACATGGAATTCCTTGGCTTTTGGCTTTGACCCTGGCCCAGCCTCAGCCATTGAATGCGATTGAGCAGTGAATCAAAGAATGGAAGTGCTTGCTCTCTCTCTTGGTCTGTCTCTCTACTTCTCCAATAAATAAAAAAATTTAATTTTGAAAAAGTTTATTTTGCTGTAAAAAATTTTTGAAATCCATCCATACAAGGAGTCTTCCAAAAGTTCATGAAAGTGTGTACTATGAAAAATATATACATGGATTTCTAAAGTTTTTGCACCAAAAGAAATTGGCCTTTTTATCCCATTTTTCCACATATTTTTTTGAAATGCTCTTGTACAGGTTGAAGACATACAGCATCCCCTCAAACTAACTCTCTCTCTCTCTCTTGCTTTCATTCTCTCAAGGCTTAAAAGAGATGGAGGAATTATTACTGTGTGTCATGTGGAACCAAAACAATACCAACAATACAAATAACTGTAATTACTTTGGGATTTAAATCTCCTTAAAGTTCATGCTAGGAACTCAATTAAAATAAAGTGCTTGCCCCAGATTAGTTACACAAATGGTTTTTTTTTTAAGATTTATTTATTTTATTTGAAAGAGTTACATAGAGGCAGAGTCAGGGAGAGAAAGGTCTTCCATCCATAGGTTCACTCCCCAGATGACCACAATAACCAGAGCTGAGCCGGTCTGAAGCCAGGAGCTTCCTCCAGGTCTCCCATGTGGGTGCAGGGACCCAAATACTTGGGTAGCAGCAGGGAGCTGGATTGGTAATGGAGCAGCCGGGACTCAAACTGGTGTCCAGGTGGGATGCGGGCAATGCAGGTGGCAGCTTTACTTGCTACGCCACAGCGCCAGCCCACACACAAGATTTGAAAAGTTATCCAAAGGAGGGGCAGGCATTCTGCAGCTGCCACGTGTGATGCTAGCATCCCATGCTGGAACACAGCTCAAGACTTAGCTGCTCTGCTTCTGATCCAGCTCCCTGCTAATGCTCTTGGGAAAGCAGCAGAAGATGGCCCAAGTGCTTGGGCCCCTGCATCCATGTGGGAGACCCAGATGGAGTTCTTAACTCCTGGCTTCAGTCTGGCCCAGATATGGCTGTTATAGCTATTTGGGGAGTAGATAGAAGGTATTTCTCTCCCTCCCCCACCCTCCCTCTCTCCCTGTTGCTGTTTTTCAAATAAATAAACCTTTTATTTTAAGTTAATCAAATGAATGAAATTGATTATTTCATTCCTGTCCTGAGATAAGGAGTAGAAGGGAATGAGCTGTATAGCTAATGTGGAAAGTAAAACTTTTCAATTCTGTTTCCTTGGCATTATTTGAAATGATGTGTAAATCAGAACCAGCTGAATTAAACAGGTGCCACAGCACACTTGAATGCAATGATTAATGGTACCTACACAGTAATTTATGGGAAAATGCTATTGAGTTCTGATATTATCATGAGCATTTTTACCACGCACTGCGGTTCAATATGTGTGTACAATGTCACCTTTTTTAAAAAATAAAAAAGCAAATTCACATTATCTATTTTTCTCCACATTGCCAACCTTAGCAGACACGTCCTTCTTAGCATCCCTGCATCATCTGTGGTGTGCATGTATCGTCCGTCAGATGTACATTGTACGGTATCATCACATTGTGTGACAGGCCAGCAAGAAGGAGAGGACTCAAAGGGTTTACAGTAAAGACACGCACACACAATTTATACACAGCCATCATCCGTAGCTGTGCTCTGCTCAATTCAAAGCCCCAAGACTGTGTATGTGTGTGTTCATGTGTTTTGAATTATACGTTTTAGAAAGCCGATGGAAATTTAGGATTTAACTAAAAATAATTTCTGCCTTGCTGCCTCTTTCTATGCTGAGTTGTGAACGCTGGTACTAGTTTTTCATGTTTGCTTTATGCTCTTTAAAGGACTCTGATTCGTAATATACAAAGAAGTTTATTTGATATATAGAGTGGAGCCATAAACCATATTTTATGCATAAGAGGGATTAAACGCACGGTTGATATATTTCACAGAGATGGAAACTCTGTCGAAAGCCTCACATTTTGATAACTTTCCTTTTGGGGGGCATTTCTAAATTATTTAAGTTGAAGAATAAAATGACTTGTTTGTGAATTTACATGCTCTTTTTAATCATCTTTAGGTAATGCTGATGTGGCAAAGATGTTAAATTACAGGCAGCAGTGGGGATCTGCTGTGTAAAAGGCGTAGCATCGTTGCGTGGATGAGTCCGTGAGGAATATTCTGCTCAAGGAGTGGAGACATAAGAAAATTACCCAAGTCCTGAAGCACACATTAGGAGCGTAGTCAGCTGTTGTAAATGCGTATCCAACAACAAACCATTATGTGTCCATGGTTTAATTATATGTGCTTATTACACACCTGGACTGGCAGGCGGAGGCTGCTATTTGCATGACTTGTGGTTTCCTCTATCAAAACAGCATTAGCATTACGAAGCTTGTCAAGGTTATACGCAATTTCTCTGGCTTGCCTCTCTCAATCCCTGTGTGCGGTGCACGGCCTCAACAACACAAGGGGGTGGGAATTGGGAAATATTCTAATCATTTTAGCCAAGAATTTCCAAATTTAACAATCCAGTGAAGTTTGTAGGCCAGGACAAATATCAGCCAAGTATTAAGCTTTGTAAAATAATCTGCTATTTAGGAAGAGAGTAAAGAAGCTAGGGGAGTTCAACATTTAATCTTTGCCCCAGCGTTCCATCCGAAAGAGTATTGATGACGATGTTGATGTAGTTACTTACAGAGTATTACAGATTAGGGGAAAATGTTAAACTTTCGAATAATTTGTGAGATGCAGTTTTTACACAACGCAATAAATAAACAAGCTATGCAAAATTGCCCTATATGTGTGAGAGCATCTACTGGCTAAACAGAAGTATCAATACATTTATGATGTAGAAAAGTACTTTTCAAAAGTAAAAAATATGTATGTATTAAAAATAACCACAGAAGGTTGTAAGTGGCTCCAAAGAGGAGGAATTTATGGAGCAATTCATGTATATACATCATCAAACTTGTTACTTTTACAAATCAAATTCCCTAATAATAAATGTACTTAAGTCATTAGTTCTCATGCTTCAGTTCCAGCATTTTCTAGGCCTCGCTTAGTCTGTCCACGTCTTCTCTGTAGTGCTGTCTGACTTCCTTTCCAAAGGAGAAAGATACAAAGGAAGACACGGGAGCATAATCCTATTATCCATAATGAAAATGATACCATTTCCAAGGAATAAACAACAAATGGTGTCCAATGCCCAGAGAAACCTGAAATTCTATTTGCGATTCCCACAAGGACTCATCCCAATCCCACAGATGAAGTCTGATAGTTTCTCGGGAAGACAAAAGCTTCATCAAATTAAGAGCTTTGGGTCCATGGAAAATATGATGAGGACAATAGCAAGGGGAGAAGGACTCAACAATATTATTGATTTACAGTAGATATCAGCAAGAAGCAGATGGTGGTATGAAAAAAAAAACAGCCATTTCAGTAGATGCTTCAAAATAGGAAACATGAACTGTACCTTTTTTTACAGTCACAGAAAACCTAAAAATAAATTTCTAGCAATATAAGTTTCTAGAAATATAAGTCTCTAGCATTTTTTTTCTTAAAACATTGGTCCCAATATAAAGATGAAGGAAAGATTTTCCAGCTCATGTAATGTCGCATTTTAAAGACTGTAACCCTTCATTCACAAAATCAGAGACTAAAGTAAATTACTCAGTTTTTATATTATACTATAAGTTCCCAAACTAATTTTGCTTCATCTTATTAATATTTAGACAGACACTGTATTTCAAATTATTTTACCTACAAATAATTATTTTTCTTTGACTGTTGCAATAAAATCTTTCTTAAGAATTGCTCTTACAATGAAACCATCTAAAAGGACTAGAACAATGAGGTAATTTTTTAGGATTTAGATGGTGCCCACAATGTGTCTTACATATTTTTGCAAGTCAGCAAATTATTTCATTTTTCTCTTCCTAGTATGGAAATTTAATCTAGGTATTTATTTCATTTTCGGTAACCCATCTGAAGAAAGACTAACTACCCTTCAGTATACAGTATTACATTATGCATTCAAAACTGATACTATAAATTATGCAATGCAACAAAAAATTATTAATGATTCAAGGTGTGGGGCAGGCAAGAACAAAATCTAAACTGTTAGCAATAGATGTGATTTTCCTCTGTTTCCCATCAATGAAAGAAAAGGAACTCAGTGTTTGTGTTTAAATAGTTCCATTGCATTTACTCTCTTTTATACATGGCAATATTGATCAAGAAACACAGGAAGACCCCCAAAGTAGATTTCAAGTCTGCATCATCGTACCACCTTAAACATTATCCACAGACACTCTTCAGCTACAGCTAGGCATGTCGGTACTTTTTTTTTGTTTAATATTTATTTTATTTATTTGAAAGTCATATTTAGAGAGAGAGAAGGAGAGACAGAGAGAGAAAGACATCTTGCAATCATTGGTTCACTCCCCCATTGGCCACAATAGCTAGAGCTGGGCCAGACAGAAGCCAGGAGCTTCTTCCAGGTCTCCCACTGAGTGCAGGGGTCCAAGCAAGTGGGCCATCTGCTGCTGCTTTCCCAGGCCATCAGCAGGGAGCTGGATGGGAAGTGCAGCGGCAGGGACAAGAACCAGTGCCCATATGGGATGCCAGCACTGCAGGCGGCAGCTTTACTCGCTGGCCTCAGTACTTTTTTATTGAGGTTCATTTTAATGAATGCAATTCAGGATAGCAGAATAAGGAAAGAATTGTTTTTCTACTCTACTACATTATATTGGTGGCAAAATTTGACAGCTATGTACTTCTGTCATTGTTAAGGGTGCCCCTTCCGAATGGAGGATTTTGTAATGATTAAAGCCACTGAATGTAGATTCTAAAGCCTTTTGGGCCAGTTTAAAAATCACTGATTTAGGGCAGGGATCTGGGGAAATCCAGGAGCATCCTCCTGCCAGTCTGTGTTGCGGAGAACGAGGGTCTCTGCTAGATGCAGGAGAGAGTGGGAGAGAGCCCCGGCTGCTCCGCGTCACCCCGAAGCCCCAGGTGAGGGCAAGTACCGCGAACTTCCGGCATCGCGGATCCATACGTTCTGTGATCCTCCCCCTCCCAGCACACAGGCAGAAGTCCAGGTTCAACCTGCTGACTGGGATTCTGTGGGAAAGGTAGAGCAGGGAGAATGAAGTCACCTCGAGTGGTCCTGAGGTCCAGGCGGGGACAGAAGGGTGCAGGGTTTTGAGCTGGATCACAGGATCCAGGCTGGAGAAGGAAAACCGTTAAGAAGCTGACCCACTCAGAGACACAGCACCCCTCCATAGTCAGACCCCTCCAGGGGACACAGCAGTCCACCTCCAGTGATGTGCACCTGTGGGCAGGTGTCATTCAATGTGCAGAATCCTGCTTCATAGAAAACGTTCGCATTTCTAAAATCTTTTTGTAGGAAAAAAATCATCAATGGAAAATTCAGTGTAGATTAAGAGAAATTTTACTCTAATGTAGATTTACTATAGATTAAGACAGTTTTTACTGTGATTGCTTGAGTTTGTGTTCTCAGTAATTAAAGTGCGTCCCAGAATCTGGGAAGAATCAGATTGTATAGTCAGACATCCTACCTTAAGAAGCTGAATATTTTTGTGTCTTTTAATAGACTGTTCCAATTCTGTTAAAATTGTAGAGTAACTCACATTTGTTTTGCCTTTTACATATATATATGCATATGTATGTGTATATATATATATTATATGTGTGTGTGTGTGTGTGTGTGTGTGTGTGTATGGAACTCCACCACATATTAGTAGGGACCTGGATTGGAGGAAGAGGTGGGACTGCACTCTAGGTTCTATGATAGGGGATGTGAGAGTGAAAAGGAAGGGGCTTAACCTGCTGCACCCCTCCACCTGTCCCTCCACTAAGTTTTCTAAAGTAGCCACATACATCAAAATCTTTTCAGAATTGCTAGTTTCTGGGTTTATTAGGTTGTATCAATTTCCTCCTTTTTCTCCAATGAGCATGAATTTCTTGTGCAATCAAAGAACAAAAGAAAAATGGAAAGGGAATTGCCTAGGGCATGGCCTGAAATTTGCATTGTTTCAGAGGTCAGATCTTTTCCTGACCTTGACCTGGCACCAGGAGAAATAGGACCACAGACCACAGGGGAGGGAGAAAATCTTCCTTTCACTGGTTCATTCCCCCAGATGCCTGCAAAAGCCAGAGCTGGGCCTGCCTGAAATCAGGAGCCTTGAACTCTATCTGGGTTTCCCATGTCAGGGACAGGAATCCAACTCCTTGAGCCACCATCTGCCTCCCAAGGTGTGCATTAGCAGGAAGCTGGAACCAGAAGCAGAGCCAGGACTGGAACCCAGGCACTCCAGGATGGAATGCAGGTGGCCCAAGATGCACCTCAATCACAAAATACTTATTATTTTTTTTTGACTTATTGTTTACTTAGGGATTCTTCACCCCTGAACGGTCACAGTCATCAAAGCTAATCTCAGATACTGACCCTGTGGCTGAGACCCACAGCATTTTGCTCTGGCCAAGCCTCTGTGTCACCACCCGATAACTGTTCCAACAGAGGGAACAGATTCCTCTCCTTTCCTTTTGTTTGACTCAAGGTAGAAATAAAAGTCCTAGTGCCAGCCAATCACAGTGTTCTAACACAGATGAGCCAATGGGTGCCTATTCTTGTGCAGAACCATGAAAACCCAAAAATGTGATTTCAGGAAGAAGAGGGGCTTTAACCAAGGTGCTGAATGATGCCACACATTCTCTCTTATTGCTAACAGACAAATCACTTCCTGGAAGGGGCCTTGGGACTCCTGCTGAGGTATCCACTGTCTGTTTTATTGTGGCTGCCTCTGCTGGAATGGAAAACGCATTCTGCAGTAGTGTCAGCGTCTCTGGTCACATGTGACAGGTCCCTCCAACATCCTCTCATCATAGGGAGCCGACTCCCTTTATCTCACTCATTTCTCCTTTGCGAGTGAATGCCTCTCTTAATGGGACACCCTCAGTGGTCCTCTAGCTCACTCGCAGAAGGGCACTTGTTACTAGCACCTGCGAGGGTCAGCTCTGCTCAACAGTGGGAGGAGGAAGACATTTGTGATCGCTGCCCTCCCTAGCTACTCTTCCCCTCAAGGGCTGGAATTCCTCCCTCCCACGATCGCGACTTCCAAGAAAAGGACTGTAGAACACAGGTTTTGTGGTGGCACTTTAGGTAGCAGGGAGTGGTGTGGGGGAGTTAGGAGACAAAGCCCCTGCTTATGCCTCCGCTAACTCTTTGTAAGGGTAGAGTCACCAAGCGAGGCCCTTTTCACACATCTGCCTGGTGTCAAGCTTGACAAGAACATTATGAGAAGGGCGAACGTCCCACCCATGTTTCAGGAATGAATTGGGAAGCCCCTAAATCACAGGTCCTCCAAGATATAGGAGTTTCCCTCTCTGTTGGAAGGCGATGGTCTGCGTTTGGAAGTCTGATCAGATTGCAATCGGCTCCCTGTTCAATATGCATCCAAAGAGCCACGAGTACATTATTCCTTCTAAAGTCAGCTACAATTGAAGCTCACTAAATTGACTCCACATCTTCCCATCCTGGGCAGTGACAGAGGAATAGCAAGTGTTTTTTGTTTTTTTTTTTTTTTTTTAACTAAAATGTTCATTTTCAACCAACCCCTTCTTTGAAGATTTCTCTATCACTGATGCCAAGGACATGATCTCTACTTTATAGAAAATGGCAGAACACCAGCAAATCAATGTTTGAGCCCAGGAGCTGCTGTCAGTGCCTCGAACACTTATCTATCAACTGTGTCCTTTTGCCAGCAATGTCATGCAGAATTTATTGTAAATGCAAGGGAACTAATGTCAGGAGCAAATTCTGTGTGCGTGTGTGTGTAAGGAGGGTTAGACATAGGCATGCACATCCCTGTCTAAAAGGGTTTCAGCAGACTGACTTCACCCTGTAATGGTTCATACTAATTACAGCCAAGAAATCATGATAACTGATACCTCGCATAGTGCACAAACACGTCTCAATGCTCCACTCAGGCCAACTTTCCTAGTAACTGCTCCGCAGTGAGCCAGAGGATGGGTTTCCTTTGATCCGTTCACTCTACTAATCTTCCTGGAGCCTATTGCCCCCATCTCTGAATCGGCCGCTCCTCTAGCAGAGTTACCCTGCACTAAGGTTGTGTTGGGAATGACGCAGTGCTAAGTGCATAGGGAATTAGAGGAAGGAAAAGTGGAAATGGGATAATGAGACCCGTAAGCAAGTTGGCTGTGCTCGGTTCCCATGGATGAAGCGACCCCTTCAGCAATACAACACAGATGCTGATTCATTTAATCCTCACACCAGTCCCCCAAGACGTAGCTCTTCCAATCCCCTTTTTACTGCTATGAACACTGAGGTTCTGAGAGGTTAAATAACCCATCCACGGTCAAATACCTAATCGATGATGGGTGGGTGTGGAATATGAACCTGGCAGTGAACCAGAGCCTGTGTTCTAGTACATCTGTGGACCTTTGATTTTTTTGCCAAACTGTTTGGTAGGGTTTCATAACTCATCATGTAGAGGTAACACAGAGCCCAATGATGGAAGACTTCCTCTATGTAGATGAAGTTCTGAACACATGAGCTCCCTACAGGTATAGGAGCACACTTGATGCTCTCAGTGCTTACGTGAGTGTCATCCAGGGACCCACACAATAGGGCCCCCAGGTAGCCAAGGCCTGATCACTCTAGAGTGTGAATGCCATTCTCCTGTAACCGATCTTCAGGGGTTGGAAGACAGGTAGGTTCTGATAGAGAGCATTTAAAAATCTTAGCTCATATACTGTTTTTGTTTGTTTGTTTACTTACTTGAGAGGGAGACAGACAGAGCTCCTGTCTGCTGGTTCCCAAAATGCCTGCACCTATGTGGGAGACCTGGAAGAAGCTCCTGTCTACTGGCTCCTGGTTTCGGATTGATGCAGCTCTGACTGTTGTGGCCATCTGGGGAGTGAGCCAGCAGATAGAAGACCTCTCTCTCCATCTCTACCTCTCTCTCTAACTCTGTCTTTCAAATAAATAAAATAAATCTTAAAAAAAAAAAAGAGTTCTTCTTGGGGCTGGGATTTTTGTGCAGTGGGTACAGCTGCCAGCTGCAATGCTGGCGTCCTCTATGGGGACCGGTTCCTGTCCTATCTGCTCCACTTCTGATCCAGTTCCCTGCTAATGTGCCTGGGAAGGCAGTAGCAGATGTCCCAAGTACTTGGGCTCCTGTCACTCACATGGGAGACCCGGATAGAGTTTTAGGCTCCAGTCTTGGCCACTACAGCCATTTGGGGAATGAACCAATGAATAGAAAATCTCTGTCTCTCTACCCACAACCCCCTCTGTAACTATGCCTTTAGAATAAATAAAATAAATCTTTTAAAAATTCTTCTTATGTTCAAGTCTTACAATGAAAGTAATTTTACCATTTCTCTAAGATCACCTTTTCATCTACCTATATTCTGTCTATGAGGGAAATACATGGAATGATTTTCCTGCTGACCTGCACTACACAGGATTATCTTGGCCTCAAATCCCCAGAAAACACAATTCTGGCTATTGACAAATAGACGTCCCCAGGCAGTTTTGGAAGAAAAAAAAACTTTTTCACAAATGATCTCAAAAATCTTCTTGATGAAAATGTATTCAAAAACCCAAAACTAGAAACTTTATAAAGACCTCAAGGCTAATGATCCAATCACTGGGATTTTGTGATATTTTCAAATTTTTAAGAGATTTATTTATTTGAAAGGCAGAGTTACAGAGAAAGAAAGAGAGAGAGAGAGAGAGAGAGAGAGAGAGAGCACATTAGCGAGCTAGATTCCATGCACAGGTTCACTCTCCAAATAATCACAACAGCCAAGGCTGGGCTAGGCTGAAGCCAGGAGCCTGGAACTCCATCTGGGTCTGACCATGTGAGTACACAAGTACTTGGGCCATCATCCAGTCCTTTTGCTGGCACATTAACAGGGAGCTGGATCGGAATTGGAACAGCCAGGACTTGAACTGGCGTTCACAGGGGATGCTGGTGTTGCCAATGGCAGCTTAACCCACTGAGCCACAGCACCAACCCTGATATTTTCAATTATTTTACTGTCAGGTCCACCATCCCTATCACTACAGGAAGACTCTATGTTAAAAGAAAACAAAAACCTCAAAAGCACTCACAAAAGTTACTATGGCCATTTCAGCTGTTGGCCAAGATGCTTTGGAAAGAATCTCCTAAAGACAAAAAAAAAAAAAAAAAAAAAAAACAACCACAATTTCAAATATACAACAGATAGGGAGCCAGTGCTGTGGCAAAGTAGCTTAATCCTCTGCCTGCAACACCAGCATCCCACGTGGGTGCCGGTTCTAGTCCTGGATGCCCCTCTTCCAATCCAGCTCTCTGCTATGGCCTGGGAAAGTAGTAGAGGATGGCCCAAGTCCTTGGCCCCCTGCACTCGTATGAGAGACCTGGAAGAAGCTCCTGGCTCCTGGCTCCTGGCTTCAGATTGGCGCAACTCTGGCCATTGGGGCCATTTGGAGAGTGAACTAGTGGATGGAAGACCTTTCTTTCAATCTCTCCCTCTTACTGTCTGTAACTCTACCTCTCAAATAAATAAATACAATTTTTAAATATATATATGTACATATATCTATATCTATATGTAGATAGATATAGATATACACACACACACCATGATCACCTATAATGGATACCTGACTCTCCCATCTGATCATTTCTCCAAAGGGTTCTCAATTAAGCTAAGGCAAAATTTGTTTTATAGAATATTCTCTATGTTTTATCTTATTGATATTTACCAGTCAACTCATTCTCTTGCTTTGTATTTAGTTGGGTCATGATTTTTTTATATATTTACTTGTTTGTGTGTGTGTGCATGTGTGTGTGTTTGGTGAACACACCAGGAAGCAGCATTGCTCAAAGCACTGTGTTCTGAATACTTTATTGAGATGGTGTCTGTCCTAGAGAATTAGGTACGCCTGTCTTTCAGATTTTCATGCTAAAATTGTTGTACCCAAGGTCCAGCAGTTAAACTTTGTGACTTCAGTGCCTGCCTGTGCATCATAGTGGACTCGAGTTATTTTCTAAGAAGCTGTATCCTGCTCCTGAGTAATAATTTGACCCCTAGGTATTCTTCTGCATAAAAATTGTTAGCTTTATGTGCGTTTATTCAGTCATGTGGTTTTTGCTAGACTCTAGTAATTTAATGAAAACATATCAACCCAACTTCTAGCTTAACTTTCTATTAAGGTGTAGTCCCAAATTTAATTGGGAACACAGAACAATTCCACTCCAAGTAGTTGCCAAAGAGAACAATCTCAAAATCACAGCTTCCCAGTATTCAGCAAAAGCTGAGAAAAAAAAAACAGAGTTTATAGAAATTTGCTCAAAGAATGTCAGTAAAATTCCTGCCCTGCCCCCCGTGTGTTCTAAATATCACAAGACTTGAGTTGCCTTTGGGGTGAGGTCACTAACCCGTGCCATTAGCCACATGACAGTGGTCAAGCATCTTGCTCCCAGATATCATTGAGGACATTGATCACTATGGTACGAACATCCATGCATGGGGGATGTCACAGGCAGTTTCTTCCCCATTGCAGGAATCAGAAGAAACAAATTTCTCCCAAGCAGTAATTCATTTCGTCTTGTGGGTACTGCGATGGGTATATTGTTATTGGCTCCACACTAACGAGTAACTGTCAAAGAGAATGGGATTTCAGGGTAGGCTTTTTGTTTTTGCTTTATGTGTGGGTTTAGGGTCCTTTCTCCTTGCTTTTCCTCTTTCTGCCTATGGTTGATTTCCTTTTATGACATTTTGAGTAATTTGGCAAACTACGTACATGAAAAAGAAGGTAAATAAATACAGATCGCCATGCAAGGGAAGGTTGGGGGAATGCCCAAAAGCCTCAGAGGAAGAACACGACTTAAAAATAAGAGACGACGCATGCTTGGCTCTTCAAGAAATTAAAAAGCAAGAAAAGAAAGAAAAATGGGCAAACAGAAGAAAAATGAAGCTGAGATAAATACAGTGAAGCAGAAATAGCCAAAATAGGAAAATAATGCAAGGAAATGTGATGGAAAATGTAAATTTCCTTTATTAGATATAAGTATATAAATAATTTGCAAATGCAGACCTGTACTGAGGAAAATGCACCTGAGAGACTCAGAAGCAGAGTACTTGGGACCCTCCACCTATGTGGGAGAACTGAATTAAGTTCTGGGCTCCTAGTTATGACCTGGTACAGCCATGGCTGTTGTGGGCATTTGGGAATGAACTAGCAGATAGAAGATCTCTGCCTGTCTCAGTCTCACTCTCTCCCTGTCTTCCAATAAAATGAAACTAACTAAATTGAAAATTTTAAAATTAGATGGGTGATATGTCTCAGTCAGGCAAGGATTCAATGGATATGAGGCTGTATGTCTCTTCTCAAAAGATGGGTCCTTCTTCCTTAAGGGTGGATCCTGCCAACCAAGAGAGAACCAGAAACACAACACCAGAACCCACAATCACATATAGGAAGCACTGGAACTGAAGTAACCTAGAGAGTTGTTGTTTTTGTAAATGTGATCACAGAATTCAAAGAGAAATCCTAGAACTCTTGTTGAAAAGTGGACTCAAGTGATTAAAAAGGATGTATCAAAAAAACCCAGATCTATAACTCTAAAACAACCAGAAGCTGTACTTCAGATGGGACATGGAAAATTCAAGGACCACTAAATTCTTGGCCGTACACTGTGTAAAGAAATAAAAACACCAGAG
Source organism: Oryctolagus cuniculus (assembly GCF_964237555.1). Taxonomy (NCBI): domain Eukaryota; kingdom Metazoa; phylum Chordata; class Mammalia; order Lagomorpha; family Leporidae; genus Oryctolagus; species Oryctolagus cuniculus. Next base: position 13,268,822 of record NC_091447.1, read on the forward strand.
GTTATTTTTCATGACCTCAATACTGAAGGAAATATTTTTCATACATTCAATATGGATTAAGAAAGAAGAATGAATGAAAATAAATATCAAGATAATTTTAATGTCCCTAGGCCACTTATAGAGTTGACTAAGCATTTTCCCACTCCCAATAACTGTAAAAGACAGCAGCAGAGGAAGATTGGAATAAAAAGCAGAAGACAGAAAACAAAGATAACAATCCCGTGAGGAAGCTTGAACAAAACCATAGAAATAAGGCCGAACACGCCTGTTCCAGAGCATGCCAACAAGAACACGCCTGTTGCAGTACATGCCAACAAGATGCTATTCTGTACCCCTGCATCCTCTGTGGCATGGAAAGGGAATGTGATTACAGGGAACAAGAAGGGTCATATTAGAGACAGGGAATTTTTTCCTTTGTATGTTTTGGTTTGGTTTTAGGTATATAAGTTCAAAGTTTTTGATTCTGAATACTCTGGTGGATTGAAGGTGGCTGCGAATTCTTGCCTACTCCTCCTCTCCAAGAAGTGGACTCTGACCTGTGCCACGGCTCACTAGGCTAATCCTCCACCTTGTGGCGCCAGCACACCAGATTCTAGTCACGGTCGGGGCGCCGGATTCTGTCCTGGTTGCCCCTCTTCCAGGCCAGCTCTCTGCTGTGGCCCGGGAGTACAGTGGAGGATGGCCCAAGTGCTTGGACCCTGCACCCCATGGGAGACCAGGAGAAGCACCTGGCTCCTGGCTTCGGATTGGTGCAGTGTGCTGCCATTTGATGGGTGAACCAATGGAAGGAAGACCTTTCTCTCTCTCTCTCACAGTCTAACTCTGCCTGTCAGAAAAAAAAAAAAAAAAAAAAAAAGAAAAGAAGTGGACTCTATGTCCCCTTTTGGGCCCACCTTGTGACTGGCTTTTGACTAATAAAAAGCAGCAAGTGTTAGTCAAATAATAGAGAATTCCAGTTAAATAGGAGAAATGAGCTCCAGAGACATGTACAACAAAGTGCCTGAAGCTGCTGACAAGGTTTTATATTCTCAAATATCATTAAGAGTACATTTTTAAAGCTATTATTTTAAAGATTTATTTATTTATTTGAAAGAGTTACAGAGAGGCAGAGGCAGAGAGAGGTCTTCCAACTGCTGGTTCACTCCCCAGATGGCTACAACGGCCAGAGCTGTGTCCATCCGAAGCCAGGAGCCAGAAGCTTCTTCTGGGTCCCCAGTGTGGGTGGGGGTACAGGGGCCCAAGGACTTGGGCCATCTTCCACTGCTTTCCCAGGCCATAGCAGAGAGTTGGATCAGAAGTGGGGCAGCCAGGACTCAAACTTGCTCCCATATGGGATGCCAGCACTGCAGGAGTTGGCTTTACTTGCTACACCACAGCGCTGGCCCCAAGAGTACATTTTAAGTACTCTCATTTAAGTATTTTCATCATAGGTTAAAAAAATGTAGGTGACTTGCCGGCGCCGCGGCTCACTAGGCTAATCCTCCACCTAGCGGCGCCGGCACACCAGGTTCTAGTCCCGGTCGGGGCGCCGGATTCTGTCCCGGTTGCCCCTCTTCCAGGCCAGCTCTCTGCTGTGGCCAGGGAGTGCAGTGGAGGATGGCCCAAGTGCTTGGGCACTGCACCGCATGGGAGACCAGGAGAAGTACCTGGCTCCTGCCATCGGATCAGCGCGGTGCGCCGGCCGCAACGCGCCGGCTGCAGCGGCCATTGGAGGGTGAACCAACGGAAAAGGAAGACCTTTCTCTCTGTCTCTCTCTCTCTCTCTCTCTCTTTCTCTCACTGTCCACTCTGCCTGTCAAAAAATAAAAAAAAATAAAAAATAAAAAAAAATGTAGGTGACGAGTTGCATAATTAGCTCAAATTTGACTATTGCACAAAGCATATATGTTTCAGTACGATGTGTTGTATGTGATAAATATACACAAGTTTTGTCAACTTAAAAATATTTTTTTTTAAAAAGGTAACACAAAGTCTGTTGTGGACTTTGGAAAGTAGAAACATGGTGCTATACAGAAGCCAGGGTGTTCTGCTGGAGACACAGTCCCCCTGTCCTGGCTGGAGGGAGGGAGACGTCACTGGGAGAAAGGCCAGGAGGAAGAGAAAGGGCTCCCCGGCCGACAGCACGTAGGAGGAAAGCCTTCTTGAACCTTCCAGCCTGGTCTACCTGCTAGCTGTGCACAGCAGTAAAGATAGGATAGGCAGGTAGGTGAGTGAGGTAGAAAGAAGGAAATGTAAAATCAACAAGAAAGGAAAGAAAGAAAGAAGTTTATGAGTGATCCCAGATGACACAGCTGGGCAGAAGGCCTGTCCAGGCTGAGTCCAGCCAACTCAATAGTCATAAGAAGAGAAAATCAGTTTTGTTTGAAGCCACTGAATTTTGAGGTTGGCCTTGCAGAGCAGCAGCTTAAGCTGCCGCCTACAGCACCTGCATCCCATAGGAGCTCCAGTTTGTGTTCTGGCTGCTCCACTTCCCATCCAGCTCCCTGCTAATGCACCTGGAAAGGCAGCAGGGAATGGCCCAAGTACCTGGGCCCCTGCCACCCACATGGGAGACCCAGATGGAGTGCTGGACTACTGGCTTCAGCCTGGCCCAGCTCCAACCATCACGGCGATTTGGGGAGTGAACCAACTGGTGGATGAGCTTTCTCTGTCTCTCCTCTCTAACTCTGCCTTTCAAATAAATAAATAAATAAGTAAATATTAAAAAATGAGAGCTACTAAGGTTTGAGGTACTTTATTTAGAGTGATAGGTAATGGAGACAGGTATCTTTCCCTCTTATTAAATGGGTAAAGATTGTTTTGTAATGTTGAAGAACAGCTGCTATAATGTTCTGGCAACCTTTCGGCAGTAATCATATGCATATGGCTGCCATTTGTTTCTTCCCCACTAGGTGCTGTGCTACGTGCTTTGTGTGCGCATTCTTGGTCCTCATAATGACTCTTGGAAGTGTGTTCCGCTTTTTTCCTATTTCACAATAGACACACTGAGTGCCGTCAGGTTCTCGGACTTGTCTTGAGTGACACGTAGTGGAGGGACACAGAGAGGAGCCTCAAATCCAGGTCTACCAGATGCATCCTGGTCTGACCTCCCCTCTCCCCAGTTCAAATGGCTTTTTCTTGTTAAATACCCAACACTAAGATAAATAGGAAAATAGTGAAATACAATGCAATAATATTCATATGAATATGTTTTATTGCAGTCACTTTTTAAAAGAGATTTACTTATTTATTTGAAAGGCAGAATTACAGAGCGAGTGAGCGAGGAGAGAGAGAGAGAGAGAACACTTTCCTCAGCTGATTCACTCCCCAAATGGCCACAATAGTGAGAACTGGGCTCATCGAAAGCCAGGAGCCAGCAGCTTCCTCTGGGTGTCCCACGTGGGTGCAGGGCCTCAAGGAGCCAAACCATCCTCCAATGCCTTCCCAGGCAGAGCAGCAGGGAGCTGGATTGGAAGTGGAGCAGCTGGAACTCAAACCGGAGCCCATTTGGGAAGCTGGTGTTGCAAGCAGAGGCTTTACCTGTTGTGCCACAGAGCCAGGCCTGCAGTCATTTTTTAAAAATTCAAAATCAGTCGATAGTTTGAGAAAATTTGATAAATGTTAGTGTAATGAGCAGGATACTGTACACACATTTGAATACATGTTTATATGTGTGGAAGGAAATAGAACAAAATGGACCAGCGTTATCCTGCATGGACTGCTTTTCAACTTTTCTTCTTGAAAATACCCACTGTTTAAATAATTTGCATGCATAATCTTTGAAACACAGACACATATGGAAGCCGTCGTTGTCAATGGTACAAAGGCTAAGGGTGAGGTGGCCGGCCAGTGACAGCCGTCCTAGGTTACCCACCTCTGCTTCAGTGAATTGCATTTACAGAGGCTGGGGAGTAACCCGCATTTTATCAAATCCTAACCAGAAAGACAGAAACCATAAACAAGCAATGGATTGAAACTCCTTGCCCCTACCCCAGTGTAAACACAGTTGTTTTTTGTTTTTTGTTTTTTGTTTTCAGAACAACAAGGCACCCTAAATGCACCAAGCACGGTTATTTAACTGTAGGTTATACAGCTTCCTATTTATTCTGTAAGGATACTCAGTTTGCTTATGTTTTAAAAGAAACAGCTCTGAAATAATTTGTCTATGTTGGATCCATGACAGTAGCCATGTCACTTCCACAGAGATTTGTAAAGTAACAACTGATGTGTTTCTGATTGGTTACTAATATTTCCCTGCAAGAGAAAAAAATACCTCGCCACAGAACCTAGTATTTCCTGAATCCAGGAAGGCACCGCCCATGGTCACAGCTGTGCCAGTGTCATCAGTTGCACCTGCAGACAGGTTGTGTGCAGCTGTCGGCTGTGGCTTTGCAGTCCCTCTGCTTTCACCCAGACTTCTCTGTGGCCCAAATGTCAGGCCTGAAACGGCAACCAAGTCTGCAGGTCACATCTCCTGAGGCCAAACCTTAGCGTGGACACCCTTACAGACTCCTAGCGGAGCAGAGAAATGAAGGAAGTTTAGCAAGGTTACCTTTGCGCTGATCAGAACGGTAACAGGGCGTGCTTGGACTAATCTAAGGCGCAGATGCAGAGAGGAGCGCGGCTGGGGAGTGTGCAGTTGTTTGTGTACCAGGAACAGTTTGGGAAGATGAGAAACTTCTAGATACAGGTTGTATTGATGTTTGCACCAAACTGTGAAAGTTCTTATTGCCAACGAAAACAATGGTTAAGACTCTAAGTTTGGGGCTGGCACTGTGGTGCAGTGAGTAAAGCCACTGCCTGCAGTGCCAGCATCCCATACGGGTGCCGGTTTGAGTCCCGGCTGCGCCACTTCCGATCCAGCTGTCTGCTATGGCCTGGGAAAGCAGTAGAAGATGGCCCAGGTCCTTGGGCCCCTGCACCTGCACCCACACTGGGGACTCGGAAGAAGCTCCTGGCTCTTGGCGTTGGATGGGCGCAGCTCCAGCCATTGCAGCCATCTGGGGAGCGAATCAGCGCATGGAAAACCTCTCTCTTCCTCTGCCTCTCTGTAATTCTGCCTTTCAAATGAATAAATAAAACCATAAAAAAAGAGAAACCAACAACTCTAAGCTTAACATTGGGAATATTTTACGACATTAAAACATTTTATTTAAAAAAGTGTTCACAACTTATCATTTTTATAAGTTAATCAGTTTATTGTGAAAAAATAAGAGATTATCAAAGTAATTAAATATTCATCATGAGTTTTTTTTTAAAAGAAAGCCTTTTTTAAACTTTTATTTAATAAATATAAATTTCCAAAGTACAGCTTTTGGATTACAGTGGCTCCCCCCCCCCCAAATAACTTCCCTTCCACCTGCAACCCTCCCATCTCCCGCTCCCTCTCCCATTCCATTCACATCAAGGTTCATTTTCAATTATCTTTATATACAGAAGATCAATTTAGTATATTTTAAGTAAAGATTTCAAGAGTTTGCACCCACACAGAAACACAAAGTGTAAAGTACTGTTTGAGTACTAGTTATAGCATTAATTCACATTGTACAATACATTAAGACCAGAGATCCTACATGGGGAGTAAGTGCACAGTGACTCCTGTTGTTGACTTAACAAATTTTCACCCTAGGCTCTTGTCATGAGTTGCCAAGGCTATGGAAGCCTTTTGAGTTTGCCAACTCCAATCTTATTTACACAAGGTCATAGTCAAAGTGGAGGTTCTCTCCTCCCTTCAGAGAAAGGTACCTCCTTCTTTGATGGCCCCGTTCTTTCCACTGGGATCTCACTCGCAGAGATCTTTCATTTAGGTTTTTTTTTGTTGTTGTTCTTGTTGTTTTTTGCCAGAGTGTCTTGCCTTTCCATGCCTAAAATACTCTCATGGGCTCTCTTCAGCCAGATCCAAATGCCTTAAGGGCTGATTCTGAGGCCAGAGTGCTCAAAACTTATCATTTTAACCTGTCCCACAGCTACATTTACACACATGCATTTTTACTATTAATAATGATTTTTTTTTGCTTCTAATGGCTTACTCAGAATTTTTTCTTTCTAAAAATCCAGATATTTCTGGAGTATTTCCAAATAGCATTATCAAGTGGTCACACCCTCAGACTTCAAACACCAACTCCCCAAG